>NW_022111373.1:37422676-37424564 GCF_000313985.2 Echinops telfairi | reverse complement strand
CTGCCATTGAGCTGATGTCAACCCATAGCACCCCTGTATGGCAGGGCAGAACTGCTCCTGTGAGTTCTGAGACTAATTGCTCAGAGGAGAAGAAAGACTTGTCTTTCCCAAGTGGAGCTGGTGGGTAGTTTTGAACTATTGATCTTGTGGCTCTCAGTCCAATGTGTAGCCACTACTCCACCAGGGATGTTGAATGCATGAAATGATGTGAATTTTTCAGGGCCCGGAAAGCTGAGATAAGAGTATAGATTTGCTGAAAATTAGATCCTATCTTGAGCACTCATCCTACCCAGCTGGTTGGAAGAAACTTCTATCATCCCAGGTTCATGACAGAATTTGGAAAGCTTATCAGGATCTCAAAGAAAGAAAGTCAGCTCTCTACTGCATATTCCATTATGAAGACAGGACGCACACCAGGCTGATTTACTGAGCCCATAATTTCCGTTTGAGATTTTGTGTTTCCCTGCTGTTTTGAGACACACTGGCATAGGGATTTTTGCTAAGAAAACAGAGTTTGGTTCCCACTTCCTTAATAGACCCAAAAGCCATTGTTTCAGAAGTCTAGACTCTTTGCGGACATTGCCTAAGGGGACACACAGTGCCTCCCTTCTCAGCTTTCTCTAAGTCTTTTTAGGAATCCAAGCACTCACTCTCTGACTCATTCAAAGGTACTTAGCACCCTCTCCTTAGGGAACTCAGGCTTTAAAGAAGCGCCTTGCGAGCAACTTCTTCTTTTGGCCAGGTTAATATCAATTCCCCCTTTAAAAAGAAGGAAGTTAAAGGTTGGGCTACATTATAACATAGGGTGAGGCAGTGGGATTTACTGATTACTCTCCCAATATGTTTTGTTGCCAGACCTGGATAAAGAGTTTGAAATTTTTCTTGTCAAAAACAAACACCATGTTGCTCTCAAGTAGTGGAACGCTTCTCTGGATTACAGTAAGGAGGCGGGGTTGGAAAGACACAGGCATTGTGAGGGCATCATCTAGAAGTCTCTGGCCTCACCTACAACATGATGTGGAAAGAGCCTGGGCTTCCGTGGGGGACCAGTGGGCACGGGAAGCAGGGCAGGCCAGGGGCATGCCAAGTAGTTTTTAGGAGTGAAGTGGATTTTGAGATTGCGTGAGAAGGAGGAGTCAAAGAGGACTGTGAAGTTGCAAGTGTTTGCGAGTGGAAGAGCACTGATTGGGGAGATAGGGAGGGACAACAAGGGGGCATGATGATGTGGAATTGCTGGAAGAAATCCATTCATGTAGAGATTTTCAATGAGATGATAAAGCTGTAAGGCTTTAGCCCTGAAAAAAAATTCAGGGAGTTACTGCAGAGGTGAGAGCTGAATGAAAAGCGGAACATCAGGATGAATTCGAGTGCAAAAGGAGAAAAGTAGAGGCAAACAAGCCTCGCCTGGGTCTTGGGATTGGCATTCTCTGGGAGCAGGGAGTTAAGACTCAGCAAAGAATCTCAGGAGAAAAAAGAAAACCAAAGCTGGGTGTCTTTGAAGTTTCCGTGCAGCGTAGGAGTCAGTGACAGTAGGAATTGTAGAGAAGCAGGAAGAATGAGAGTGGCCAGCTCCGGAGTCAATTAGGAAAAGAATATTTACATGTAGGCTACTAGGATTTTTGTGAGAACACTTTTAGTTACTTGTTGAGAAGTGAAGCCAGCAGTGGAGGGGAAAATAGGAGTGAAGAAAAGAGGTCGGGTATTGAGACCTATTCTTTGAGAAATCTGGCAATGAAAAGATGGTGAAAAATCTGACAGTAACTACAGAGTGCTGGAGAAGAGGGCGAAGAACGATTTTCTCTCCCCATGTCCCTAAAGAAAACGTCTTTCCAAGGGGCAGAAGTACAGGATGGGTGCTGTTAAAGGACAGAAACAGATTTGGATAGAC
>NW_022111373.1:37401893-37420657 GCF_000313985.2 Echinops telfairi | reverse complement strand
AAGTGCAAGTCCGTCAGTCAGTCATCAGGAAATCATGACTGCCTGCTTATTGCACAAGCTGCTGCAGAATTTAACCGGCGAGGGTAAAGAGATAACACGTCTGGGGGTGGAAACCTTGACACTGTAATGCTTTCCTCACCCAAATCCAATCTTTCCTATTTCAAGTCATGAAAACACATATTTTTAGACGGATTGATAGACACACACATGCATGGAGTTTATATATATTATCTTTTCATAAACATTTACCTGTCAATGTCTGTAACTTCGGGTGCCTTTAAATAAAATCTCTACGGAATTAACCTAAAATAAAATGTTCTCTATACCAGTTCCCAACAGAAGATGAACCCTACAAGAAACTACTGAAATTCATTCCAGAGAAAATGGGGAATAAATGAGAATACCAGGTAGAGTTAGAGGGTTATTTTGATGAATGGATTTCTATATAATATGAAGGAAGATTAGCGCACACAGGGTTCCGCATTTTAAAATAAATCACTGCGTGGAAGCAGAGGAAATCTAACTAAAATGTAACAAGAATGAGTCTGCTTAACACTTTCCTCCCTTTACCGAATTCAAACTCTCGGAAGGAAAGCCCCGTTTGGGCCGTTTTTTTCGTCAGTTACTCAACAAAAAGGCATTGAGGGCCTCCCAGGATCTTGGCACAATGTTGGGCTTCAGCACGAGATGGTGAACAAAAGGGACGTCTCACTCGCCTGGAGCTAAGAAAGAGGTGGGGGGCCGGGGCAGGCAGTAAGACACAAAGAATGGCCCGGATGAATGTATAACTACAAAGTGACGTCAGTGCTTTAAAGTAAACGGACACGGCGTTCCATAATAGAGGACTTGTGGTGGGTTGGTGCAGACAGGAGGAGGCTGCCCAGAGAAAGGGGTAATTGAGCTGAGATCTAAAGGACAAGGATGGAGAAAGATAACCAAGGGTCAAGGTGGGGAGTGGCAGCTGGTAGGGCAGCCATGGAGACTCAGAGAACCTGTGCAAAGATTGTGAGTGTGGACCCAGCCCCACCCCCACCTCCCTCAGGGGTCAAACCATGCAGCTCCTTGTTAAGAATTTGGTCTTTATTACAAGAGCAGTGGGAAGCTATTCAAGGGGGTTGAGCAAGTTGGTGACACGTTCAGATTTGTGGTTTGAAAAAGAGCCCTCTCGCTGGAAAAAACAGCGAGAAACAAATTGGAGAGGCATTATTGAAAAGCCAGTACTGCACTAATAAATGGTAAGGCTTGCAACTGTCATAACCGCTTTCCTGTGGCCACCAATTTCATCTTTCTCTGCACACCTTAGACATTTAAAAGCTATTTCGGTATAGGATTAAGAATGTCTTCATCCCAAATTACGATATGTCAACCAACATTTGTCCCAGACACACAATGCAATGCCTTTCTGTCTGCTCCGAATTTGCATTGGCGCAGTTGATCACGGTGATTGTCAAACTTAGGTCTAACAACGATAACAACAAAAAGCTCTCTGTATGTCCTGGCCAGGAACACCACTGGATTATTACCTTTCTCCCATCCTAATGCCTCTGGTGTTGGACATGTCCCTCTCGTTCCAGTTTTCCTGTTAGTCCTTGGACTCTGTAGACTGCTCTGTGCCTCGTGCCCGGTGTCCAACTTCGCAGGTGTTTAGTTTACCTGGGTCCCGTGGTCAGTAATTTGAGTAGGTCTCTTGGTTTTTTTCCCTACTGGAGGAGAAAAGAGAAGAACTGGCAAGAGCGAGGTAGGGTTTGGGGTACCAGATAGGCTCCAGTCATCCTAACAAGCTTGCAACTTTATCTTATAAAGACTCAATGAACACATTTCAATTAACCAGGACTAAAACCATGTGTGCCAATTGTCCTCATGGGAATCCTGACCACACAGCCTCTGTCCTCTCCACTTTCATTTTATTAGCTCTAGAGAGCAAATTGCAGTAGAGCCTGCATGTTCTTGTTGAGTGGACCCCCTGGGTAAATTCCGGCACACACTTTGTTTTCTGTGCAGTCAGAGGTGGGGCAGCTCCCTCCCAATGTTGGCTTCTCTGCCACGCCTGTGCTTTGAACTTTTCAGAGGACCCTCCACTCAGCCTATGCATCTTAGACTTCTGAAGGGAGTACAAAGGCAAGTACCTTTGTACCCCAAACTCCTGGAGACACAAATACAGCTCTCATGGGATTTTCTTGAAGCCCTCTCTCTCAGTTTACAGAGCAAGATATATTCTTCTTTTCTACCCTTCCCTTAGATGGGGCCTGTAGGCTTATGGTGATCAAACTGGATGTATAGTTTGGCAACACACTAGTGACATATCGACACGTCCTTGGCATATGAGAGCATTTGCTACTCTTTCATGGTCTTTCAGGCCTGTGGCAAAATTTCCAAATAATGGAAGAGTTATAGGTAACATCCTCTCAGACCTGACAAACAAAACCCATCCAATATGATGGTCATGCTTTGTTCCGTACATTTTATTTTTAGTGATTCAGTCCAAGTTCATGCTGGCCACATCACATCACTGATGTCTTTGGATATATTGTCAATCACCTTAAATCATTTTCACTCATGTGCCTGTGAAGCGATATCTTCTTGAATTTATTCTTAGTTTGGTCTTTGTGTCAGTTTTAAAATAAATGTATGCACTCTTTCCATTTACCATCAGTATGTGTTCCTCCTGTCTTGTTGCATTCAGATATTGTGGAGTTCATGGAACTTTCCAGAAATGGACTTGCCTAATATTTCCTTGATCTGTCTAATCATGCTGTACACTTTTTGGTGAAATAATTATGAGACCCCAGTAATCCCAGCATTTTTTTCTTCTTGTTGATCAGAATTAAAAACAGATTACTAATTTCCTGGTCCACTCCTCTTACATCTGAGATAGGAAATTATCATCAAGGCAAAGGAAGAATTTATCAGCTACTCTGCTGTCATTGCATTAAACATCCTGCAGATGTTCATTATACATCTGTGCTATTTACCCCTCTTGGTTCAGCACTATCGGCTGCTGAGCAATTGATTTCTTAACTCTGTGTTGTTTCTTCATGGATCCCATGTGAAATATTCTTCACTTCCTAAAGCCCAGACCTCTTTCGGCTCCCATCACTCCCATAGATGATTCCACATCCCATTGGACCGAAAGAATTCATGTCAGATGATGTTTGCTCCCTCCGTACCTCAAAAATCTCTTCATAATTCAACCTTCTCATTATTTCTTTGCTATTATCTCAGAAAACTTTTACCCAAAGCTTGTCAAGACCAATACCTCTTGCTTTGTCATCCTTTCTCAACCCTTTTGGGCTTCCATTTCTTTGCCCCTTTAAACTGTCTCTCTACATTAGTATCATGACCTAAAGAGGGAAAAAGAAAGAAAAAAGCTTAAGTCTCTTATAAATCACCCAACAAGAGACTGTGCTTGACCCTCAATGTGCCGCCGTGTCCCTTTCCTTTGCTTCCTGGATGTTGACCTTTCCATGTACTTCCCTCCATTCTATTGATATTTCTCCTTTAAATGTGGATCATTGACCTCCTGATCGATCATCAAATCCCAAGGCCTTTTCGCATTTTCCATCCTCTTGGAACTGCAGGTTTCTCATGTTCCACGTCATGCCCTCCGCTAGGCAGATAAGCTCTCAATGTCTACTCATGAGCCATGGTTATCATAATTGCATCCGCATAAAAACTGATTTCCTACTTCCAAACTCTACCCTCCCCAATTCATAGTATATTGATTGCCAGAATTACTTTCCTAAAGAAACTCTACTTTTGCTCCAAGACCTATTTCCAGCTTTATTGCCTAATGTTCCTTAACACACCAATGAAATGAGCAAAGCAAGACGGGTTCCTCCCGTGCAAACAAAGTATTTTGGCTTCTGTAAGCTTTTGATTATGTTATTCTCCCACTTGGAACCGCTCTTCCTTTTCAGTTGTTATTCTGTATCCTACTTAGCCGTTAGCACAAATGCTACTACTTGCCCAATTCCTTTAAGTGAGTGTGATCGTCTTTCCTCGGATCCTTTCCGGTCTATTGGCATCTCTCATGCTATGCACTCAAATACATAAATTTGAATAGCTACTATATTTGGAGAGCATAAGCCAAGGAGCATAACATAAACAACTCCATCGTTCTTGTTTTGTATTAGATTAGACAAAATACCAGCTGAGAATTAGTGATAATTTGCTTTCATGTTTTGCCTCTAGTCTGTAAAATAACAGAAAATATTCCTTTGGACACGTTTAACAATTTCCCCCCCCCAAAGTCGTCGTTTCAGTCTTGTCTGGCAATGCCTTCATGACTTTCGGTGACTGTTGAATGTGTAGAGGCTGAAAGAATCTGGGCGATAAGAAGTAAAGTAATTGGAAGCTTTGGAAATCAGTCCTATGTAGAAGTAACTTCTATACGAAGGAGATAAATAAGAAGAGGAGGAAAAGAGAAAGAATTATGGAAGGGAGAAGGTGAAGCAGAACTAGAAGTATTTAACTCAAAGAAGAAAAAGGAGAGGAAGTTCTAATAATTTGTGTCAAAATATCTATCGCATGAGTGACAGTGATCAGCTGCTCCTGTTTCTACAAAGAGAAGGACACAGGCGTTTCTGTAAGAGAGATTAGGAAGGCATATTAGGAAACACTTTCACACTCTAAATTTGGTAAAAGTCTAGAGCAGTGGTTCTTAACCTTCCTAATGCCGCGACCCTTTAATACAGTTCTTCATGTTGTGGTGAGCCCCTAACCATACAATTATTTTCGTTGCTGCTTCATCACTGGAATTTTGCTACGGTTATGAATCAGGCGACCCATTTGAAAGGGTCGTTTGATTCCCCCAAAGGCGTTGCGACCCACAGGTCGAGAACCGCTGGTCTACAGGATGATAACATGTCACCAACAGGAGAGAGACATAACTTTCTACACTGAGTTCAGAGGGAAATACTGTCCAAAAGAAAAGGTGCTAGAAAGGCGGCTTATTCAAGATCCACATTTATTCCAATGGGTTTATAGATCCAGAGGGAAAAAATTATTTTACCATTTCATATAAGGAGGCACTTTTAGAAACCACAGGTTTTGAATCTAACCTTCATTCAAGTACAAAAGGTTCTAAGAATATGGCATTGATACGGGGCTTGACACAAAGTCTTTGGAAAGCACAAAGCCAAGTTACCTTTCCTGGATTGCCCATATCCTAGATTTGTGGCCTTGGGTAAGCTATTCACCTCCTCTAACAATCAGTTTTCTTATCTGTGCAGTAGGGGTAATACTTGTCCCTTCTACACAGTTACTCGGAGAAGTCACTGTCATGATACTCAATATATGGCGATTTCTATTCTTTTATTAGATCTGCAGCACCTTTTGTGCACAGTATTAGACATGTTCTCAATCACTATCTCCTTCACTGAGCAATCTTGCAAGCCCTTTATAAAATAGGATGATATGATGACTTTTCACCAGAGTTATGTTCTTTAATTAAAAATGAAAGCCCTAGGTATCAAAGACCAGCCTGCTGTGTTCCCTTACCTTTCCCAACCATGAGACATTTCCCTGATGTCTGCAGCACGTCTTTGACGTTTGGGACACAAGACCAATTTGCCTCCACCCCCATGTGGCTCCACCTGTCACCATTATTATGTGATCTTTATACAATTAAACTGAGACTGTACTAATGCTTTAATTATGCTTTCCACTGAAGCCTTTAAGCTTACAAATATGGTATCTATTTAATGAAATTGAATAGATACAAGAACATAAGTTTCCATATTTAATTGCACATCTTTAAAACAATATTGATATTAACTAATGTGCTCATGTTTAGTTTGAGCTATATATATGTGTCACCGTCTGATAAACTTCTGATTGTAGGCTGTTTGCAGCCTGTGGTTAACACACCAAGTGTGTCTTTCTCTGCTGGGTTAGGGCTTCTTTCTTCCTCTCTCATTTGCCCTCAGAAAAAGCCATTTCTCAAGGTCTCAGCATGTGAGTCCTTTAACATGTCTCTGTTTATTTTACCTAAAAGAGATCATCTTTCTGATTCTGGCTACAGTTATTGTACATTAATGTAGACAGGAAGATTTCAATTTTCCATGAGAGTCAGTTTCAAAGCATGGGTTACTAAAGTTAATTGTGAGTTCTATTAAAAGCTATGTATATGTATACATGAACACATATATGTGTGTATCTATATCCCCCCTGTCCTTTTGAAAGAAAGTTTAGATTCCCAGGAGCAAGGATAATGAGGCACATTCTCTTAGGAAAACAGAGTTCAGTTCAGAGTGCTTTATAGAGCTTATTGCAAAACACATTAATAACTGTCCCTATGCTAATAGTGAAATTTTAAAATCAAAACTGTAAGGCTGAATTTATATGGCTGAGCCAAAAAGAGTCATCATAATTGGAATTTCAGCAATATATTTGTATGATAGAAATCAGTGGGGCATGACAATCTTTACTGTGAGTTATACATAAAGATAGCTCAGGACTTGAATGAGACATGCATGATGTATAAAGAAATTCTTAGATGCTATGAAAAGAGTTTGCCACTGTGAAGAGAAAAGGGGAAGGTGACATGACTTGGGCTATCAAGGCCCACGTAGTGCAAAACCCAACAGAGCCAACTGTGGTTTTGGATGTCTTTGGAACTGCATCATTGCAGACTGTGGACAAGTATATGAAGATGATTTCATCGTATGCTAGCTACTGGGCTACGGAAACAGCCAACAGCTTTAAATCCTCTGAAGAGGAATACAGTGCGGAGCCCTGGTGGTGCAGTCGTTAAGTGCTCATCTACTAACTGAAAGGCCAGCAGTTTGACACCACAGTTGGTCCACAGGGAGATGGAGCAACCTGCTTTCATGAAAATTACAGCCTCCGAACCCCCTGGTGTAATCCTCCTCCGTCCAGCAGGGTCACTGTGAACTGTATCAACTCAACTGCAAGGGGTTCCGTTTGGTTTACAATGGACTCAGGAAATACTACTCTACTCGGGTCAATCATTTCTCAGAGAAAATACTTAAATGTTACATTTTAAACTAAGAAAGACTGAACGTGGACCTTAGCACCTTCACTAACTTCCTATTGGAACGTGAGAAGTCCTGGGCCTCATTAAGATTGAGTTTCCTCGTCTGTAAAGGAAGGTCAATAACAATGCTGAGCCCACAAAGCTGATGAGAGGCTGAAGTCAGATAACAGAAACAAAGCCCTGAGAACAAGGCTGGGGCCGTGTAGTGTAAGTTTTCAATAAATGTCAGCTACGATATTGATAATAATGATGGGGATGATGATAAAGAAGAAGGGGAGGGGAGGTTAAGAAGAAAAGCATCAACCAGACCCTCGTCTTTGTTTCGAAACTTTCGAACCACTTCACCCCTTTGAGTAGAGTTATCATCAGAAAAATTTAAACTATCTTGTGTTCATGCAGATAGGGAGAGATTAGAACTCTCCTTCAATGCTGTTGGAATGTAAATGGGGCCAGGTGGTTAAACATATTTTGACAATTCCTCAAAAAGTTAAAGATAAAATTACTATACTTGTATAACCCAGAATTTTCACTTCTACTTCTAAGAGACTTAGAAGCAGGGACTTGAAGAGAAACATTTATACCAGTGTTCATTGCTGTATTACTCATAACTACCCAAAGATGGAAATGGCCTAAATATCCATCAATAGATCGATGAAAAATCAAATGTATATACACACGATGAGACTTTTTTAAACTATAAAGGGAAATGAAATACAGATACATGCTATGATATGGTTAAACCTTGAGAACATTATATTGAATAAAATAAGTCAGATACAAACCCCAAAATATTGTCTGATCCCATTGCTATGAAATCCTAGAGCAGGCAGATGCCCCGAGAAACAAGGTTATCATTGTTAGATGCTGCTCACGGCAGCCTCACACACTACCGAACGAATGAATGAAACACCATCTGGTCCTGCCCCCGCCTCACCATGACTGCTTGAGCCCATTATTCCAGCCATTGTGTCTACCTGTCTGCTTGGCGCCCTTCCTCTTTTTGGCTGCCCTTCTACTTTAGTAAGCATGATGCCCCTTTCCAGTGGCTGGTCTCTCCTGACAACAGTCTGATGTGACAGGAAACCTCACCATCCTGGCCTTTGAGGAACTTTCTCCCTTTCCTTCTTCCAACAGCAGGTTTGTTTGTTCTTTGGGTAGTCTGGGGTACTTTCAACATTCTTCACCAGAACCACCATTCGAATGCCTAGCTTTTCCTTCAGTCTTCCTTGTTCAATGTCCAGCTTTCACATACGTTTGAGGCAATTTAAAATACCAGGATTTGGGTCTTCAAAGTAACATCCTGGCTCTCCGACACTGTCAAGAGGTCTTGTGCAGCAGACTTATCCGGTGCAATGTATCCTTTGGCTTCTTGACTACTGCTTCCGTGAGCATTGATTGTGGACCCAAGCCAGATGAAATCCTTGTCAACTTCCATCTTTTCTCCATTTATTGTGCTGTGACCTATTGGTACAGTTGGGAGGCTTTTTGTTTTATTTATATGTAGATGTAGTTCATATTGAAGGCTGCAATCCTTTATTTTCACCAGTATGTGTTTCAAGTCGTTCTCCCTTTCAGCAAGGAGGAAATGGAAAATGTTGTTGGAGGGGCACTGATCTTCCATTTGGGGTAATGTAAAATATTTTTTGAAATAGGTACTGGTGATGAGTAAGGCACTGAGGTTATATGTTAACATGGCCATCTTTTTGTTGTTTGTATTTTACCATAATAAAATTTAAAAGAGAGAGAGAGAGACTTGAAAGAAAATAATTACGTAGTAGTAAAATGAGAAAATCCTCTCACTCTTTTCAGAAGTTGAGAGGTATTATGGTAAGGCATTTGCTTGTATTTCTTCATCTGTTCAAGAATACTCATTATAAAGTTATAACACAGTGTATACCTCTTATCAGAACAGAAAGCAGAATGCTTTTAAACCCCAAATTAAGAACAAATATCAAATCAAATAGCCTATTAAAAATATATGTGTGTGTGTGTGTGTGTCCTTTGGCTCAAGCCTTATAGTACCAGTTTGTTAAGATGAGTAGTCATTTATTCTTCTACAAGTTTACAGGGACAGTAGAGATGAAGTATGATACATAAAAGGATCAGGCTTCTTTGAAATTGATAAGCTCATCCTACAATGTATATGGAAATGTAAAAGACCTTGACACACAAGGTTGGAGGTCTTATATTACTTGACTTAATACTGCTGCGATGCTACACTAATCAAGATCACAAGTGTACAGGTAGGTTACCATGGGAATGAATAAAGAGCCCACATCTACACCTGTACAGTCATTTGGATCTTAAACAAAAGTGCTAAAGTAATCCAATAGGAAGAGGAAATTCTTATCAATAAACAGTGCTGGAGTAATTGGATATCCATATAGAAAAAAGTGTACTTTGATCCCTACTCCACATCATACATATAAGTTAATTTATGATGAATAATATGAAAGTTTGTGCCATTAGCATTTATATTTAGGTCTAAGAAAACATTAGAGGATATCTTCATAACTTAGGACCAGGAAATGATTTTTGAAATAGGACCAAGTGACATCAATCATCAATGAAAATGAAAAGATAAGGCAGATAGATTTTTATCAAAAGGCAGAGATGCTACTAAATGCTAATAAAAGGAACAGGCAAGTCACAGGCTGGGAGAAACTATTTTCACAAAAGATATTTGAGAAAATACTGATATCCAGGATGGAAAGAAATTCTACAACTCAGTAATAGAAAATCAAACCAGTCAATGTTTTAAAAAATGAAGAAAAGAGTTGAACAGGCATTTTATAACTGACAATTTAAAAATAGCCATACGCATCTGAAAAGTTGCTTAATAACCAGAGAAATGCAAATTAAAATCACAATGAAATACTATCGCTCTCCATAAGGAACACTAAAATGTAAAGGTCTTACAACACCAAATGTTGGCAGGGATGGGGAGCAATGAAAACTCTCACACACTGCTGGGAGGGTGAACAGTGGGAGGGTGACCTGCTCTTGGTTATAAGCTACAGTGAGCACAACTTACTTCATGACCAGCAATTCTACTCCTAGTATGTATGCATGAGAAATTAAAAATACAGACACAAAAAATACAGGTACAATAATGACCATAGCAGCTTTATTCAAAATAGCTAAAGAATGGAAATAGTCAATAGGAGATATAAAAAAACGCCTGTTCTATTCATGTGGTGGAATGTTACTACAAAAAGGAGAGGATAGGGATGGGTGTGGGTGTAGGAAGACTAATGATATGTACAGCAACAATGGATAAATCTCTGAACCATAATGTTGGGTGAAAATAAATCAGTAAATAAATCTCAGTAAATAAACCATAATGTGTAAACAAAATTTTCATTTATAGAAGTTCTACAATGGGCCAGATTCATTTATGGCTGAAAATGACAGGAGTGTGTGCCTGAGGGAACTTGGAGTTTTTTGTTGTTTTTTTTCACATGTCATCACTTTAATACTGTGTCATACTTTCTTTTAAAATACAGTCTCTTCTGAGGTAGACAGACCACAACGGCAGAGCATCATCAGACAGGAGATAAATACGTCCATGTACAACACGCAGCAAAATGAGGTAGAAATGGTTACATCTGGAGAAGGGGACCCCAAACTGGGGACAGGAAGGAGAGCCACCTTGCTGAGCCTGTCCCTCCCCTCCGCCCTGCCCCTGGATTCTTTAGTATGTCCCCCACCCCATGGGCAGAGCTGGGCCTACCCTTGCCCCCACCCCCCACCCCCAGTATCCATGAGGTAGATGGCAGCAGACTGGGGCTGTCTCCTTGTGCAAGGGAACTTGGAGTTAAACGGGAAGGGGCATGAACGAACTTTCTGGAATGTTGTTGATATTATACGTGTTGATAGAGTTTTGAGTTACAAAAGTGTGTAATTTGTCAAAACATACAAATGCAAGCTTAACATTTGTGTATTTTGATGTATATAAATTTCACCTCAAATAAAAATCAATCATTCTGTAAACAAATTGTGAACCCTAGCTAATTATATGCATCCTGAAGTGTTTGAGGGAAAGTGCACCGATATGTGAAATTGACTTTGAAATGCATCAAAACGTAAGATGGACTGATAAATATGTAGGGGGGGATAGCTAGATGGATTATTATGCCATAAATCAGGTAACAAGGTATACCAAAATGTTGATGTCACAATCTAGGTAGGGGGTATAAGATTTTCATTGTAAAATTCTCTCAATATTTCTATTTGTTAAAATATTTTGTAATAAAATGTTAGAAAAAGAAACTAATGAGAGTGGCTAGTCAAAATCCAGATGGGTGAGTTTGAGCATTCTCTACTGGGAAACACAGAATGAGGCGGCAGGAAGGCTTTAAGCAGGAAAGTGGTATTAGGTGTCCATTAGAATGAGCTTTCTGCCTGCAGTGTAGAGAGTGAATTGTAGGTGTGGGTGTAGGGATTGAACACAGACAGAGAGATCAATTAAAAACTATTCTAATTGCCCATGTGAAAAATTTAACAGGGAGAGAGCTACAGAATTATAGTTGGTAATGGTTACATATTGGGAAACCGACCAAGCAAGAGTTTAGAGTGGGTCTCAAGTGTCTGCCACAGTTCATTGAGTGAATGGCAGCGAAAACTCTGAGACAGTGGCTCTCAACCTTCCTAATGCCCCCATCCTTTCAGACAGTTCCTCATGTTGTGGTGACCCCCAACCAGGAAATTATTTTCATTGCTACTTCATAACTAATTTTCCTACTGTTATGAATTGGGCGACCCCTATGAAAGGGTTATTTGACCCCCAAAAGGGTTGCATCCCATAGGTTGAGAACCACTGCTCTAAGAAGAGATCAAGCTCGAACAAGGTATGTATGTGTGTGTGTGTGTGGGGGGGTGGCGTGGCGTGGCGTGGTGTGTGAAAAGCTGCTTGATTCTATAATAAAAAAGTAAACTAGAACCAGTTCGTCAATTTGATTCATGGTGACCCATAGGTGTTGGAGTAAAACTATTCCAGGGGCTCTTTGGTTGGTTTGCTTAGCTGCAATGCATATGGGAGCAGATTTTCAGAAATTGGTTTGTGCCGGACGGCTATCAAGTGCTCACCTTTAGAACAGTTTGCTCTGCAGGCAGGTGCTGTTGAGCTGGTCCAGACGCACGGAGACCCATCTACACAGGATGAAGCACTGTCCGGGCCTCTGCGCTCCTCGGGCTCGGTGCTGTGCTTGAGCCCTCTGTTGCACTCGTCTTGCCGATCCATCTTGCTGAGAGCCTTCGCCTCCGTCACTGACCCTGTGCTTTACCAAGCGTGATGTCCTTTTCCAGGGACTGGCCTCCCCTGGTAAGATGTCCAAAGCGCTTGAGAAAGAGGCTCACTATCCTTGCGTCTAAGGAGCATCCTTGCTGCACTTCTTCGCAGACACTTCATTGTCCTTTCAAGATTCTTTGTTAACACCATAATTCAAATGTAGCGATCCTTCTCTGCTCTTCCTGATTCAATGGGCAGCTTTCGCATGCCTATGAGGCAACTGAAAACACCACGGTTTTGTTCAGGCACACCCTATTCTTCAAAGAACAGAGTCTTTGCTCTGTAACACTCTAAAGAGGTCTTGTGCCGCAGATTTGCCCAATGCAATGCATCTTTTGACTTCTTGACTGCTGCTTCCGTATAAGTATTGATTTTGGATCCAAATAAAATTAAATCTTTGACGAAGCCAATCTTTTCTCCATTTATCATAAGTCTATTGGTCCAGCTGTGAGTATATTTCTTTACATGGAGGTGCAATCCCTACTGAAGGCTGCAGTCTTTGAGCTTCATCAGCAAATGTTTCCAGTTCTCTTTGCTTTCAGCAAGCTAAACTGTGTCATCTGCTTTTCACAAGTTACTAATAAGCCTTCCTCGAAACTTTAAACCACAGCCTCAGGTTGGGTTCTATAGAAATACAATGAAGCTTATATAAGTATAACATTCTTCCAGTGAAGCTTAAGTATGTCTATATAGAAATAAATGTATGTCAAGAAGGTGGTTCAAACAGCTGTTGAAGCAAGTAAGTCCAAGTCTGGGCAGGTTCCGAGTCCATGGGTCAGATGTTAGGCCGGGAGTTTCTTCTGGCGCATGTAGCTGTAGGGGCTGATGAATTCAAGATGAACTGGTATAGGGCAGGCTGGTAACTATGGAGATGAATGAACCCAAGTTCATTAGCTAAGACTTGTGGCTGCAGAAGTGATTGAATCTAAGGTCAGTAGGTCAGGCTTGTGGCTAAAGAACAAATGAATTCAAGGTCAGCATGTCAAATGACAGGCTTCCACAGATCCCAGGAACCACAGGCAAGATGGCAGGCAATTGGCTCAAGTCTCAGGAACCAGAGGTCAATGAGTCAGATGCTGGATCCAGACCCAACAAATTGTAATAAAGCGTTTCCACTATATGTGTCCAATAAAGCTTCCTAATATGTCTTCACATCCTAATGTAAGCAGGTCCAGCCCAAATGGAATGTCTGTAATCTAAATAAGGGCATTGCATACTACCCTTGTCATTTTACAGTTGATTAGCCGCTCATGACCAATCCTGTTATGAAGGTGGTTACTAGATCTTAAGTGCCAAATGACTGAGAATTCTGGCCCAGATAAGTTCACACAAAGTCAACTATCACAACCATATTTCTTTCATACAGTTCAGCTACTCAAGACTGTTTGCTCAGCATAGCAATTGCATCAGTATAATAAAAGGACACCACCTTGATTTACACCTTTCCTGATTTTAAAGCATGTAGTGTCCACTTACTCTGTTGGAATGTCTTTATCTTGGTTTATGTACAGGTTCCTCAGGAGAACTCCCATTCTTCTCAATGCTGTCCATAGCTTTTTAATGATTCACACAGTCAAATGCTTGATACAGTCAAGAAACACAAGCAACCGCCTTTCTGACATTCTCTACTTTCAGCCAAGAATCCTCTGTTATCAGCAAGGGCATCCCTTGTTCCATGCCTGCTTCTGAATTTGGCTTAAATTTCTAGAAAGTCCCCATTGATGTACTGCTGCAAATATTTTACTTATTTCCATAAAATTTTACTTGCATTAATGATATTGTTTGGTAATTTCCAAACAATTACTAATGTTATTAGTGTTATTAATGATATTGTTTGGTAATGTCCACATTCTGTTGGGTCTTCTTTCTTTGAAATGGGCACAAATATGGTTCTCTTCCAGTAAGTCGGCCAGGTATGGCATCTATAAGTGAGTGTGTTTGTTTGTGAAAGAATTTGCTATTCCTTCAATTCCTGGTGCGTTTTACTCCAGTGCCTTCAGAATGGTTTGGAATTCTTCCATTTAATACCATTGGTTCTTGATCGTATGTCACCTCTTAAAATGGTTGCAGTTGGATCAGTTCTTTTTAGAACAGTGATTCTGTGTATTTGTTCCGTCTTCTTTTGGTGTTTCTTGCATCATTCAACACCTTGCCTATAGTATAGACTCTATCAATATTTCAACTCAAGGCTTGAATTTTTTCTTCAGTTCTTTAAGCTTGAGGATGCTGTATATGTTTTGCCTTTTTGCCTTTTGAACTCCAGGCCTATATTCATTCATTATTGCATTCTGATTTGTCTTCTTGAGCTGAAGTTTACAGTTGCATGTGAAATTTGAACACTGAATAAGGAAGACTGAAGAAGAATCAATGCATGTGAATTATGGTTCTGGTGAAGAATATTGAAAGTACCATGAACTGTCAACAAAACAAACAAATCTGTCTTGCGAGAAGTATAGCCAGAATGCTCATTAGAGGCCACTATGGTGAGGTTTTATCACACAGACTTTGGACATGCTAGTAGGAGAGACCAGTCCCTGGAAAAGGACATCATACTTGGAAAAGTAGAGGGCAGCGAAAAAGAGGAATGTCCTCCACAAGATAGATTGGCATAGTGACTTCAACAATGGGCTTAAACACTAAGAGTAATTGTGAGGTTGTTGCAGGACCGGTCTGTGTTTCTTTCTGTTGTGCAAAGGGTTGCTATGGATTGGAACCAACTTGACAGCAGCTGTAACAGCAACATTGAGGAGCACGGTTCACAGACGTCCTTGACATCCACTTTGCTCTTTTCTTTCTCCTTAATGATCTTTTGCTTTCTTCATGGATGACGTTCTCTATGTCATCCCATGGCTCATCAGGTCTTCTGCCATTAGTGCTCAATGAGTCAAATCTATTCTTGAAATGTTCTCACAATGAGGTGGAATATATTCAAGATCATAATCTGGCTCTCATGAACTTGTTTTCATTTTCTTCAACTTGAATTTCCACTTGTATCTGTTAAAAAATTGGCCCCTGGCCTTGTCTTCGCTGATGTTATTGGGCTTCAACATCACCTCTTCCCATAGATCAGTGGTTCTCAACCTTCCTAACACCGCGACTCTTTAATACAGTTCCTCATGTTGTGGTGACCCCCAACCATAAAAAAAATTACTTTCCTTTCTACTTCATAACTGCAATTTTGCTACTGTTAGGAATCGGCTGACCCCTGTGAACAGGTTGTTCAACCCCCAAAAGGGGTCGAGACCCACAGGTTGAGAAGCACTGCCGTAGATACAGTCAATTTGACTTCTGTGTAATGCACCACGCAAAATTCATGTGTGTAATTGTTGTTTATATTGTTCAAATAATGCATTTCCAACAATGTAGTTATTTGTCTTGCAAAATTCTACCAGGAGGTCTCTAGCTTCATTCTTATCACCAAGGCCATTTTTTTCTACTTAGTGCTCCTTCCTCCTTATTTCCAACGTTCACATTCCAATCACCAGTAATTGTCAATGCATCATGATTGCATGTTTTTTTGGTTTGTTTTTTTAAATCGTTTTATTAGGGGCTCATACAACTCCCATCACAATCCATACACACATCAATTGTGTAAAGCACATTTGTACATTCATTGCCCTCATCATTCTCAAAACATTTCCTCTCCACTTAAGCCCCTGGCATTAGGTCCTCATTTTTCCCCTCCCTCCTTGCTTCCCCCTCCCTCATGAGCCCTCAATAATTTATAAATTATTATTTTGTCATATTTTGCCCTGTCCGACGTCTCCCTTCACCCACTTTTCTGTTGTCCATTCCCCAGGGAGGAGGTCACATATAGCTCCTTATAATAGGTTCCTTCTTCCAACCCACTCTCTCTCTACCCTCCCAGTATCGCCACTCACACCACTGGTCCTGAAGGGATCATCCGCCCTGGATTCCCTGTGCTTCCAGCTCCCTTCCCTGCACTTCCAGTTCCCATGATTTCCTGTTTGATCAATTTCAGACTGAAGAAATTGGTAGAAATTCTCTATTTCTTCATTAGCTTTAGCTGTGGGTGTGAATATTGAAATAATAGTTGTATTATTCTTCCTGTAGGCATAGAGTTAATATTCTATCATGACAGAATTGCATTTCAAGACAGATCTTAAAATGTTTTGTGTTTTTTTTTTAACAATGAATGTAATGCCATTCCTCTTTAATTTGTCAAACCTGGCATAGTAAACCATATGATTGCCAGATTCGAAATGACCAATACCTGTCCATTGCAGCTACTGATGCCTACATTAAGGAGCTTTGGTGGCGCTGTTGAGTAAGCGTTGGCCTGTTAACTGCAGGGTCTCTGGTTCTAACCTAGCAGCTGCTAGGAGAAACATAAACTTAACTGCTTCTGTAACGATTTCCAGCCTCAGAAATCATTATGAGTCAGAATCAGTTTGATGGCAGTGAGTAATGCCTAGGATATGGGTCCTTGTGTATTCAATTTAATTTTTGAAGACTTACAATTTTCTTAGATTCATATTTCATACGTTCCATGTGCTGATTATTAATGGGTGTTCGCAGCTGTTTGTTCCCTCTCAGAGTCATGCCCCGTCAGCACATTAAGGTCCTGAAAGTTTTGCTCCCTTCATGGCAGTCAGGACGCCTCTACTTTTTGGAGGCAGGAGTTTCCCAGTTGTATTTTGAGTGCCTTCAAAAGCTAAGGGGCTTATCTTCTGTGATGATATCAGACAGTTTTCTGCTGTTACACATAAGGTGTCAGGTGCTAATTCTTTAAGTGGACTGCCTTCTTCCCATGAGTCAGAATTGACTTGATGACAGTAAGTAAATGACATATGTTCTAGCATCAGTCACACCCAAGTTACTCCATTATGACAAGTTGACAGGTGAGTTTGGTTGTTGGTTTGCTTAGGATCTTACTTATAGTGGCTCCAAGTTTAACAGATTTGACATATTGAATTTGAGGTACACTGTGTTTCACTGAAATAAAAATGTCCAGGTGGCTTGTCTACAGGGGTCTATAATTCAGAGACTAGATTTAGGCTAGAGAGCTGAAATTTCAAATCAGCAATTTAAAGGCTTTCGTGAAAGCTATGTTAGTGGATGAGACGGTCCACGCTGAGAACATCAATGAGAAGTTCCTGAGCTGACCAACTCTTTTGGGGTTGAATGAGGAAGAGGAGGAAGGAAAGAGGGCTAAGGAAAGAAAACTGACAGCAAGGATTACTGTCCTTGAATGCACAAAAGGACAATGGTCACATGGAAAGAGCTGTAGGGTTGGGCAGGAGCAGTCAAGATAGCTTTCACCATGGAAATATCACCCAAGCTGTAGGACCTAGGGGCAAGTCAGAGTTTTCCAGATGGACAAGGTGAATACAGAAAGGTACAGGAATAGCATGAGGATCAAAAAAGCAGCACAGAGTGTCAAGGGCCTATAAAGAATTTCATAAAGGGTAAAAATGTCACAGGAGAGAATTCGAAAGATGTTGGGCTTAGCATATTTGACTCGACACTGTGCTTTGATATGTGGCTTTACTACCAAATAAGAGACTGCTGGGGTAGAGTTGTGCAATTAGGGTAGGGTGGTTTCTGAAGTTCTCTATAATATAAACCACTAATCTGCACGCATCAGAATCACACAGGATGTGGCTAATTAAAACAGAACTGGGTCCTACCTCCCTGAGTTTCGGATTCAGCAGATCTCCTTGGAGTCCATAAATATCCATTGTTAACAAGTTTGCAACGAAGTTGATGTTGATGCTCTGTCTCTGGGACAAGGAGGTCACCCTGTAAAGAATGAACTAGTTACACGTGGGGTAAAGGGCTGTTCCCACCACATAGTCTTCAGATCTTTCCTGGAATATTTCCTTGGCCGACAAATTCTTTTAAATTTTAAATCCTTTTAAATTATACTTCAACTTATAAACATTTTTGAATGTTTTGAAGCTGAGTAAGGTCTCTTCAATAAAACAGGCTAATATGCATTCTAAGTCCCAGGGGCTCCTCTGGTCAGACACTTTGGTGTAAGGGAAACATTTAAGAGCCCATTTGTATCAATTCATAATGGTACCTTCCTGATAAGGCAGCACTGTTACTATTGATAGAGAAATCAATAAGCATAAAAAGATCATAGTGCAAAAGGCACCCCAAAAGTGATAACTCCAATGAACACAACCTCTCCTAGAACTAGTAACTGTTTTTATTCATTTAAATTAATTAACTAATTAAATTAATCTCTTCCACAGAACTTTAATGTACCAGTGACATAATCTAAGGCACCTGTCCCCAAATTAATCAGGAATTATAAGAACAAAAACTCAAATGGCTAGTGCTTATTGAATACTTAGCTTGTGTCAGACAATGTTCTAAATACGTTAGAACTATTAACTCATTATATTTCACAGGAACACTATTAGAAGATCCTAATATTCTTTGAGCTATTTTGCTGAAAGGACAACCAAGGTACCAAGAAAGTAAAGAACTTTCCAAAGGTTAACAACA
>NW_022111373.1:37397092-37399271 GCF_000313985.2 Echinops telfairi | reverse complement strand
GAACCTAAATTGAATCTCTCTCATGTTCAGATTATTCGGTGATGAACATGCATCCCCTTGAATTGTTTCTTCTTGTGAGTCAGCATCATTGTTGCTTTATGTTTTCCAACCAGATAGTAGACCTCATGAGCAGAAAGGTCTGATGATTTGCTTCTTGTAGATCCCAGTCATTGAAAACACTACGGAGTATAGTTCTATTCTGTAACCAATAGGGTTGCTATGAGTTAGCATGGACTCCACACAAGTGGTGTGCTGAGAAGCGACATGGGCTCAGAGAAGCCTTTCCATACGAAGCATTTCGTTTTCTACAATTCTTGATAAGGTCAACTGCATTGGCGGACAAGGAGAGAGGAATAAACAAAAGGTCCCAGCAGCCCATTATCAGCCTTGGGGATGAACAAGCATGTTCAGCTGAAGGCACCAGAGGCTGCTATACATTTGCAAAGTAGAGTGTAAGGCTATTTAAATTCTTTTAAATCAAATATAATGATATAGAAAACAAAATTCTACCTGGCTATAATTACAGCCATTGAAATGTTGAGTGCAGATAAACAGAGGGTACAAAGAATAGATGGTTGAGAATCTTTAAAAAGAACTACATGTTGTTGTTTAGAAGCTGGCTGAAAACTTCTGCTGCTAGAGATAAGTTTCCCAAAGAATATGATGTGAAGCTGAGAATGTAAAAGCTACAGTTTCAACAAAAGAAGTTTAAGGTAAAACAGGCATTTCTCCTGCAATCATTTTAGTACAATCTTAGGGGAGAATAAAATCTTCCAGGAAGTCATTACATAGCACTTAAGACATGTAAGTGTTCTAAGTCTCTAAAGCCAGATGGTATTCATTGTGGGGTCCCAGGAGGCCTCACAAGCGAATGGCCATCTTTCTGGTTAGGACATAAAATGCAGTCTCCATTCGATGTTCTTAACTAAACATCAGGCTCCACTGGGAAGTGTCTCTTTAATAAAGGTCTGAGAATTGGGTCCCAGCACCTATTACTGTAGAAACTTATTTCTGGAAATTAGAAAGGTGCTCTGTCCTCCAGAGATGCAAGGAATTAGAAAACCCTGAGCCTATTGACTTCTAAAAACACTTGTTTTAATGATTAATTGAATCAATATGCAGTTATAATCTTGATATATTCTAAAGTAAAAAATAAAATCAATATTCAATTTAAATACTTTTCTTTCTGGGGAAGGGCAACAAAATGAGGAGAAAATAACTAATCCAACATTACTTTCTAAAAGTGAGCTGTAATTTTCTATTTGTTTCCAAACTTTTTACCATGTATACATACACACACACATATTATTTGTATAAAAAGGAAAGATGAGTGAAATTAAAAAAACCCTATAGTATACCAATATTAAAGCAAGAACACTATTTATGCTATGGAGAATAATCAATCGTAGTGACTTCACTCAAAAAGATTTAGAATAGCCAAGCATAATAAGAGCTACAGCAACCACTCTGAACAAGAACTCCAAATAAAGACAGTAAGATGAATGGTCTAATATGTGGTATGAAATTGAACAGTCTAACATTATTTTATTCTGGAATATAGAAAAAATATTAGAGACTTTAACGAAGTTTTCCAACTCTCAGTGCAATCTAAGCAGTTCTATCTCTCAACCTATCTGTGCCAGGGGAGAAAGGAGATGTTGTACGAAATTAGTGACCAGGAAAAATTCATAAAAGAAAGGTTACAAACTAATATTTCACTATATACAGAGTTATAGAATATTGTGTCAAAGATTAGAGTAGTGAATCCCTAGGAATATATTTTTTATGGTTATTAATTATATTTGCCTCTATAACTATTGAAGAAGTAAACTCCATCCTATCAAATCTTTCTTATAGCTAATCTGTAGCTAGCAAATGCAGTAGGAAGGACAATGTTGATTACTTACAAGGGAGATTACACTTATTCTCCCTACTCGGCAAGAGCAACTTGGAAAGCACACACCTGGGTATTGTATGATGAAGCCAGTGGTCAATTTATTTCAGATGATCAGCTATAGGCTACTATTCGAATATGAAAGCTCGTGAGGGGGCCCAAAGATTGGATCATTCAGGGGAGGGAGAGCTTGATTCCTCTTGTAAGATGTTTCTGTAGGAAAAGCTCCTGGTCGTGGACAGGAAGACCAGAATAGCTCCCAGGGCACAGAAAGCTCTGTGCAAA
>NW_022111373.1:37394164-37395709 GCF_000313985.2 Echinops telfairi | reverse complement strand
TTTCGACATCTGTCAATACCCAGGCAGACAGTGTTAGCAGCTGAAGTCAATCAGTTTCTGGAAAGTGCTAGGCAGCCATACCAAGGACGCCCAACTAACATTACCTCTGAATGTGCGCGGCCAGGCATATTTCAATATGCTTTGCCAGGCGGTGTTCATAATGCGAGCAATATGCAGCTCACTTTACTTGCTGACTGGCTTAAAAAGAGAAAATTAAATACATTTCTCATAAGGATATTTTGTGGAATTTTTCCACATCATTAAATAAAATGTAGCCCTGGTTTAAAGGCATTTCCTGAGAGAAAACATTTCTTAACCTAAACTAACTGAACTATGTGGAACAGACTGCCTGTATACACCATAATATTTTTTTCCTGATTACATGTAATGGGTCTCCTATCCTCCTGCAAGCTTACCCATATCAGTGAATTGTTTCATGGCCATCCAAAAAAAATTGACTGCAAACTTTTTAAAGCGGTTTTCAGGAAATGGGTGGTTATTCAATTTTCTCCTCATCGTTACAAAAGGCTGGATGGCATCGGAGATTACATTTCTGAAATAATTAAGAAAAATAATGACAAGCTCTCTCCGGCGAGGTATACGCTTCCTTCACAACTTCGACATAGCAAGCTCTCGCATTGCTTCCTTATCGCTTGAATAAGGCAGATACGCTCAAATGTGACAGACGAAAAAGTAGCAAATACTATGAAGAAGTACTGAATCAAATTGAAAGCTTTCTTGTTTGCCTTCGGAATGTGTGGTTTCACCTTCTTCCCCGGGAAGGCACTGCGCCTTCCGGGGCACAGTGGAAATCCCTCCATAGTTTGCTTTTGCAGCACCCATTTAATTACTTCAGAGCCCCAGAATTACCGCTCCTAACTTCCTAGATTCATCGTGCCAGGACAGGGACGGAGGTATGGTGCAAGATTTGGAATTCTTTTTAGTTTTTCATTGCAATACCCACATGAGATATTCAGATTTTTCAAGAGACTCTCTTGGCCTCCTTTCTCCGTCAGAAATTTTCTATTAGAAAGAAAAGGGGAGGGGGAAAAAAAGAAGAAGAGGCTTACAAGAAGATACTACACATCTTCGGTTTAATCCCAGGAGCCCTCCAGCCAATTTGAAAGTCAACATCAGACAGGGAGGTAATGCTTTTGTGTTTTGTTTCGATCGGAACTCTCACAGTTGTTCAAATTGAATCAAGAGGCAAGAGTTTCAAACTAAGTGGTGAGCTCAACTAAAACAGGGAGACAGCCGTTTTACCAGGATATGGGAGAATACACCCAGAGAGTAACGTAACGGAGGGGTAACTTCCCCACAGCAGGTTATGACTACAAACAATCTACAAAGAAATGTGTCAGAAGAGAACGAACACACCTGCCACGCATAACCCCATTGCTGTGATATGGCTGGGGAAATTTTACTCTGGGGGGTTGGAAAGACCTCTCTAAGTGAGATGGACTTGGATATAAAAACAGAGCCAGGCTTCAAGACTCTCAGTCTCCATTGGCAAGGCCTACCCTCGTGTGTGTGTGTGTGTGTGTG
>NW_022111373.1:37357393-37394064 GCF_000313985.2 Echinops telfairi | reverse complement strand
CACACACACACACACATACGGTAGATACGGCACAGCGACAAGGGTGCTGTGTCTACCGAGAAATATGGAACCGTTTTCTCTTGGGGGTGCTGGATCGGATTCCCAGTCTCCTAACTAGGTTAGGACTTTGTCCCTGCTCTGGGCATTGCCTTGTAGCACAGAATAACCTCCTGCTCCGTTCCTATTCCCTGAAAAAATAAAGCCTTCAAGAAGAAAGAATGTCCTATTGTTGGAATAGAATTATTCCTCCGGCGTCTCAAAGAGGAGGTATTTTTGGCATCTGGGAAGAGAGCGTGTCCAGAGGGGCTTCTTGGTTGTACAGCTGGGTCCACTCAGACCAGTCTGACCAGCCAGCATTACTTAGAGCACTCCAGCCAAACACAGGCGCTTCAATCACGCTCAATTCACTTGGGTTCTGGTAAATGAAACAAAACCCCAAAGCTTGACTTTTTATTTTTCTTAGGGCAAAGTCCATTTAGAATTGATATACTCACTTGCTATGGTTACATATGCCACATTTATTTTTAAACAGCTCCACATCCCAAGAGTTCCTGATTTCCATCCACAGGGCAGGTAGGAAGGCTACAGGAAAATAATTGTCAACACAGTCGATATTTTACCAGGCTCAACGAAAGCACATCTGGAGATGGGCACCTTGGTTGATAAGGAGCGGGGCTACTTGGTAGTTTCCAGGTTGTGTCTTTCAAAGGGTATACAGCCAAGGGAGTGGCTGGAGTATCAAGTCCCTTGTATAGTCTACTGGCCGCCGTGTGCACCCTGGACAAAGAGGCCTTTCCCCCACTCGGTAGCAAGGACGGTAGCCTTCAGCCTTTGACATTGGATTACACCTCAATGTCAAAAACAAAACCAACAAAAAAAGCCAAATCCTCAAGTGGAACAGCAGGTAACATTATGGTAATCAGAGAAAGGATGGAAGTTGTCAAGGATTTCATCTTGTTTAGATCCACCATCAGTACTCCTTGAAGCAGCAGAGAGATCAAATGATGCATTGTATTGGGTCAATCTGCTGTACAAGATCTTGTACGTACCCCAAAAAAGAAGACTAAAAATACTACTAATATTATTTTAAATTAATGTTACATGAAAGAACTTTTTGAAAAAGAAAATGAAAACTACGCAAAATTCTTACCATAATTATTTTTATATTTTAAGATTTATTTAGTTTCCCCCATGATTCCATATTTTCCTTGGATTTATATGATCAACATTTTTGTATTTGTGACACACTTAATTTTATTAAATTATTATTTTTTTAATGTTGAAAAGCAAGAATAGTACTTTGAGAACTAAGATGCACTTGACCCAAGCCATCATATTTCCAGCCACCGCAGATGCGTGTGAAAGTTGGACATGGAGTAAGGAAGACTGAAGAAAGGGGATGCATCTGAATTGATACTGACGAAGAATATGGAAAGTACCCAAAACCTCAAACCAAATTCACTGCCATCGAGTCCATGATGACACATAGTGACCCTCTAGGACAGGGCAGAACTGCCCGTGAGTTTTCTAGACGGAAGTATAAAGTTTCATCGTTCTCCCTTGCAGTGGCTAGTGGTTTTGAACTGCTGACTTTGCGCTTAGCAGCCCAAAGTGTAACCGCTACCCACCAGGGCTGCCCGAAACAACAAACAAATCTGTCTTGGAAGACGTTCACCCAGAATGCTCCGTGGAGCCGAGGTTGTACTTTGGACAGAGCAGTTCCTAGTAAAGGATGCTGTGCTTGGCAAAGCAGCCGCACAGCAGGGGAGAAAGTCCGCCTTTTGAAGAGGGGATATGAACAAGGGCAGCCGTGGTGGACTCAACGGAAGAACAACTGTGAGGAAGACACAGGACCCTGCAGCGCCCCCTCCCGTTGTACCCAGGTTGGCTGTGAGTTGGAACCAACAGCATGGTGCTTAACAGTGACATACGTCATCTACTCACAATCCTATGCACATGGGACATGGGGGGTGTCTACAAATCACCCAAGGGGCTAGGGTGGGAAAAGTCCTTTGCTTGTTTTTGAAGCTTGAGTGGATTTGTGGGAGCATGCTTCTCTGATGGAGTTGGGTTCAGGCGTGGGTCGGGAGCAAAAGGAAAAGCAGCAGCGGTGCACCCAAGGGAGGGTCAAACAAGCACTCTCCCTACCCCGGGTGTCCCAGGGCTGGCTGACAGGCAACTTTGCGCGTCTCCAAGACAGCGTATCCTAGTTTGCCTGCTCCTACCAACGCTGACTGCTTGCTTATCTTCTCTCCCTTAGTGTTCCTTATAGCAGAGACTAGTGCTCCCTCATCTTACAATGTTAAATTATAAGTGTCCAAATGAGTCTCGCTAGTAAATGTTTTATTTGATTCAGAAATAGCAAGCCAATGGCCTGCAGTTTAGTCCGGCTGGCTGTGTTTCAGTTGGTCCAGAGTGGAACAAATTGCGAATTAGGTTCCATGTCGCAGACACATGCGTGTGTTCACAAGTGGAGAGAGCCACATTAAAATCTGCATCTCTAGCTTCTTTGGGGACACTGAACACACTGACGACACCGTTTTCTTTCCTGACAGCAGCCATCAGCTGAGCAAAGTAGCTGCTGTCCCTTCTCTTTTTATTGTGGTAAATATATATATACATATGTATGCATATGTATCCCACAACACTCATGGACTCAACACTTTTTACATGTCCAATTCAGTGACAGTGATTTTATTACGGTAATCTTATGTTACTATCTCTGGTATATCTTGCCAAATTTTCCATCACCCTTAACAGAAACTCACTGCCTTTTACACAATAATCCCCTTGACCCTCTGGTAACCATAACGGGACTTGACTTGCTTGCTATCCATTGGCTTATTGCAGATATTTTATATATGGGGACCATACAATATTTGTTTTTTCATGACTGACTGACTTTATGCAGTAAGCAGCCATCTCTTTTGACCTGGTATGCATATGGTTTTCCTAAATAGGAATCCATTGGAATAAATAGCTCAATAATCACTCTAATATTCAAGTCATGGACCTGGTGCTGCAGCACACAGTTTATAAAAAAATCCAAAAAAGGCCTTCCTTATTATCCATGGGAGATGACGTTCACATGTGCAGCCCACACCCACGGGTGCTGTCAGGGTTATTCTAGCCGTAATAAGACTGTGATGTGGTTGCGATAGCCTGGAAACAGCTCCTATTAGAAAAAGCAAAGCAAATACTTTTCAGGCTTCAGAAAAACCATTACTGCTAAAAAAAAATTCTAGTGACATCTTACGACTGATCACCACACACCTGTGTAGCTTGAGAGTGCATCTGAGGACAGCCCTTGTATCTGAAAATGAAAAGGTATAAAACTCGTTTAGAGAATTGTGCTTATAAAGCATGATAGAAAAGAAGCATCCACAGGACCTTCATGCATATAATTTCAGGATGAGTAAATATATTTACCAAGTTGAATTTCGTTTTTGACACACATACTTGCGGCCAAGGCCAACCCCTATTTGGGAGAAGTTGGCAGTTACCTTCTTGTGATGGAGTCTCACTTCTAGGATCTAGGTAACAACACAGCATGGAGCCTCAAAGCCTCTTGAGAACAGAAAAGACCAACACATTCTCTCAAACATGGCCCTTGAACTTGCTCTAGGGTGGGTCGTAGGAGTTTTCACTAAGAAGCTCATCTTGAGGATGGCAGGAAACATGGGTCCATGTCAGGATGACTGAGGAGCAAGCGTTCAGCAATACTGAGGAGACAGAAGCAGTGATTCCGGAGCAGGGGTTGTAGACGGAGTTGAAGAACAGCGGGAGAGCTGAGAGATGGTGTGTTCCTGGGCTAAGAGACTCAGGAGATGAGCTTTGGAGAAAGAAGCCTGGAAGAGGGGAGAAACCTATGGGAGTTGATTATTCGACCGGTATTCTCCAAAGTTGGCCTTGTGACTAATTTTTAAATTCCCCAGTGTTATACTGGGTCTTTCACAGCATGGTTGACGGATTGCATGAGAAACCAGCCTTTACATGTGGGGCAAGAGGAAACTAAGATCGTTGCCCTTAATGTAGAGTGTGGTTTTTGTCTTGAGCACCCATCTGCTTCCCCAGGGTTTTTCATAGGGGGACTGACATTTTGCCTGAGAGTAAAAGATTCTCTCGGGAAAGTACTGAGTGTCTCGTGTGTCTGGAAATGGGACAGGTCAAGGACAGAGTAAATGTGTCGGGTGGGTCACTTTTCTTTGTAGGGTGGGTAATTCACAAGTTGAATTAAACCAGAGCTGCGGAACTTTTTTTTTTTTTTTCCACTGCCAATAGCCAGTTAGATATGTATAACATTACTCATGGGCCATACAAAATGATCAACTAAAAAGCTAACCTGCTGCATCCGGTCAAACATTTAATTAACTCACCCCTAATGTGATGGCTGGAACTGCTTCTCGTTGTTGAAGCCTGTGATGTTCGCTGGTCCTCATGATTTCAAGAGCCTTATATGGTCCACGGGCCAAACATTCCCCATCCCTGGGCCTTAAACAAATCAAAATGTATCTATGGAAAATTAGCTTCATTACTAATATTCATTACTCTGCCCAGGCTCTGGTTTCTTCAAAATATTAGAATTTTAATAGAAAAAAGAAGAGATTTTTAGACAGTGCTGAAAGTGTGGTATGGGCTAATGATTTTAGTCATATTTCTTTAAAATATTTTTACCATTTCTCAGAGGGACTTAACTAATTTCTCAGAGGGACTTAAATGTCAGCTGTCCAAGCCTGGCTGGTTACGGAGGTGGAGCTAAGAGTAGTTCTGCGCTCATAGGGACACACGAAGTAAGAGCAGTGACCCACAAAACTGTGTCAGGAAAGTTTACTTTTCATGGTCATTGAGTTAACGAGAGGACAAGCCGGCTCTGGTCCAGATCTGTCTATCTCTGGGCCAATGCTAGGCCTCTCTGCTGCAAAGAGAGAGTCACTTGTCAGAACCAGATACCTTGGCCGCCTTAGAGGGGAGCTGGCAAAACAGAACCCTCCTTGATTGGGGTGGGGGTGGGGGTAAGGATTAGAACTAATTCTCATTCTTCAACCACCTACTTCATGTATGCCCATTGTGTTTCATGGGTACTCCTCTATAGATGCCAGGATGAGAAGTCTTTGTGCAGGGAACATGATGGCTGTCTTTTTTCCTTCTGGAAGTAGAGGGGAGCAGAGAGACTTGCAGTTTGTCCCTTCTGCAGCCCAAAAGAATTAAAAAATTTGTGGGGGAAAGCTCTATTTTTTTCCCCTTTTAATTGAAAAAGAAATGAATGAAGAGAAAATGCTAATAGTTGCAGCTAAAAAACCTGCCTGGAAGAATGGCCTTTATTGTCTGGTTTTGAAGTAGCGTCTGAAAAAGAGATGAAGCCAGGACGGGACTGGAGGGCCAAGCAAGCGGATGGTGAGATAGTTTATTGTGCCAGCCTGGCTGATAAATGCAGGTGGGATTGACTGAGGGGCGGAGAGATGGATGGCTTGGTGAGCCTTGCCTTTCTTGTCTCTCGCTCTGTGATCATCGGACCAGTGTGTGGCTGCCTTGCTTGTTCTGTGCCTCAATTTAAAGGCAATACTACCTGTGGGACGCCTAGCCTGTGGACTATGTTGCTGTAAGTTGAGGTCCCTTTAAGACTTCTCTGGAGCTGGAGACTGGCGGTTGGTGACCTGCCTTGTGAATGGCTGCTGTGCTGACATAGCCTAGCTCTCTCTACAAATAGAGGAATATCTGGCATCAGATAGAGACTTGAAGGACTGCTAGTCTCTCAACTTTCTCTCACGGACGTGAGTTGCACTGAGCCATTTGTAGCGCTTTCTAATTTAACTGTTTATTTCTTGTATTATATATTTATCTGTCTATGATTTAACAATTCATTTCTAGTTATATATCTAATTATCTTTATAAATAAATATATTAAATTATCAGCAATTTGGTTTTATCTCTCTAGAGAACCCTGTCTAACACAGATGGGGTGCTGTGAGTTCTGGGGTACCATCGGCACCTGAGGGAAAAAAGTATTTAAATCATTCTTACCAAATCGCTGAGCAAGTTTGAAATAGCTTTCCAGAAAAGTGTCTCCCCCACTCATCCTTATGGCATCGCCACTCCCACTACTGTTCTTGAGGGCCTTCTGTCCTGGATTCTATGTGTTGCGAGCTCTTATCTGTACCAATGTATGTACTCAGGTCTAGCAGGATTTGTAAGGTAGAACTGAGGTCAAGATAGTGGGGGGAGGAAGCATTCAAGAACTGTTGTATTTCATCAGTGTTATACTGCACCCTGGCTTGTCCATTCCTTTTGACCCTTCTGTGAGGGGATGTCCAATTGTCTACAGATGGGCTTTGGGTCTCCACTCAGACAATTATCCTGATGTTTGTTTTGGATCGTTTGATACCTGATACCTGATCCCATTGACACCTCATGATCACACAGGCCTTGTGTGCTTCATCCATGTGAGCTTTGTTGATGACCCAGCTAGATGGCCACTTGCTTAACTTCAAACCTTTAAAACCCCAGACACTATATCTTTTGATAGCTGGGCACCATCAGCTCTCTTCACCACATTTGCTTATGCTCCCGTTTTGTCTTTGGTGATTGTGTCTGGAAGGTGAGTATCACAGAGTGCCAGGTTATTAGAACCAAGTGCTCTTGTATTTAGGGAGGCCTTGACCAGAGGCCCAAAGCCTGTCTGCTAGCTCAATACTTAAAATATGTGCAGAGACCTACCGTATATACTCGAATATAAGCCGACCCGAGTATAAGCCAAGGTACCTAATTATTACCTGGGAAACCAGAAAAACTGATTGACTCAAGTATAAGCCTAGGGTGGGAAATGTAGAAGCTATTGGTGAGTTTCAATAATCAAAACAAATAAAAATAAAATTACTAAAAATTGAGACATCAGTGGGGCAATGTATTTAAATGTTTATTTTAAATAAAAACATAAATAAAATGACAACAAGTCATTTAACATTAGTAAACCAGCACAGTAAGTGGAAAATAGGTTCAACAAAAACAATAAGGTATCAACAATGATGCCTTAAGAATACTATTCCCTGAGATCAATCAGCAACCAAGCTAAAATATAAAGAGTTAAAATCCCTCAAAACTGGATTCCTCGTCATCATCCGTATCCCAATGCGGAGCTTCAGCTGGCGTGAGGTCATCATGGACGCTGTCCTCACTGAGATCGCCGTCGTCACCATCACTGCTGTCACTTTCATACAAAGCGCAGTCTTCACTGCCATCCTCAGCATGACTAACACTACATTTCTGGAAGGCACGTCGCACCATAGCTTCTGGAATGCCTTCCCATGCATCTCGAGCCCGCTTTGCTATTAGTTCTATGTCAGGTTTCATGAGATTTCCTCCTTCTGTTAGTCGGGCTTGACCAGATGACATCCATTCGTGCCACATCCTTCGCACACGGTCTTTAAAAGGCTTATTTAAAGATACATCCAGAGGCTGCAGTACAGATGTAAGCCCACCTGTATGGGGCCAAGAAATTTCTTATGGCAGCTCTGCTTAGGATATGAGGTTTGGGAAGGAAAGGCACCAATACAAGGAATATTTCTGATGGCTGTGGTCTTAAGTACATCAAGTACATCCCTTTGACAGGAAGATGCACCCACTCGACCCCCACCCCCACCCCCTCTGCACGATGGCACTGACTCTTACTTGCAGGCAGCAACCACAGGAGGATGAGGATGCAGCCCACCGAAAGCCTCTTCTGCGTACTGCCATGCCCACCACTAGCAGTGGCGAGGGGACAATCCAGGAAGCGGCTGGGTCTGTGAGGCAGCCAGGCAGCGTGTGGCTGGGTCTGCGAGGCGGCGATGCGGTGAGGCGGTGAGCGGCTGGGTCTGGGTCTGTCAGGTACCACTGACCCGTGTATAAGCTGAAACCCAATACGGTATATCCCTATCATTATAAATTAATATATACATACATGCCTATATTTATAACTTAATAGTTTTTGCCTTCTAGTTCTTTCCTCTATTTCCTTTTACTTTCCTCCTGTCCCACTATCATGTTCGCCCTTCATTCGAGTCTCAGTAATTCCTCTCAGATGCATTGCACTTGATCAAACCCCATCAGGCATTCTATGCCCTCCTCACCATCGATTTTAGATCCCTTATTGTTCCCTTATCCCTGAGTTTGTTGGCTCCCCACTCCCTTTTTCCTGCCTCCTCCTCTCCCATGTCTCCCTCACCCACTCCCCCCCCCCCCCCAGTGTTTTCTCCTCCGTATTGTTTATCCTGCCTATCTTACATAGATAAAGAAAAGAAAAAAAGCCTATAGATAGACAGGTCCAGGTCTGTCTGCTGACCCTTATGAATGTTTTCTGATGAGTTGCCCAGCCCCGACACCCTCCCACCCACCCCAGTCAGAAGTCTGTTTTTAGGGTTCCTGGAGACTTTGGGACTTTGCTCCCCTTGCCGCACTGTTGTGTTCCCATCTCATTTCACCCTGCTGGGGGTTGAGGTGGGAGTCGGGGGCGTGGGGAGGGCAGAGCGGGCACTCTTTCTGCATTGTGTCTCCAGTGCCGTCCCCCTTAGGCCTGTGGGTTAATGAGGGGACGTGGTCCTCTCTGTGCATTGACTGCTCCAAGGAGGGGTGTCATCTGAGGGGCTTGGGGGCCAGGATGAGGTTCTCTGTCTCTCTGTCCCTCTCTCTTTCCCTCTTGGTTCACTCCCATGTGGTCTGAGCAGACCTGCCATTCTCCCGGGGCTCTATCGTCAGTGCTGTCCTCTGTATTACAATCTTCTGGGGGAGGTGGCCAGCATAGCTCTGATACTCTTTTGAATTTGTTTGTTTGTTTACAGAGACATAACCATCTAGATTTTCATGTGACTTTGCCCCACATAGAAAAGTGTATTCAAAACAACCCTGGATTAACAATTTTTTCCCTCTGGGCTGCTATGGAGTATCATCTTACTTTCCTCCTCTGCAAGTCCCATAGCCAGTGACAACCATTTATTAATTTCAACTGTAAGCTCTGGCTTCACTAAGCTCCAGAACGGACCTCCCTTTATAGCAGCACTTCTCAACCTGTGGGTTGGACCCCTTAAGGGTTCGAACAACCTTTTCACAGAGGTCGCCTAAGACTATCGGAAAACACATAAATATTTCACAATATATAATTACATATTGTTTTGTGAGTAATCACTATGCTTTAATTATGTTTAGCTATGTTCAATTTGTAACAATGAAAATACATCCTGCATATCAGATATTTACATTACGATTCAGAAGAGTAACAAAATTACAGTTATGAAGTAGCAAGGAAAATAATGTTATGGTTGGGGGTCACATGAGGAACTGTATGAAAGGGTCACGGCGTTAGGAAGGTTGAGAACCACTGCTTCATAGGAAGGCTTTGTACCTCTGACGACTAGCAGAGAGGCTGACATAACATCACTTTGCAAACGTAAGCATGCCCAGAGCAAAACACGAGCTGGGTCTCAAAGCAGGGCTAGAACGGGAGCAGTCTTGTGCTCACCATAGATAGGAAATGATCTTTGACCTCCTATTTCTGCCACTGGAATCGTGTAAGGAGGCCTTTAGGACTTCAGGGACAGTTCCCCTCACTCTAGCACCTTCCCAGGAGACTGCTGTGACCGTTAGTCATGTCGGCTTGACTGGGCGAGGATTCCCAGTGGTTTGGCAGCAGAGGACCAGCATAGCCCCATGATGTGGCATAAAATAACACGATCAATCTAAGATTCGATTTGCTATGGTCAGCCAAGCAGTTGTAAGATTAGGGTCGAATGCAGCACACTTACTCAGCCCTGATGCCTTGAAAGGAGGATTCCTCCGAGGATGTGGCCTACTTCCTATACCCCAATCGTCCTGTCAAAAACGGGCTTGCTTTTTGTTGGATCCTGCATTGGGCTTGTTGACCTCCAGTTCTTCAGATCTGAGCCAGTGGTCTGCCATATACTGTCTGCCGGCTGATACTGGGAGTCCTTTGTGACCTATCTTCTGACCTGTCCTCTGACTTACCCACCTTGAATTCATTCGCCTCTCCAGTCACAAACCTGACTTGCTGACGTGGGTTCATTTGTCTGTGCAGCCTGTGGTGCTCCTGCAGGTCCTGGGTGCACCACCCGTGAAGCTACATGAGTAACGAAAAGCCTGCAGCTTCACATTTGACCATGGACTTGAAACTGGACAGGATTTATCCATTTCTACAAAGGTGTGAGCCATTTCCTTGAGGTGAATTTCTTTCCATGTGCGCATATATGAGTATCACTGCTTTTGCTTCTCTAGAAAAGCCAGCCTAACATTCCTCGCAATGAAAGGTTTGCTTCTGGGAGGGGAGCACTCAAATCTGAGAGCAGTTGTGGGGGAGGCATCTGAATATGAATGCTGAATGCCCTCATTACCCTGTGTGAAAATCATCAAAAATCCATTTAAAAATGGAAACAACTTTAAAATGAGTCAAAAGGGAGATTGAATGATAAGGGATTGCATTCTAACCTAACTACACCTGCTATAATCGACTTTACAATGCCCTCTGTCTGATAGCAAGGCTATCCACATCACTGAACTATATTCAGAGGACACTCACCAGAGGCTTAATCCATGTGGGGACCCTGCAAATGGATTTTAGGCTGTCACTGTCATTCATAGCCTTCCGCAAACTGGGTGTTCAGAATTTAAGTTCTGACACCACCCTCCTTTGGATTTAGATTTTATTATTTATAATCCTTGGATTACACAGGCTGGTAGGCTTTTTCTGTGTGGGTTTAGTTGACACCTCACTTAGATGGCTGTTTGTTCGAAGACAAATCTTTAAGACAGCAGATACATTCTTTCTGATGGCTAAGCACCATCTGATTTCTTCATCACACTTTGCATTGGCACTCCTATCTCCAGTGAACTCTTCATTAGGGCGACTATCCAATTTTTACTAACTTCTGCTTTCGTTTCAAGTGAGGTTTCGCTATGTCTTGTCCAGTCATTGCTGTTGGTTTTTGATTCCTGTTTGTGTTTTGCATAATTTTCTGTGTATGAAATCTAGGGTAGATCAATCTATCTAAAGGAGGATTGTATAATTTATACAGACAGTAACTGCAGAGATGGCAACTGGCTTATTGATTATTTAGGGGCAGGACAGAGGAGGATGGGGCAGGGGCTGTGGAAATAAGGAGCTAAGAACATAGCATATGAGGGAGAAAATGTTCTGAAATTGATTGTGGTGACAACTGCACAGTTCTTCTTAAATGATTACATGAAAAACTTGCATGATATTTAAGGTATATGCCAATAAAGCTATTTTTAAAATCAACTTAAACAGTTCCAATTCTAAAATATTCTTGATGAAACCCAACCCAAGCTCCTTTCAGTATCAGATTGTCCAAAAAATGAGGTAAGCACCAATTTACCGATGGCTCATCTCACAGCACCTTCCTATAGAATCCAAGTTTCTCTTCCAATTTATAATCCTTGACAGGGAGCGAGAACCTGCGTGTGAAACTGTTCACAAGAGATTAGTAAGAAAGCAGAGGCAAGCCCGTGCTCACCTTGCTTATTGGGTCATCCCCCTGCTTGCATTTGTGCTAGCAGATTTGCACTGGAGTGTGCGTAGCTGAATTTGTGCTGTCACCTAAGAGCTAAAAAGAAAGCAAATTCAATTTTACATAAGTAGCGAAAGGGGACTATCATCAAGAAGCTTCAGGGCAGCAATTGTAGATGTTTTCCACAAGGGGAATTTGAGGATGTGCTCTGTAAAAAATGACACAAGGTTGCTAGCATGAGTCAACAATCCAGTTTGGAAGCTGATAGCCTATCAAAATGATGGCCACTTGGAGCGATATGGGTGCTTATTAAGAGCACTGGCACCCTACAGAAGTCTCCAGACTTCTATTTTTATAATGAAGCAGATATCACTTTACTAAAAAATGGCTCACAATTGATGTAACTGCTATCCTTCTACCTGAAGGGGTGCCTTATTACTTTAATATTGAAAGATGGAATCAAACAAACCTATCAATCTATTTTCCAGATTATTTGCATTTCAAATTAGTGTGATCTTTTAAAATATTCATGTTATTTGACTTGGTAACACCACTTGCAGGAATTTATTCCAAGAAAATAATTCTACACAAAAGCAAAAATAGAAAACAAGTTAAATATTCAATAATGCTGGGATAGTTAAGTAAACCACAGTTTATGACTTCAGTGAAACGTTATACAATCTAGCTATGCAGTGATTATTAAGATGATGTAGTAACAGAAAATACTTATGATAAAGTGCCAGAAAGGCAAGATGCAAAATTCAAAATAAGCATGACTTCATGTTATACAAGTCAACCAAGCGGCAAACAGAAAACCTTTGTATAAGAAATATAAGAGGAGGGGAAAATTCACTGAAAGGTTACCAGTAGCTAGGTCTGGGTAATACCTGCTTTTCCCTACTTATTTTCTGTATTTTCCAAAATGAGGGTATGTTACTTTCATAATGAAAAACAAAGTACAAAGTTTTAAAATGAGGCTTAGCCATAATGCTTTAGAAAATAACAGCTTAACACCAAAATACAGCAGTCTCTTCAACAAAGTTGATTTCAGTTTGCCATAAATAGGATTTTCTAAAGCAAATGGTCTTTCCAATTCCACGATGCTCCCCTGATTTTGAGGAAGGAAAATAAGTCCAACCATTCCCTTGAATAGCTCTATCAACACAGTGTGCAAAATCAAGTCAATCATTCCAGGAATGGTTTACAACCCCAAGCCTGAGATTTTACTTTTTTCATAATCTCAAAAATCTTCTGCAAGTGATATAATCAGTCAGAAAGTTAACCTTATTAAAATCCAACTACAGTATTAAATTGGAGATGTCCATGGGAGCAGACTCAGAAAGTTGAATGAATATATTGTGAAGTGGAATTTCCTTCCATATTATATCCCCTCTACCCCCTATCTTTCTGCCCTTCAAACTCATCTAGTGACCCTTTGTTCTGACATTCCAGAACACAAAGTACAGAGGGAACTGATGCGCGTTCCTCACACCTCTCTCGTGATTTTTGAACATGCACATGTTGAAATAGATCAAACCCATCTGCTCCAAGTTTGTCCACGCTAAATATCCTCAACATGTGTACTTCATAGACTAGACCAGCTCCCTTCCCTTCTTACCTTTCTGTAATAGCAACTCACACATAAACACGCACACTTTAGTCTTCCCAGCCTGAATTTTAAAATGAAGGAAAACAAATTTGCAACAGGAAAGTCCAGAGTGGTATGTTGTGTCTAAGCAACCATCAAAGTAAATTACATCAAATGCAGCCAGGGAGAGGAGAAATGGTAATGGGCGAGGAGAGGCATTTAAGCTGGAACTCCATTGTATGATGTTCAAAGGCTTGTCCAAGTATTCTCTTCTTTATTATCACCTTGCAAATAGGGGCTGTGAAAAGAAAAGGCTACAAATGTGTTTTTTTACAATTAATTTCTTCTAAATTCAAATGAGGATGTTTTAAGAATGTTTTATTAAATGCTTGTTGCTTTTAACTATCTAAATATATTTGTAGTTGTAATTACACAAAGTGAGTATGAAAAGCACTTATTATTGATGACATGTTGACTTATTTTTTCACCTTGTTTTTTTTTTTTTGTATTTTGGTCTCTGTGATTAAGATTGCTAGAAAAAGATACTGATTGGTGGACTACTGTTCCCAAGACCCTTTTATAGGGATGTGTATGAATTAAATTTGAATTTAATATGAATTACATCTTGATAGGTAATATTTACATTATCTTCCTCCAACATTTATCAGCGTTCCTTTCATTTGCCCCAATTGTGAAGTATATTTCCCTGGGCCTCTTTTTAAATTTTCTCGGTTGTATCAGGAAAGCTTTCAAATTTGTCCTGACTTAACCTCTAAGTCATGGAATTACTAGCTTTGAAGATCCACAACAAATCTTCAATTCTGGTTCTGGTAGTAATTTGGGGAAAAAATATTTTCTGTCTTTGGGTGTCGGTTTCCTCATTTGAGGATGTTCAAAGAGAAAAGATAATCATACAGAGCTTCAAAAAATATGTGAAGTTAAAACTGTGTGTCAACTGGGCAAGGTTGCAATTCTGAGTAGTTTGGGAGATAGTATGTAATCATCCTCCATTTTTAAAATCTGAACTAAGCAGCCAATCACTTGAAAGAGGAGTTTCTTTAGTGGTGTGGCCTACATTTAATCTATATGGATTCTGGTGAAGCTTACTCTCTTTCTCCATTCTGTATCTGACTCATCGTCCTCTGACCTCTGCTTCTTGGGAGGTAAGCCAACTGCTTGCTACCTGACCTGTAGATTTGGGGATTTGCTAGCTCTCTTAGTCCCATGAGTCACCAGCATGCCAAATAACATGCCAATTTTGAGTTTGCCAGCCTCTACTGTCATATGAATCAGGAGAACCCGCCAGCCCCACAGTTAATCCATGGATTTGGGACATGCCAGGCTCCATACATATGTGTTATTTTTGTAAAATAAATCTCTCTCTCTCTTTCTTTATATACCATATATACTCGCATATAAGCCAACCCAAATATAAGCTGAGGCACCTAATTTTACCACAAAAACCTGGGAAAACTTATCGACTCGAGTATAAGCCTAGGGTGGCAAATGCAGCAGCTACTAGTAAATTTCAAAATAAAAACAGATGCCCAATAAAATTACATTAATTGAGGCATCAGTAGGTTCAATGTTTTCAAATATTGACTTCAAAGAAAAACAGTAAACTAACTCCGCAAGTGGAAAAGAGGGTCAACAAAAACAATATGTTATCAACAATAACTTTAAAAGTACAAAAACCTTAGCTCATTCTGCAACCAAGCTAAGACACAAGAGTTAAAATCCTTCAAAATTGGATTCCTCCTTATCATCGGTATGTCCAAACAGAGCTTCAGCTTCAGCTGGCGTGAGGTTATCAGTGTAGGCATTGCCGTCATCACTGAGTTCGCAGTCATCGCCATCACTGCTGTCGTTCTCGTACAAAGTGCTGTCTCCACTGCCATCCATAGCGTTACTGATGCCACATTTCTTGAAGGCGAATTGCGTCATGTCCTCTGGAATCTCTTCCCAAGCATCATGAATCTACTTTGCTATCAATCCTATGTCAGGCTTGACCAGATGACGTCCATTCATGCCACATCTTTTGCACACAGTCTTTGAAAGATTTATTTAAACACACATCTAGGGGCTGCAATACAGATTTAAGCCCACCTGGAATAACGGCCATAGTAACTTGAAAAGACTTTGCCAAATTTTTTAGGTCATCAGATGTGTGGGCTCTGAACATATCCCAAACTAGCAATGATGGTTTTTGTCTTTAAGGCTGCTCCTGGTCGTCCATTCCAAATTTCTTCCAGCCATTTTTTTGTTCCGTCTTCATCCATCTAGCCTTTAATATGTGCGCACACTGTAATTCATGGTGGGAATTTGACCTTTTTAGGCAAGGTCTTTCTTTTAAAAATGACAGGCCGCAGCTTAGTTTCATTAGCCAAACATGATAGAATGAGTATGAAATGTTTTGGTGTTTTTTGTGTTTTTTTTCATTTCCTGTGGTTCTGAGTAAAATAGTAGTTTTGTCTCCCAAACTTGCCATAGTTCTGTGGCTTGGAAGATCAAAAGTCATAGGTGTTTCATCTATATTCCCAATATCTTCCTGGTCATAGTTATAGATCCTTCTTTGTTTTATGATGAATGAATAGAATGACATCACTTTTTCATCAAGGTCTTTTGGCAATTTCTGTGAAATCTTTGTTCTTTGCTGCAAACATAGGGCAAACCTGTTCATGAAGCGGTACACCATCCTGCTGATGCAACAAAATTTTCAATGCCTGGTGCTTTTAATTTGTCATCTTAACCCATTTGAAGGGCACTTAAGCGAATCTCCATGCATGTTACACAGTTACCATTTTGACGACATTCCATAACCCATTCATGCATTTCAGTCTCTAGAGCTCCATATGAAGTCATTAAACCACGTCGAGCTTTTTTGCCTTTGGAATCTTTTCCAAGTCAGCTTTCATTTTCCGACACTCCTTCACTTGTTTTTGGTCAACACAAAATTCCCTATTGCAATGCTGTTATTGCTTTCTTCTGCTCTTGACACAACCTTAAGTTTGAAACCAGCTTTGCATGACCTGCGTTTTTGTTTTGGTCCAGGATTAGAAGCATTGGGATCCATTTCTAACAGGATTAAAAAAAAAAAAGACTTAGAAAAAGAATGCCGTACCATAGCGATTGAATTCTCAAAATACACCTACTCCAAAATTAAGCCCCACTTATAGTTCTTAAAAGAGTTCAATTTACAGTAAAAATGGTAGTGTCCAGGCAAATACCAGTGTGTATATAAACAAGTAAAATCAAGTAAAATGCAGCAAGACAAACTTCACCACAGAAAACAGATACCCCCCAAAAGAATCACACTCAAAAGACACCAGGAGACCCAAAACATGCTGGATCACCAAGGGAGCTGACAGTAATTCAGGGTTTGGAGAGTTTGGTATGATAATAGTCCAGAATGTGATGACATGACTAGGTTTGCACAGAGCAGCCTGTGTCAGGGCTCATACTATACTTGCTGTGTTGCTGCATGTGCTGCATTACTACATAGGCTGACTTACTGCATGTACACAACGCAGCTGGTATAGTTTGAGGCCTAATGCAGGCTGATGATATTCTAGAATGTGATGACATGATTGTTTGCAATGAGCAGCCTGTTTTAGGGCTCATACTATACTCGCTGTTTACTGCATGCGCTGCATTACTACATACGCTGCCTTACCACGTGTACACAATGCAGCTTGCATAGTTTGAGGCCTCATGCAGGCTGTTGATATTCCAGCATGTGATGACATGACTGTTTGCAAAGAGCAGCCTGTATTGGGGCTCATAATATATACAATGCGTTGTGTATGCATTGCGTTACTGCATGCCCTTGCAATACTGCACACACAACGTTATCACATATGTATGGGAAATGCTAATGCAACGCATGCAGTAACACAGTGCAAACACAACTTTGCAGCGTGTATATTATAAGCCCTAATACAGGCTGCTCTATGCAAATGTAGTCAACACTGGGTCCAGCTAGGGGTTAATAAGAACATAAAAAATAAAATATAGCAGACTAGTACTGTGAATAAATATACTGTATGTCCAAGACCAGAGATACACTGGTACTTGTATTCAGCAATGGTTGGGCGGGGTGAGTGGGCGTGACAAAGCACGGGTAAGATCTTGATCACAGCCCTGGAGAAGAATGGGAGAAGAGCGGCCTCATCTTACATTCATCTGACAAGGATGTGGTGCGCCCCAGGTACCAGCAGACAGAAGCAGGCATGTTCTTGCCCAGTACAGCATGGACAACACAGAGGCTGCTGGTGTGCAGGAGAAAAGAAGAGCGGTGATATCAGCAGTCATTGGACCACCCACAGAGGCAGCAGGCGCCCGCAGATGAACGGGAGAGACTGGAGAACACCCACACGGCACCGGAGAACAGGTAAGTGGGATCCTCACCCGAGTATAAGCCGAGGGGGGCTTTTTCAGCATAAAAAATGTGCTGGAAAACTTAGCTTATACATGAGTATATACGGTATATATCATCTCCTCTAAAGAAAAGAGTAAAACTTTTATGCAGTTAAGTTAATCATTATTTATAGAAAACTTTAGTCTATTCCCATCAACAGCCTTCAACAAGGGTCAGGCATCCCCCCACAGAGGGGTTACAAAGAAGGGACAATTCAACCAGGGTGCAGTATAGCACTGAGGAAACACATCATTCCTCTAGTTCCTGAATGCTTCCTCTCCCCCACTACCATGACTCAGTTCTACCTTACAAATTCAGCTAGACACATTGGTATAGATAAGAGCTCCAGTCACACATTGGTACAGATAAGATCTCTGGACACATGGAATTCAGGACAGACAAAACCCTTAGGAACAGTAGTGGGAGTAGTGATATCATGAGGGTAAAGGGATGGTGGGGGCAGGGGAGAAAGGAGAAATCCCATCAGTTGGTTGGATATATACCCCCCCCCCCCAGGGGGACGAATAACAGAAATGTGGGTGAAGGGAGACAACAGACAGTGTAAGACACAAAATAACGATAATAATATATAATTGATCAAGGATTCACAAGGGTGGGTGAGGAAGAAGAAGAAAAGAAGAGCTGATACCAAGGGCTCAAGTAGAAAGAAATTGTTTTGGGAATATTGATGGCAACATATGTACAAGTATGCTTAATACTACTGAATGGTGGATTGTTATAAGATTTATAAGGGCCCCCCAATAAAATGATTTATACAAAATAAACAAAAACAACCCCCATGAGTCAGGGATGGCGAGAAGGTGGGTTGAATGTCCTCTCACTAATTGCTGCTCCACAAGCCTACCAACGCCTCTCTTCTAGAACTAGTTTCCCGTTCATGAAGAAATATGGTCTTCATGGTTACATATTTCCTTTAAAAGTTAGAAAACTACTATTAAAGTCTTCATTAAAAGTTTCTATACAAGACTGTCCTTTCCTCAAAAGCTGACTCTTCACTCCCAGCTCTTCATCCATTTCCAGTGAGGCTTCTAACATTATTTTAGAGCCTATGCCATGATGGACTCTTTCTCTTCATTTCTTTAGGGACAGATTTATCTGATAAGACCAGAGATGCTCAAATGGCAGTAGCTTGCAAATTTGAATAAATAATCCCCCAGATGTTCTAAAAGTCCACACAGACTTGGGGTTATCAGGAGGGCCAAGAAAAATAGAAATGGCCAATAATACGGTAGTAGACTGTCTAGGGAAACCAAGTCAATTGATATAACATAGTTCACAATGACAATGGGTTCTACATATTACTTTGGTGAGTGGTAGTTAGGATCTTAAAAGCTCATGAATGGCTATCTAAGGTGAAACTATTGGTTTCTTCCCATCTAGAGAAAAGAAGCCTACAGAATGATGACAATTGAAACATATATGGAAGCAATCCAACAGACTAATAGAACTTGAAAGCATCAATTTCCACAAACCTGAGACTAGAAGAACTAGATGATGCCTGGCTACCACTACCAACTGCTCTGAAAGGATCCCATTAGAAGGTTAAGTGGGTGAACTTGTGGAACAGACCCAACATCATGAAGGAGACCAGGCTTATTGGTCTGAGAGAGAATGGGGGAGCCCCTAAGACTATGGCTCCCAGGCACTTTTCAGGTCTGACACTGAGCTCACCCCTGTGGTAGAATAATCAAACATCAAAGACCAAATGGGCAGCACTGACCCAAAGACAGAGTTCAGAGGATTAGGGAAAAAAGACAATTGGAAAGAGGAAACAGAGAGGAAGTAAGATTAAGTGAGGATGCCCCGAGGGGATTGCAATGGAGGAGCTGAAACAAAGGGAGTATAAACTGTTGATTGTAAAACTGATGCTCTGCTCTGTAAACCGTTACCTAATTCACAATTGAAAGTTTTAGAACATCAAACTCAGATTAAGACTTGAATGTTAAAATAATAGCTTTAAACGTCTTAGTAGAATATATTGCTAAGTATCTCTTAAACCTTGGTGTAGGAATAGATTTCCTTTAAAAACACCAATAACTATAAAGAAAAATATCGATACATTCAAAATTAAGAATTGTCAGTCAGTAGACTAACATGCTATATGTAAACTCATTGAACTAGTATTCCTCAATGAACTATATAGCTCAGTTTCCTTTTTTAAAAAAATGGAGCTCTGTAATTTCTATACATTTTTTTTTAAATGTAATTTCTATACATTTTGTGAAGAGCATTATGCACTACTCCTCCAAAACTGGCACGTGAGCCCTGGGTGTTTCCTTCCAGACTGCTCTCCAGGAGGACACTGCGTGTGTGATCCTAGTAGACAGCCCCAATCTTCATGAGTCTCTGCTCTCTTGGGACTTGATGGCACTTCCTCTTTATAGTGATATTGGACAGGCATTTCTTTGTGATTGCTCTAATGGAAGTGGAATTCAGCTAGAAAACACACACACACACACACACACACACACACACACACACACACACACACATTTTTCTCTTGCTTCCAAACTGAAGTCTCTTTCCTTTCCTTTGATTTTCAGCATGCTCCTTTGGAAGTAAAGAGTTACATTGTTTGAGACTATTTCAGTGAATGGGTCATTTCCCCTCCCTCGCTCATTGCTGCATTATGAATGCATCATGATAGCAATTAATGAGAGGAAGGGTTTTATGATAGCGTCTAGCATCGAGTTTTCAACTCTTAAATTCTGCATATATGGGCGCAGATCCTATTACATCTGGGGGAGCTCTTATTAATCTCAGTGTCAGAGCTGTTTCAACAAATCTACTGTAATAATGAAAAGTCATCCTATCACACTTTGCTCTCAGTAAATTTACCATTCTTTGATAAGGTTGCAAACAACCGGGAAGTAATTGATCTGTAATTAGTGTGGCAACTGCTGAAGAGAGCCAGTGCTGGGGCTTCATCATTTATCTGCCTAGCACAGCGCATCCTGCTCGTGAACACTAAATTATTTAACATTCCTTTCAAATACAAATGGTCTCGATGCATCCTCCATTATTTTAAGAACTTTCTGAAGAGGAGGCTAACATTTAAATTTCTGATGATCTGTCACCAGTGCAGGGCTGAAAGGGGCTGGGAGTGGAGGGGGATCATTTTTCACACATGACTTGCCTGCTGAAGCGAGCCTGCACTAGGAATGGAGAGGGACAGGGGTTCTTTGATCTGAACCAAACACGCACAATTTATCTTTTAAATGCACTAAAGCTTTTGATAAATGTCAATTTGACAATTAAATTCTTCAAGGGCCACAATATATCACCATCACAGTGTCTATTTTTGAGGGTCGGTCAGCCATAACATCTTTCAGCAGACTTTCAGCAAGCAGAAGTCAGGGGAGGGGGCGAGGAGGAATGATCGCTCTCAGGCCTAGCCCTTCCACACATGCTATTTTTATCTTGGGTTGAGTCAAATAGATGTGATCTTTTCCTCCATGATGGGCCCAACTCCAGTGGCAGGGTTCACAGTCCACCTTGCAACCCAGGGGATTGTGTTGGAGTTCTGTCCGCTCTCATTTCTCTGTTAGTTCAGTGGTTATGTGCTCTTTTTGACACTCTCTTGCTGTACACACACATACACACACATACACACACACACACACACACAGACATTCTCTAGGGAATTTCGTTTTCTATTTCACAAGAGGCGAACTAAGGCAAGTCTGCCATTCTCCAAAGTCTCAAACTCAGTAGGAGGAGGAGAAATAGAGGGACTGAAGTGTGATTTTGGTTATGGAAAACCCAGTTGATCTTCTTTAGCTCATTTGCACTTACCAAGGTCATTGAGTAAGTCGAGGAGTACAGACTGCAGCATCCAGCTGAAGAGGATGGCAAAAGTAAACAGCAGGCATGAGTGTTTGTGGTGAGCTTTTGGCTTAGAGGCCATTCCACAGCTTTGGGCTATGGGGACTTCAAAACTATTTCATGCCTAAGCTTCAATCTTTCTCTGCATCTTTGAGAACAAAATTACTTTACTCACCATGAAGAAGGATCAGTTCCCACCTTCTCAAGGTTTACATTCAAGGCTCTTCTCTCTCGCTCGCTCTCTCCTCTACTCAGTTGCTCCGTGAAAACGCAATCGTGGCTGGTAGACTAACAATTGTAATGTGACATTTTGCAATGTTTCACATGAGAGGTGATGTCAAACTTCATGGTTACGAAGGACTTTCTGACAAAGAAGGATGCTCTGGTCATAGCAACAGTGCTTCTGTGATCCCCATTCAAGCTCCTCCACATCACAGGGTGTTACCATGACCCAAGGCAGCCCCCTGCCCAGACATTTGGCAAGGGTGTGGTATTGGCTTTTGACAAAACCAACATTTCAGTAGCACTGTGACGAAGACTAACGCTCCCAGATTAGGTGGCTGACCTGCTGGACGCACAGACAGAGATGCTGCCTGGTGTCTGTGTGCTCTTCTTCTCAAAGACTGAGAAGAAGTGCTCGTATTCTTACTATCACTAAGGAAACGTGAAAAGAAGAACCGCTGGCTGACTGTCTTGAGGGTGTCTCACTGCTCCTAACACAGATTCATTTTTTGGATGGACCATCATGCAGGTTTGTCCATCACACTCTCCCAGAATTGTTAAGTGACATCAGCCCACAGTACAGCTAGAGTCATGAGTCAGAAAGTTAGCTACAAAAGAACATGGAAGTCGCTTCTCCGACCTTCAGAATGTCTACAATCTCTAACTTTTGGCAAAAGATTGAGACTAACACTCATCTTGTATATGGGGCCACCAAGCTAGTTTGTCAAGTGCCTGCAATAAATAGCAATGGAGGAAGACATACGTGACCACCTCCAACTTCCCTATTGTCCAAGGCATGAGGTCAGACCCTCCACGGATCATCCTTCTTTACCTATTTGGATACCAACCATTTTTCCCACACCCCTCTGCATCTAAACTGGGTTCCATACGCTGTTGCAATGGCCACACAGAACTCACAGGCAATATTCACAATGAAGGGAATGTATCAGGGAAGTCAGTAGGTTCCCGCAAATCAGGGTCAGCAAACAGTACAGATAATCACAGGTCTCCTTAGTCAGCAGCCTTATGTCTCTCCAGTCCCAGCCTCTCAGCCATGTGGTAGCCAGGTCTCTTTCTGGTTCTTAGTCCCTCCGTCACATGGTCCCTTGGCATTTGCCTCAGCGGGCCAGAAAGGCAGCCCACCTGTCGCTCTGTCCCACAGTTCTACAGTCTTGAGCCAGATGAAGAGAAGGGACCCCCATAGTCTCGATGGCACTCCTCTGAGTCGCCATGCCAATCTCTCGGAGGCATCTGATCTCCGCAGCCTCTGCCCCTTCGGACAGAGATCTTGAAAGTGGTCTTCCAAGGTCGCCAGAGTTTTTCTTTTCTCCACGACTGCTTCAAAGATGGCTCATCGTTATGAGGGAGTGGGGCTAGGGAACAGACACCCTGTTTGCATTGTTCCACCCACTCATTTGGCGGGAATTAGAGGCTTAGGTAGAAGAACCCTATGAAGAAATTTCACTGATTTTTAAAACTTCCTGATGTGAAGACTAGGTGGCTTGGCACCAAAATGCCATTTCAAAGCAGAATTCTGAATGGCATTGGCAACTCTTGGAGAAGCTAATCAGATGAAATTTCTTCAGCGGTCATGTAGCTTTGCCGAGGAGCACAAAAGTGTTCAAACAAATTGCTGTCAACTCGAAATCTTAGTCACATTATGTGTGCCAAAGTAGAAGTTTATTCCACACATTTTGAAGGTTTGATTTTTCTAAACTAGGTTGCCAGGGCTTTCTTCCAAGGTGCCTCTGTGTGGACTCGAGACTTCAACCATTGGTTTAGCACTCAAGTGTGTTAACCATTTGCACTGCTAATATGTAAGCCTTTGATCTACTGTGCTTATTAATTGGAAGAACACCCTTTCAAATGGTAAACTCTTAAGTTTATCATTAAGTTAAAAAAATTGTGTCCTTTGTTTTAGCCAACCTTTAGCCAACTGGATAATGAGCCCTGCTTATGCAATGGGTTAAGCACTTGGGCTGCTAGCTGCAAGGTGGTGGTTTTGGTGGCTCAAAATCATCAGCTGTTCCGAGGGAGAATGATGAAGCTGCCTGTTCCCAGAAAGATGTACCATTTCCAAAATCCTATATAGAGCCCCAATGAGTAGAAATGGATTCAATGAAAACTGGCTTTATTGTGTCCGTTCAAGGAACTGGCCCATATGCAAACCTTGCTATTTACTAATGGATAAACAATGATTGATGTTAAGTATTAGTATTCAGATATTTCATAGTTCATCATGTATATTTTAATATGAATTTTTAAAAGAATTGCAAAAGTTTTTGGAATGACGTTCCTGGTGTAATAAACTTCTAAAGTCTGCTCTAAATTGCCTTTTAAAATATCATGAAATGAATCATGCAGGCTACGCATATGGAAATCAGATTGGAAAATTCATCCATTATTGAGAATTTCGTCCTTTACTCCCGAATAGCATTGCGTAGATGCCTCCTCTTTTCTAACACTGCTCACGGATCACCGATGGACAGTGTCAAGCACCACCCTGGATCCTGCCCTTTTCACTGTCTCCTGATGGATCACGTGCTGGAGGGCGGGCACACCCTGGGGCAGGACCGCAAAGGAAGGCCCACAGAGTCGATGTGTACATCATTAAAAGTGATAAATTAGGCTGACAAACATCTAACAAAACAAAGCATGCTTTATTCTCTAATTTGGATAAACATGCATTCATAAAGGTAAAATTGGGCTATATAAACACCCATATATGTTACAGTTTTTAGATGACTGAAAACCAGAAAAATATGAATTATGACAGAATTCTTCTTACACATGTTTGGATGCTTTGCTGCTGGCTGCTGGTTTTTTTTTGATGAATAATAAAATAAGAAATATAACTCATAAATTATATATTTTTTCCCTTAGAATCTTTTCTGGCCTTCTTGTCAATAAAATTGCCCTTTAATTAAAATGTTTTCATTGAGGTAAAGTTCACATACTATGCAGGCAGCCATTCTAAAGTGAACAAGTCAGTGACATGCAATACATTCACAATGCTTTTCAACCACCATACTGATCACCTTCTAAAATATCTTCATCGTTCCCAAAGGGAAACTCCAGACCCATTAAGCAGTTACTTCCCATTTTCGGCTTCCCCCAACTCTTGGCAACCATCGAAGCTCCATTTTTTATTCCAACTCATAGCGAACCTATAGACCAGACAGAACTGCCCCTGTGGGTTTCAGAGCCTGCAGCGTCAAAGCCTCGTTTTCCTCCCATTGATTGGCTGGTGGGGTGGAACTTCAGACATGGTGGTTAGCAGACCAGTGCGCAACTTACTCTGCCATCAGGCCTTCTTGGCCAGCTCCAGAAGACTGACATTGTAACAGGCAAAATTTTCACATTGGTTTGGTTCTATTGCCAATACCCACCTAAAGCGTGAAAGATAAAAGGTGCTAATTTTGAATATCATTCAATGTAAATTTATTTTCTTAAAAATTTTAAATTAAACAATAGAAAAACTATTTTGCTGATAGTTTTAAAAATAGTTCTTTTTTCCTCTAAATGCTTAAAATCATTGAAATTAAAAGGTAAATACACATAATTACTGGATTCAGATTTTTAAGTAAATGTACAAGTAGATATTTACATTTAACTTTGAAAAATTCAGTATTGTTATTTTTATGAAAATTAAAATATACATAATTTTCATATTCAAGGTCCATTGCCATCAAGTTGATTTTAACCTCTAGCTGTTCTCCACCTGACAGAGTGGAACAGTCCCATAGAGTTTCCAAAGCTGTAATCTTCCAATTGCCACATCTTTCTCCCACAGAGTGACTGTTAGGCTGAAACTACCAACCTTTTGGTTAACAGCCAAGCACCTAATCATGATTCCACCAGATCTCATATCTTTGTGAAGTGGCATTGTAGTTAACTGTGTGGAGAATCATATCTGACCTCCTCAGGCTTCTCCATTGCCAAGAGGCAGAGGTCAAACATGCCTCCAGTTTCCATCCTTCATTACTACGCTGACACAAAGGGTTCCCCTGCACTCTACTTCTCTGCTGGCCTCAACAAGTCATTGCGATGGCCACACCGAACTCCCAAACAATACTCACATTTCTCGGGTTGATCAGGGTAGTTAACACCATAGGTCATGAGCAGTGAACAGTGAGGTTATAGGCATGAGTCCACAGTAACAGCTGTCCTCAGTCAGCAGCCAACAATCCCTGCAGTCCTCAGTCTCAGTTACATGGTCCCCTCTGGTCTCTACCTCACAGTCCCATGCTGCTGCTCCTCTGTCAAAGTCTCTGGTGCCTCTGGTCTCGGCCTCCACCAATTCAGCCAGAGACCTGGGACATGCTCTTCCAATGGTCCTGAGCTTCCTCTTCCTTCCTGCTACTGCTTCAAAGAGGGTTCATCCTTATAGCCAGGAACACGGGAATGAAAACTGACCAATGCCCTCGAATACGGTGATATATACTCTATTTGCATAGCCCCCCCCCAATCATTGGGCAGGAGTTACAGAGACTTGGGTAGAACCATTAATTATCAAATATGGCATCACAACCATTAATTATTAAATATGTCGGTGTTACTTGCCATATGCAACTATTGCAAATAACCAAAACTCACTGTCATTGTGTCGATGTTGACTCACAGCAAACCCTATAGGACAGGATCGAACTGCCCTTGTGAATTTCCGAGACGGTAATTGTTTATAGTGGTAGAAAGCACCATCTGTGTTCATACTACAAAAACTTTTAGAATAATAGGCATTTCTGGATTGCACCACAAAGTCTTATTTGTTGTTTTTGTTATTAGATGGCGTGCACAGTTCTGACTCACCATGCCCCGATGCACACCAGAATGAGACACTCCCGCGTCCCATGCCAGCCTCAATCATTCTCTGCTTGAGACGATTGTTGTAGCCACTGTATCAAGTCATCTCATTGAAGGTCTTCCACGTGTTTCCTACCGTCTACTTTTCCAAGTATGATGTCCTTCTCCATGGGGTATGTCCTCCTGATAAGATGTCTAAAGTACATGACACAAAGTCTTGGCATCTAAGGAGCTTTCTTGATCTATTTTTCCAAGACGGATTTGTTCATTCTTCTGCCAGTCTGTTACATATTCATTACCCCATAACGCAAAGGAATCCATTTTTCTTTAGTCTTCCTTATTCATTGTGCAGATTTTGCGTGCATACGCGGTAACTGAAGATACCATGGTTTGGATCGGGTGCACCTTAGTCTTCAAGGTGATAGCTTTGATTTTTTAACGCTTCAAACAGGTCTTTTGCACAAGATTTGCCCACACCCCCACTAAGCCATACATGGTTTAATTTCTTGCCTGCTACTTCCGTGGGTGTTGATGATCGATAAAATGAAATCCTTGACACCTTCTCTCCCTTGATGTTGATGTTGTTTATTAGTCTAGTTGCAGTGTAATCCATACTGAAGGGTACATTCTGTGATGGTCATCAGTTAATGTGCTGAATCTTCCCTTTCAGCAAGCAGTCTGTGTCACATGCGTACTGCAGGTTGTCAAAGAACCTTCCTCCGGGTCTGACACCACAGTCTCCTCTATGGAGGCCGGTGTCTCAGATTATTTGCTCAGCGCACAGCTTGCCTAAGTATGATGAAAGGGTAAAGCCCTCAAACACACCTTGCTTGGTTTTCTATCAAAGACATAGGGTAGAAATGTGGAAAAGTACTTCTTTGACTCCTAAATAGTGTTACCGAAAAGGCGTATGTTTAAGAATACAAGCGAGTGTGTGCCCATGCTAAGCACAACAGAAACATGGGTGAAGGGAGACAGTGGACAGTGTTAAGCTATGAAAATAATAATAATTTATCAAGGGTTCATGGGGGTAGGAAGGTGGGGGAGGGAGGGAAAAATGAGGAGTTGATACCCAGGGCTCAAGTAGAAAGAAAATGTTTTTAAAAGGATGATGGCAACATATGTATAAATGTGCTTGACACAATGGATTATGGATTGTTATATTGGGGGCTCTTACAGGCCCCAATAAAATGATTTAAAACAAAAAAGATTCAGAGAGAAAGTTGGTCCTATGTATTTTTAATACATTTAGTGGATTTGTGGAATTCACAAGTCCTCTAAATATAGGGCCCCAGAGCCCCTTAAAGGTGAAACTGCCTAATATGAATTTATTTTGATTCTTTGAGTGAGGAACACCTTGGTTCAGGCCCCAAATGGTCATTTATACAGAATCTTCTCCATAGTAAAACTGGTGGATCTCCAGGTTGTGGTAAATTACTTACAAGCATCAGCAGGTTCATACATGGCATCAAAATGAAATAATACTCCAGAATCATCCCCACTAACATTCCAGTTGGCAGAATGGTGTTTCTCACTAATCATCGAGTTTTAAATCAGTTCAAAATGTCTGACCAGGGCAGCGATAAGGAAACAAACCTAAAATATTCAGGAGGGACTCTTCGTTTTTCATTGCTCCTCGATCCTCCCAGGCCCCATATTCTATGTCTCAAAAGAAAGGCATTACCACCACATTAGGACTCAACTTCTGAACAAGGGGTTTCTGGGAGGCTAGAGTTTACAATGGGTACTCTAAATCCATTTTGAATCTCCCCGTAGTCTCCATTGAGTTCTTCTTGACCATGGCCTCGCCGCGTAAAAATCTTTGCTCTCAGGCAGACCAGGTTGGCAGCAACTCCCTTGGTCAGTGCAAGGTGGGGTCGTCTCAGCCTCAGTCGTTTGCCTGGGTGGGCTCTTGATGGAAATGGTACATCCTTAGGGTGGCATGCTTCTGTGTGTTCTAAGAGAAAAAGGAGGGTCCAAATTCAGGATAATTTTTTTTCAAGATAATTTTTAGAGACCTGTTTACTGTCTTAAACAGGACACAGGTAAATTCATTCTGATGAAGAGGAAAGGCCCATCAGCACAAGGTCCAAATAGTGGCCAAGGATTCTTTGAAACCCAGTAACCTCGATTGGAAACGGCGAAGAAAGGAAAGTGCAAAATCACCATTGGTGGCAGAATCATTCATCACATTTCTGGTCTGAGTGTTCAGTCCTCAAACTCTCACTGCCATCGTGTCGATGCCAACTCAGGGCAGCCCTTTAGGACGGGCAGAACTGTGCCTGTGGGCTTCCAAGACTAACTCTTTACAGGAGTAAGAGAGCGTCTTTCTCCCGAAGAGAAAAGTGGCAACCTTCAGGTGAGCAGCCAGTGCACAACCACCACGACACCAGGGCGTCTTGATACAGCTCTGGTACCCCGATATCCTTCAAAGGCACATCTAGGCAAGTTCCTAAGGGTAAGGCTGCCCCTCTCTGGGCTGCCTGCAGGAGTGGAAGTAATCCATTTTCAAACATACTCCGAGGGCAAAACTTTTCACATTGCTGGCTAATGATCACAAAAATACTACTGAAGACTGAACCTGTATAGAAGCTCAAAAATGGATTTCGGGCTCCCACCGTAAGCTGGAGCCTTCCACAAATTTAATGCTCAGACTTTAAGCTCTGTGATCTCCTTGGTTGGAAGGTGCTGAACTTAATTTGTAAACTTTTCTACTCTGCAGTACTGTGCGCATCCTTGGCACGCTCCCTTTTCCTGCCTCCGGAGTCTCACCCATGACCATGATGAATCAAACTGAACAGTCTTCTTTGTTCAAGTCCTCTTGGTTCTGCACTGGGCTGCTAACTGCAAAGTCCGCCCTGGGAAACCAACACGCGCTCTGCAGAGGCAGTCCAGGCGTTGAGTCTCCCAAAGAGCGACTGTCTGAGAAACTCAACCGGGCAGTGCTCCCCTGCCCCACAGGCTTGCTAACGGCCGGAATGGACTTGCTGGCAGTGAGTGGGTGGCTGTGAACCCCTGTGACGCCAATATCGCCTCGCAAGATGGCTTGTGCTAGTCTTTGTCCTGTTTAAGATGAATAAATGGGTCTCTATAAAATATATTTAAATCGGAGGTCTTTTTTCCCCCTAGAACACTGCCCCAATCAACTATGTCAGCCAATCTTCCTCAAAAAGAAAAAGCTAAAGTTTAAATATCTATGATTTAAGTAGGATTTCAAAAATTGTAAGTGTTTAAGAAGACTAAAAGTTCACATGGCTGAAAATTACAATGCAAAAAATGTATACATTAAGGATTCTCCTTCTCATTCACTAGCTACTTAGTTTCCAATGTGGAAATTAGATTTTTGGGTATCCTTCTAGAGTTCCAGAATGAATCGAAGAAGAATATTTGTATTCACTTTTGTTTTCCTCTCCCTCTTGCACAAAAATTAGATTATTGTACTGTACCTACTGCTCACTGTATTGCATTCTTCAGAATTATTCCTTCATTAAGGTATAAATTGGTTTTACTTATTTGGAATTATTTTCTTAATTGTATGTTGCATTTTCAGAAAAAAAATTTAAATTTATGAATATATATTATATATGAAGAGATTTCAAAAGTTCCCGGAAAAATTCCATTATTATTAAATCCTATTCTCCACAAACTCTTTTGAAGTGTTCTCAAATATACAATGTTTGTATTGTATGAAAAAGTCAATTATCAAAAGCAATAAACAATGTCTTAATGTACATTTTGTTATTCGCTGCCTTTGAGTGTTTTGTTGTGATTGCTATTGTTTTTCTTGCTTCTGGTAGTTTTCAGCTGACTTTCTTGGATCTTCCTAGTATCTAATGATGTAATTTTCAATAGAAAGTTTTACTCCTCTCCAATTCATTGAATGCATTCAATGGCAGTGGGGTATGTTTTTTCGCCTTTTATGTTACCTAAGCCTAAGTTCAATGTCAAGTAATAGTGATGCTAGATGCTTTTCTTGATGCAAACTAGTGTAGTGGGCAAGTTCTCAAGTCTTTCTCATTCACTGTGATGCTTACTTTTGAGTTGAGATAGATATTTTCACATATTAAGACTTTATTAGGTGTAGAAAGTCTGTTCTTTAAAGTGATAGTTCATTCATTTTCATGACTTCATTTTATTAATCTAAGTATTGCTATATTTTAATGGAAATTTATCTGATTCTCATAGGCTGTGTATTTATGTATTGTTTTCTAAAAATTCTGAAAATTCACTTTGTATTGTTTGCCTCAAGAAGCTCTTATGAGAGAAAACTTAGAAAGTCCAGGTGAAAAACTTTTCCCATGTATAGATTTCATTATCATGTAGAATTTCATTAGTATGTAGAATTATGTAGAAAATATCAATTCATTGGTCTTTTGAAGGAACAGTATTTTTTGTGAATATTTCCACAAGATTAATAGCTTTATTGATATGTAGTTGACATATCATAGAACCTAACCCTATTAAGTGTGCAATTTAGTAATTTTAAAAAATTGAGTTGTATACTTTAGTGGTATTCAGAGTGGCACAACTATCTCTCCTATAATAACTTCTCATAATAACAGCTAATTTATATTCAAGTTAGATCAAGTCTGAGTCAACTTTAACGAAATAGGAAAAATTACCTGAGAAGATGCCACCTTAAAGCGTCTTCAAAGTCTTTATTAATTAGTAAATAGGATATGCAGCCTATCTTCTCTATACATATAATTTTTGAGCTTGCAAACATACATAGCTGTATATGCTTGTATCCATACATGATTCCATTCTTTTCAACAATTCCTTCTCATCAATACCTTAGAGATGAAGCCAACCAACTAGCCTGTGTCATCAAATTCATTCTGACTCATGGGCCAGAGGAGAAATGAGCTACATGGGACTTTCAATGGCTGATTTCTCAGAAGTAGATTACCAGGCCTTTCTTCTGTGGTGCCTCTGGGTGGACTTGAAGTACCAACCTTTCAGTTAGCAGACAAGGGCTGAACACATTTGTACCACCTAGAGACTCCAAGACTAATTGATTTCTTAGTATTCCTTCTCTTGAAAATTTTTATGGTAAAGGTACATTTGAATAATAGAGATTTGTGTGTGTGTGTGCATGACCTTGCCTCTATTTGCAAGACTTCACAAAGCCCTCTATTATCTTTCTAATATGATAATCTAAAAAGGTTTAAAAATAATACAGTTTGGAGATTTTTCCCTTGTAATGAGTGGCACTCATAAAGATGTTTTGTATGATACCCCCCCGCCCCCCCGTTTAGAAATGCAAAGTTAACTATCTTGTTATTGGCTATAAAATAAAAAGTAATTTCCTTTCACAGACAGCTGCTGAAATCTCTGTACCCGACAAAAGAATATTCAACTGATTCTTGCTCATGTAAGCTGGTGAAGAAAATGAAGCCGAACTTCTTGGAAGATGGAAAATGTTCTTTCTCTGTTCTCTGTTTCCACAAAATGACAAGAGTATCAATGAACTGACAAATGTACCGACTGCCAATTTCATCTGAGAATTTCATGAGTTCAGAAATGCAGGTGTAGATTAATATGTCTTTAGATTTATCTTTTGAGATGAAACTTTAACACTGCGATATCCTTGATATATACAGAAAAATAAATAATATTCAACTGCTACATTCCATTCTGAAATTATCCTACCTGTTCTCATCATTTATCATTCCCTTTCAACTACAGAAATCTATAACTCTTCAAGCGATGGCTTCTAACGCTTCCATTTTCTCTGAGGCTGCAATGGTGGCAGGATTAATACATTCATCTCCAGCCTCTGTTCAATGGCCATCTACAATCTCTATTTGACAGATTTTTAATCCTCGCCCTAATTTCAATAAGGGGGTTCCTTAGCAACAACAAAGATGAGACAGTGTATTATATTTGTATTCATGGATTATATTCCTGAAGATTTACCTCTGGAAACCACCACGTTGCTTGTATCTCTAAGAACTGCTTTCTGCTGACAGAGCTTGCCTTCGGCTTCATCTTGCGATGGAAAAGCTTCACTGCAGCTTTTCCAAAGTGTCCTCCTTGCAGTATTAGATTCTTGCAGTTTGCAATCAGTCTTCAGCCAAAATACCAGTAAAAGGAGGCAGGGTTTAGTAAGCAAGTGTATTGGGGGAAATGCTGGGTTAAAACAAGGTAAGGAGTTTACTTTACCTCTCTAATGCAGAAGTCTAATGTGGATGGTGACGCGCTGAAAAGGCCATGAACTCGACAGCTTTTCCCAAATATTGGAGGCCAGGAAATCAGTCAAAAAATATTTTCTAAAAAATGAAAATAGGTCTGGCCAGGTTAAGCTCCAAATTCGCTTTCTGTCAAGATATGAGAATCGATCTGAAGCACGTCAATTGTGGAATGGCCAAGGAAGTGCAGTAGGACAGTGAGCTGCGGTAGCGGTCGGAGGCTGTCAAGGGAGGCTGAGTCTGACTCACAGCACCTCACCAGCATAGGACAAGGCGGCCTGCCACACTGCTAGGGCGATGGTCTTTGCAGAAGCAAACAGCTACATCTTTCTCTCGTGGATTTGAACCTCCCACTTTTCAACAGAGGAAGCCTTAACCACTGCACCACTGAGGCTCCTTAAAATCTGCCAGAGTCCTCAAAAATAAATTTAAGGAATCTTTAGTGGCATACAAGTAGAACAAAGCTGATGCTATGATAAGATTCACTTTTTAATTGTATTTGTTAATTTTATAATAAAAAGAGTTTCCACATTCTCCCTTTTCAAATTTCTCCGGTAAGCATAGGTGGTTCAAACCTACCCACTGCTCCACAGGAGAGAGAGAAGCTCCCATAATAATTTAGAACTGAAATCCAACGTAGTGTTGCTCTGAGTCAGAATCGGCTCAATGACTCTCAATGGGTGGGAGCCATCTCACTGCCATTGAGTCCCTGCTGGCTTGCAGTGTCTCCCTGTGGGGTCCTAGATAGTTGCCGTTGGCAGGGATACAAATCCCAGTGCTTCTCCTACAAAGCTGGTGGTTTCAGACTGCCGACCATGTGGATCGAAGCCCAATGCATACTGAATGATTGACACTTTACTTTTTTTCTTTTTTTGCCTCAAAACAACTGTCTATATGAGGGACCAGTAAACTGTAGTAAACTGGCCCAACCTAGACAACCGTTTATTTGAATAAAGTTTTATCGAAGCATTGTCTTGTTCATTCCTCATATGTTACCTATGGCTTCTTTAACAGGACAAAGACAAAGCTGAGTAGCTGGGGCCTGTGGATCATAAAGCTGAAATGATGTTCTATGTAAAAGGACTGGGACATGAGTAAGGCAAAGAAAGTGTCTAGGAGACAAAATTTAGGACCGTCCTCGCTCTCAGGAAATCAGGTGCTCCAGTGTGCAGCACTAGGTCACTGGAGGTGCTGTGAGGAAGAGCTTCAAAGACTGAATTCAATGTGTAAGAGATTGCTGGAGGGCAAAGGTGTGAAGGAGCCAGAGTAGATGCAGGAGTCAGGATAGCAATTTGTAGTAAAAGAGATTGTAATGAGAGGAAGGATGGGTCTGAAAATGATAAATTCATGTCCTAACCTAAAACAACAGTGCCCATCCACGAGAGCAGAAGAGGAGAAGACACAGACCACAGATAAAGGTGCCATGTCCTTAGGGTCTCACGTGCTCAGTTAAGACTCTTTAGGACATCGCACAGACTAGACACTGTTCTAATGGCGTAGTCATCGGTGTGTATGGCTCAGAATATAAGTAGGTCAGTACTGGGGGGAAACGGCGTGCATTATCATCAGCCTGAGTGCCCCTGGGCCACCCACAAGGTAATGTTACCTCACACCCAAAGAATGCACTAGTTGGCACCTTAGGAGGAGGAAACCTAAATTTTTCTCTCTCAGGATTAAATGTGAACTGAACAACCATGTCTATGTGACAAGTATCATGTACAGAAAACAGGTAGGGGAGGGATAATAAAAATGTAACCATAACAAATAAATAAAAGGCAAAATGGAGCAACAAAATGAAAGGCTTACTAGAGGCAATGACAACATTTATTGCACCTCTTCAGAGTGGGCTAGATTTACTAGAGCAAGAGAACCTCACTAAGATTAGTTAACTGAACCACAGTTTCTTCCATGGGCAATCACTGACAAATGTACTGACTGCCAATTTCATCTGAGAATTTCATGAGTTATGTTCTTTAAAACTGAAAAAAAGAAGCATATTACATAGGGTTGATTCCAACTCTTAGCAACCATATAAGGCAGAGTAGAACTGCCCCTATGGATCTCCAGGGCTGTAATTCTTTGTGGCTGTAGAAAGCTTCATCTTTCTCCCACAAGGCAGTTAGTTGCTTTGAATTGCTCACCTGGTGGTCAGCTGCTCAACCATCACCCACTGCGCTGCAGGAGCGGAAAGCCCCATCTTTCTCCTGTAGAGCAGCTTGTGGATTTGAACTGCCGATCTTTCAGTGATCAGACAACCTGTAACCCCCTGGGTCACCAGAGCTCTTTTTATGCCCATTGGTAGCCATCGTGTCCATTACCAGCTAGGTGGGTGGTGACTGAGATAGAGCACACTTGTGCACCCAGCAGAAGGCTATGTGACAAGAGTGGTAGAAATTAGAGTTATATAACCACAAAACACAGTATTCCCCTGGCACCCAAAGCTGGAAGAAGTAAGGCTGGGATTTCCCTTAGAGTCTCTAGAAGTACTTGGGCCCAGCCAACACTTTGATTTTGGACTTTTGGTCTTCATATCTGTGAGGGAATACATTTTTATTTTAAGTCATCAAGTGTGTGGTAATTTGTTACAGCGGTTCCCAAGAAACTAATACAGGAACAGAAGATTCGTTAGGGGGAGTCTCAAGGAACACTGCCCAACTGACAAAATCTTGGCAGGTCCATTGACAGTCCAAGCCCATGACTGACCTTGGAGGTGTCCTTAGATCAGGAGAGGCCTGAATCTAACATCTCCATTGTGATAGGTTTTGTATCAACTTTGGTAGGCCAGGATTCTCAGTAGTTTGGCAGTTGCAGCTTCCCACATGATGTGAATCTAGCACAATATAATCAACTCTGTGATGAGATCTCCTATGAGAAGCCAGGAGTTGTGGGAATATTTGGGTGGAGAGCAATCCCTGACTCTCAGGTCACAGTGTTAATGTTTCCTTAGGGATGTGGTTTACTTGATATAGAAGTTGACACTGTGGGGAAGCTAGCCTACTCCTTGCTGGTTGAGAACCTGCATCTAGCTTATGGATCTCTAGTTCTTTGGACATGTGCTGGCCTTGGGAGTCATCAGGGCCTGCCATCTGACCTGCTAACCTTGGATTCATCTGCCTCTGCATCTAGCCATCATGATCTTCCTGGCTTGTTTTCCTGCTTCCTGGTTTATCAGTCCCAGCTGCTATGTGAATCAGCATAACATCCGAACCATAGATTTAAACCAGAATTGATTTAACTACTTTCACAATTATGTGCAAAAACCTAGAGTTTGAAAAACAACAAAGAAGAATATGATCAGCATATCTTAAATTGAAAGAACTCAAGAAAAAAAATCAAGCCTCGAGTTGAAATACTGAAGGATTTTATGGGCAAAATATCAAATGATGCAGGAGGCATCCAAAGAAGATGGAAATAAAACACAGATTCATTGTACTAAAAAGAACGAGTCAACATTCAGCCATTTCAGGAGGGAGCACATGAGCAAGAACCAATGGTGCCAAAGAAGAAGTTCAAGCTGCACAGAAAGCATTAGACAAAGCAAGATTCCAGAAATCTATGGAGCACCAATGGAAATGGTTCAGCAAGCTGAAGAAGCACTGGGAGCACTCACTCGGCTATGCCAGGAAACTTGGAAGATAGCTATTTGGCCAACTGACTGGATATGTATGTACCCATTCCAAAGAAAGTCTATCCAACAGAATGCTAAAATTATAGCACTATATCATTGATATCACATGCAATAAAGTTTTGCTGGAGGTCATCCAAGAACAGTTCCAGCAGGAAATTGATAGAGTTGCCAGATGTTCCGATCAGATTTTTAAACGGACATGGAACAAAGGCTATAATTGCTAATGAAAGAAGGATGTTAGCAGAGAATACCAGAAAGATGTTTACTTGTATCTTATTGACTATGCCAAGGCATTTGACTGTGTGGAGTATAACAAAATATGGATAGTCTTGAGAAGCATGGGAATCCCAGAATACCACATCGTACTCTGTACATGGATCAAGAGGGAGTTATATAAACAGAACAAGAGAATACTTCAGGAATGAAAATCAGGAAAGGTGTATGTCAAGGTTGTATCCTCTCATCA
>NW_022111373.1:37343386-37356062 GCF_000313985.2 Echinops telfairi | reverse complement strand
TGAACTATAATATTTAGGAATCACATAAAATTATGTTAATTTTAAAGTTACGCTTTACTCTTACATGAGATACATTAGTATGGCCCAATAGTAGAGTTACAGACAAATGCACATGGAACTAGATTAATAAATGAAATAACAAAAAACACACAGGAACAAATACACGTGCTTTTCAGTACTTAGGGTACATCTCAAGGAAATCAGAACTCTCCTTTTCCTGGCCGCAAAAGCAGTAAACTTGCAGCACTTCATCAAAATCAATGCCTTTTGCTAAATCACTTTCAATTGATAATATCGCAATATCAGAAAGCCTTGACTTTCTTGTTGTAGATTGCAAAGAGTTCTTTATAAATCTCAGCTTTGGAAGCTTCTGTCACAAAAAAATCAGACACACAGATTGTCAAAAATAACTTTAGGCTTAGTGAAAGGGTTGAAAGAGCTTCTACAAAGTCCCATTCAGCAATGAATGTCAAAATGTCTAACGTTGCTCAATCTTCGACTTCTTCCCAATCAATCTCTGCTGCTTTCAGGTGCCTTCTCAGCCTTGGTATTTCTATTAAAAACTCACTCTCAGGCACCTCATCATCGAGAGTGGTCAGTTTTGGAGGGGACACCTTCCAATATAAGACTCTTGACTGAACAGCCTCCAACACGGCTGCTACTTCCCAGATGGCTCTTGACCCGATCGGGAGTTCAGAATGAAAACGATCAATGAACTCAAGCATTGCCCTCTTCTATCTCCTATCAGCCTCTTCTTGAACTTGGCTCTTCTCTCTGCTGCAATCCCACGTTTGTTTGAATTTAAAAGCACCTGTTCAATTGCATGCTCCACTAGGTGAGTGCACTCCTGGGGCAGGAAAAGTCTTAGCACCTCGAGCTGTGTCACCACCATGTTGAGAATTAAGCCCTTCGTCTGCAGGCACTGCTGTGTCTGATTAACTTCCTGAGTACATCCTACCAGAAGCACAGGTAGCACAGAAAAGTGAGATCACAGACAACAGGCAAAGGACCTTCAGCTGCTCCTCGTGTGTCCAAATGTTCATGTGAGCTTCAATCGCTGCCACAAACTTATTGAACTTTTCTTTAAATGGCTTAACTGTCGCACGATGAGTACTCCAGTGTGTTGTTGATAGCCTTTCCACTGACACTTCAGTATGACCAATTACCACAGCCCATTGATGGGGGAGAAGCAGCAAAGAAAGAGAACGTTGTCTCCAGAGTTTCAAAACAAAAATGTCACACACAATACATTTTCAGCAAAAGAGTACTGACCACACAAATTAAGGGACTGGCCCTTACATGCATTAACATACCTTTCTTGCTTTTTTCCCTTAGTATGGCTTGTCCACCTGCAAAGATTACAGTGGCATTATCATAACCCAGAACATGACACATCATTATGTTCAGGCTATCACATTTCCATTTATTGAGAACATCAAAACAGAATTCAGCAACTCTATCCTCCTTTAAAGAGAGAAATGAAATCATAGAAAGGCTTATTCCACTCAACTTTGTTGATATTTATGTCACTTTGAGGACTAAGGGGCCCCAACCCTAGTCATGGAATTTTCCGTTCCTTTCTATGCATGTGAATGTTGGGCATTGAATAAGGAATACCAAAGAACAACAATGCATTTGAACTAAGGTGCTGGCCAAGAACATTGAACGTTCCATATACTGCCAAAAGAACAAACAGATCTTGGAGAAAGTAGAGCCAGAATGCTGCTTAGTAACCAGGTGACTTCATCTTATGTACTTGGGCTATGTCATCGGGAGAGACTGGTGCCCGGAAAAGGAAATCATGGTTGGTAAAGTAGAGACTCCGTGCGAAAGTGGAAGATTCTCAATAAGATGGATGGGCTCAAACATAACGCTTGTGAGGATGATGCAGGCCTGAGAAGTGTTTCTAGTGCACATACGGCGGCTATGAGTTGGAATTGACTGGAGATCACCAAACACCAACAACAAACAAAACATTGTTTACTCACCGAACATCTGGTCAATATGTGATTGATCTATCAGGTGTGCTGTTGCATATGATCTCAAAGCACCCAGCTGACTTTATGTCCATGATAAGCTTCTCCTTCACATGATTTGCTAGAGCATTTATAAACTCATTCTGAGTTTGGGGTACAAATAAGAGACTGATACTTTAAGTTCACATGTACTCTCCTTTAATCTCTTTCAGCACTGAATCACATTTAGAAAGCATCTCAATGTTAAGTTCCAGTTATTCAATGAAGACTGGTCTTCTTTGTGGCCATTCAATGCCAGATTCTGGTTGGTACTAAACAATGTGCATCAAGTAATCTGTGCAAGATGCCCCGTCCCTTTTTCTTTTCCACTTCCATCAAAAGAAGAATCTCAGCACCAGTGGTTTGTGCATCTTTAGTCCTGCAACCAATGCTTTCCACTCTTCAAGGATATACACTTTAAGGCTCAGTTTCTACTTTTGAAGTGTATAATAAATTGAATTTTGTATCTGTATTTGTGCCCATTCCAAAGAAAGATGATACAGCAGAATGAATAGTTTATCAAGTAATGTCAGTAATACCATACACAAGTAAATAATACTGAAGATAATTGTTTAAATGATTGCAGCAGAGGAGACTAGGCAAAACCATGGACTAAGCAGACACTCTATATAAACTCTACAAGAAAGATCCACGAGACTAAATGAAATATATATGAGTGATAATCCTGAAAAGATGAGTTTCAGAGGAAAGGATAGATAAGTGGATTGAACAACAACTGGGAAAAGAAACTAAGCAAAAGTTGTCAGAAAGGACACCAAAAATACTTTAATGCCATTGAGTCAATTCCAACTCATAATGACCCTAAAAGCCAACGTAGAACTGCCCCTATGGATTTATAAGACTAAATCTTTACAGGAGTAGAAAGCCTCATCTTTCTCCTACAGAGCAGCTGGTGGTCTTTGAACTGTTGACCTACACGCTAGCAGTCCAGGGCTTCTTAGAAGGGAGACAGATGGGTAAAATGTTGGCTGGAGCGATATAGTGCAACCATTTTAAACATTTCCAAGAAACTTTCAATCTGTGCAAAATCTTCCTTAAATAAGGAAAACAGAAGAAGAATCAATGCATTTGAATTGTGGTGCTAGTGAAAAATATTGAAAGTACTGTGTACTATCAGAAGGTCAAACATATCTGTCTTGGAAGAAGTGTGGTGTGGTAGTTACATAAGCTGTTGTTAATTTGAGACTTAAGAGTGAAGGGGTGGAGTTTAGCCTGTCAATCAAGTCACAGCTTGATGACTTCATTTCAAGGCACTAAGGAGATAAATAGTTCACTGGAGGCAGGGACGCACACTCACTCCATGCAAGACATTGCTGTTGACAAGCCACATGGAGACAGGCTGATGACAGCCAGAGCTGGAGGAACTATGTGGAGACCCATGCCAGTGTTGAGATGCTTCTACCACCACTGGATCCACAAGACTTTCCACCCACTGGGCTGTGATCTTCCTGCATTTGGTGTAATTGCGTGGCTGCATGAATGTAAAGAGGAATTTATGGACTAGTATTGACATATGGGGTAATATTGGACTTATGGACTTGATCTGGACTGGACTAGGGTGTTTTCTCAATATACAATTGCTCCTTTACATAAAACTCTCTTGTACACATATGCATGTTTATGAATTTGCTTCTCTAGTCTACCCAGACTAACACATATGGCCAATGTGCTCCTTAGAAGCAAGAATGGTGAGACTTTTGAGAATCGTGAAGATGCAGCAGGACTGGGCAGTATTTCATGCTGTTGTACATAGGGCCATTCAGGGTTTGAACTGATTCAATGCCACCTAACAACAATTAGCTAACAACAGTTATCTCAAGTATCATACCAGTGGCTGATGACAAGAAAGGTGGTATCCTCCCTGGTTCCCTACACCCTCCTGGTGACAAGAGGAGTGGCCAACTTCTGTTCTCATTCACCCAATGACTCCGCATAGCCCTTCTTCTGCCTAAGGTCAGAGCCACCCACTCATGGATTGGACTCCAGGTACACCATTCCCATGTATAGAGGTATGTGATCTCTGTCTCAACAGAATAGCAGAAAACACAGGGTCAGACAAGCAGCCCATTGTTGACTGGTAAAGAATTGTTCCATAAGCAGCTGCCCTGCCCTTAGTTGCCCTCTGGGCCTAAAAGTTTTTGTTTCTGAGTACAAGCATCCTGGCTCATATACTATCTGAACCTGCATAAACTACTTCCTGATTAGGTCCATGACCTTAGATTCCTTGTTTCCCCGAAAATAAGACATTGTCTTATATTAATTTTTGCTCCCAAAGATGCGCTAGGTCTTATTTTCAGGAGATGTCTTATTTTTACATGAAGAATACAGTACACATTTATTGTTCATTGCTTTATTAAAAGAGACCTCGCACTTCCTGTTTGCTCCAGCTGCGCTGCGGCCAACAGTGAGCTCCACGGCGGTGCCCGCCGCTGCAGTCCAGAGTCCAGAGTTACGGTAGCTTCTGGGGGGCCTTATTTTCAGGGGGATGACTTATATTTCAGCGAGAGGCAAAACTGTAAGTAGGTCTTATTTTCGGGGGATGTCTTACTTTTGGGGAAACAGGGTATCAGCTAGACTGGCCAGAACTCTATCTCAGCTCCTCTGCACAACCTAGAAACATTAGGGAATAAACTCAAGGAGGAGTGTTGGAAAAAATGGAGCAAATTAGCATCTAGAAGGGTTGGACAGTCGGAACTTCTTCAATCTCCAACACATTGGGATTAATTTGGTATAACTTATTGCAAAAGAAATTATTACCACACCTGCCTTACATAAATTTCTCTTCTCTGGAATGTGGCCCATTCTCTCCCCTTGTTTTTCTTTTTGCTTAGCCTTTTTCCTTTCTATTCTTTTTTCTTTTCTATTCCCCCTTCCCTGGTTTTGCTTATTGTATTTTTTTCAGTTTTCCTTTCTCTTCCATTATTTTTACATATTATAGTTATTAAATTATTTGTTCTTACAATTGTTTGTCTTCATTCCCGATTGTTTCTACATGATTATTTTCTTTACTGCTGTTGTTCATTTTGTTTTCCTCATTTATTTCCTTCTTCTCTCGTCCAATGAGAGGCAACAACCACACCCAGCCATATCCGTACTTCCTGCAGTCACACTTATTAAGTGTCCCACTCACTCTTGTACTACCTGATCATCAACATCAGTCAAACTCACCCTCCACTGCTTATAAGAACATTAGAGAACTGCACACACATGCACATTCTCTGCCACATCCATCAGGAAACAATGAGAGCTTAAATTCTCACCAAAATACAATAGTCAGTTAAAAACAGAGAAACATCATCACACGGTCTTGAACACACAAAGAAACAAGACATTGCCCCAACAAGTGACCAAAATGTCAAGACATAAGGTCTTTCTCAGGAAAAATGGTATTAGAACTACCTGGTCATTAACCCAAAAGAAGGATCAGGAATTGAGAGAAAAAACCAGAGAACTACAGATGAAATTCAGGAAAACCTAGAAAATTTTTTTGAAGAATTCAGGAAAACATTACAAGAACAAAATGACAAAATAAGTGAAAAATTAGAAATCATATGAAAGTGCTGAATAGAAATCCAGAAGATTAAAATGAAGATTTCAGAAATAAATAACACATTTAAAGAGTAGAGCGGTAGAATTCAATCAATGACTGGTCAAATTAGAAAGAATGAAGATAAATCTCTCAATACTAATCTGCTAGAGGAACAATCAGTTAAAAAGAAAAAAATGGAAGAAATTATGTGTTATACCATCAAAAAGAATAACTTAGATGCGATTGAAATTCTAAGACAGGAAGAAACAACAAAAACCTTAGAGAAAATTGTTGAAGAGCTATTAGAAGATTTCCTAATGAAAAACAAGAAGATAAGCATTCAAGAAAAGTTACCCCCAAATGGGAACTGTGGCAGTTACACAATTTCATGTCAACTTGATAAATAAAGGCGTGGAGTTTAGCTTGTCAATGGGATTACAGCCTGAGACGCTTCCTTGTGGGTGTTGCCTTCTCATGAGGATTCTCGGAACTTCCTCTCTTTCTCCTGGGATGTGGGCCTCTCTTTCTCTGCTTCATTTTCTGTTGACAAGAAAAATGGAGCCATGCTTATGGCAGCCAGAGCCCTGGGGATGCACCCACTGCCACTGGACCCACAAGACTTTCTACCCACTGGCCTGTGATCTTTCTGCATTCGACAACATTGCATATGCTGTGTGAGTCTGAAGAAGAATTTATGGGCTAATATTGGACTTCTTGGATAATATCTAACTTATTGACTTGCTCTAGATTGGGCTACGATGTTTTATTGATGCATAATTACTACTTGATATAAAGTTCTCCCTACACATATACATGTGTCTGGATTTGTTTCTCTAGTCAACTTGGAGTAATACACTATGGTACCTTGTAGTGGGGTACCAGAGAAACAAAACATGAAGATGGAGAGTGGATGCTTGTTTGACCTCTGCCTCATGACAGTTGTTTTTTGGCTAGCCGGAGGTCAGATATGGCCACACTGTTTACTCAATTACTTTCTGGAAAGAATATGGGAAGTTAAAATTTTGATTCCTAGAAGTTGTTTTTGGTTATTCCTGTCTGAAATGGTGAGAGTGATTGTAATGTGAATCTTGAGCTCAGGGTGTGAAAGTACCCCTTGAACTTCTTCTCTGAAACCATGCTGCTTACTCAAAATGGCTGACAGAGGTCAAAATGGCTGACAGAAAACCTGACCCTGAATTGATGCTGTCAGAGGCCAAAGCCAGGCCATACTTATTCTCAATGGAATAGTTTAGATAAGGATTAAGATAAGATAGATAAGGGAACTTGACTATTTTAAGATTGAGTTTAGGATTTGGCACTACTAGGTCTATACTGTTTCTTCTGCCTATTGTTATTGATATAATAGTTGATAGAAATGATTATCAGGAAGTATAAATAGAGAGTTTGTAATCTCACTGTTTCAGCCATCAGTCTGAATCTTTAAATGGGTTAGGACACACCTGCAAAGAAGGCTCTGAAAAGATAAGTCTCATCAAGGGCTTTGGAATATTTAGGACATTTTCATTCAAAGAGACTTGCCTAGGGGGCTGTTGACAAACTAAAGAGGGAAAAAATAAACCCTTTGACTTTTTGAAATAGTGGTTTGTGCCTGAAGCTGGAAAAATTTGGAAACATGAAGGAACTCTCCTCTCTAGAACTGAATGTTAAAGGGAGCCTGTGAGCAGCCTGAAATGTTTGCTAAGTGACCACCTAGATCCACTTGTCCAGTGGAAGTGGGAGAAATGCAGCAGTAGACAGATGGGTCAAGTCTGGCCACTGACATGTGTGGACCTGGTTCACAGGGACTAGAGGAGAAGACTAGAGTGGGTTGGCTGGTCTGAAGTTCATGACCTAGCCCAAGGGGTCTAAGGTTGTTGAGAATTTGTGACAGGGCCCATGGTCTAAAGGCAAGGCAACCAAGGCGCACACTGGTGAGGATAAGTGAAGTGGCCCCCATTGAGTTGACCAGAAGCTGACCAGATCAAGGGAAGACTTTTGAGCTGGTGTATATTGCTGCTGACTTTATGGAAGGCCTGTCCTGATTTGACTTTGCTAGTGGACACAGACTCACAAGGTTCCAACTGAAATGAAGATTTTTCACACCAAAGAATATGATTATCTCCTCAGAGCACTGGGTTGATGTAAGTGGGCAGTATAGAAATTGGATACCCCAAATTGTGGAGGATAAAGGCATGAATTGGCTGTCTTACAAACATTCATAGGTGGGGGATTCTGTTTATAGGATTATAAGATTAAGGTGTAGACGTTAACTGCAATTGTTAGGCATAGATTATGGTTATTTAGTTCATTTATAGAATATTATGTTTAAATGAGGCTGGCACATATTGAATTGTATGCATTTTAGTTTGATCCTGTTAGGCACAAATATGATTTTACTATTGTCCTTGTTTTAAGAATTTTATATGGCTAAAGAGTCGTGTAAAGGTGTCAAGTTGACAAGGGGTGGTTTGTGGTAGTTACACAATTTCACGTCAACTTGATAAATAATAATGAAGGGGTTCAATCTAGCCAGTCAATCAGACTGATGCCTCCTCTTTGTGGGTGTAGATTTCTGATGACTCTCTGTCTCCCTGGAGGTGGTAGACACTCTCCCTACTACACATTCCTTTAGGCAAGCCACATGGAAACATATTTATGGCAGCCAGAGCTCTGGGGATGTACTCACTGCCATTGAATCCACAATAATTCTCACCCACCTGCCTGCTATCTTCCTGTATCATTGAATGTACTGCATGAGTCTGAAGAGGAATTCATGGGCTAATATCAGACATATGGGCCAATATCAACCTTATGGAATTGATCTGGAGAGGCTGGGGTGTTTTAATATATAATTACTTCTTGATACTAACACAGGAACCAATAACACTAATTAAATTTTCAGCAGAACTCATGCAAGAAAGAAGGCAATAGCACATCTCTCTATCTCTCTCTCACACACACACAACTATAAAAGAAAAAAAATTTCAACCAAGAATATATACCTAACAAAATTATCTCTCAGCTATGATGGTGAAGTTAGGATATGTTCAGATAAATAGAAATTAAAGGAATCTGTAAAAACCAGATCAACTTTACAAGAAACACGGGGGGTGGAGGACTGAGAAGGTGAGGCAGCTCTGTACCATGCTGCCGTCACTGGGTAAGGCCTCCAAAAGTGAAGGGTCACAAGGGCAGAGAATGCCTTTGTGACCTCTGAATGCCTTCAGAGGGGCAGTTGCCCTGCTGGCTGTCACTGGAAAAAAAAAGAAACACAGGGAAGTTTTTAGAAGAAAACCAATAATAGTAGACAACAATCTGAGATTAATATACATGACAATGCCACCAAGAAGTCAACCAAGAAACAGAAGTATCCAAAGTAAAACCTATAAGAAATAGGAAACCACATATCAATTTGTAATGAAGACAATTAGAAAGTGAATAGAGAAATGGTATAGTTAACCAACTTTCAAATGGAGAAAAATTCAAGTAGATTTAGACAGAAAAGATCATTTAAACTTGGGAAGAAATTAATAAATTACAGCATACGCTTGAAGAAAATGAATAAACCTCAAAATAATTGTTTTATTTATCATAAAGATTTAGTAAACACTAAGACAACAATGAAGAAAATGACAAGAAAAGCCATGAACACATGAACTCAGCACAGACAATTATGTAGAATAAAGAAAACAGGAATGCACATACACCTCCATACACACCACAGCAAAATGCCAGCTAAAAATTTGTAACTATTGATATCTACACTGAATGTAATTGGATTAAATGCACCTGGAATAGACAGAGAGTAGCAAAATGGATAAAAAGACAGGATCCATCAATTTGCTGTCTGTAAGTGACATACCTTGTCACAAAGGTAGAAAAAGATGAAAAATTAAAGGATGGAAAAATATATCAAGCTTGTGGCAATGAAGAGCAGGAGTGGCAATATTACTTTTGATTAAATATACTTCAAGGTAAAAAACCAGCACATAAGGAGAAAAAGGGCATTACATATTAATTAAAGGGACAATTGATCAAGAGGACATAACCAAGGTGGGGAAAGGAAGTGGGTGTTAACAAAACCAGGGACAAGGGAACAAGTGATATAAAATCGATGGCAAGGAGGGCGTGGTAGGGCTTGATCAAGGGCAATGTTACTGAGGGGAATTACTGAAATCTGAATGAAGGCTGAACACGATAGTGGGACAAGAGGAAAGTAAAAGGAAATAGAGGAAAGAACTAGGAGGCAAAAGACATTTATAGAGGTCTAAATACTGACATATACATATGTAAATATATTTACATATGAGGATGGGGAAATAGCTGTACGTGCATATATTTATAAGTTTAGTATTAAGGTAGCAGATGGACATTGGGCCTCCACTCAAGTACTCCCTCAATGCAAGAACACTTTGTCCTATTAAACTGGCACTCCATGATGCTCACCTTCCTGAAATAATCGCTGAAGACAAAGCGGGTGCATAAGCAAATGTGGTGAAGAAAGCTGATGGTGCCCAGCTATCAAAAGATATAGCATTCGGGGTCTTAAAGGCTTGAAGATAAACAAGCAGCCATCTAGCTGAGAAGCAACAAAAGCCCACATGGATGAAGCACACCAGCCCGTGTGATCATGAGGTGTTGATGGGATCAGGTATCAGACATCACAGACTCATAACAAAAAATCATCAATGTGAATGAGGGGGGAGTGCAGAGTGGAGACCCAAAGCCCATCTATAGACATTTGGACATCCCCTTATAGAAGGGTCACAAGGAAGAGAGGACTCAGTGAGCGTGCAGTAAACACCAATGAAACATACAATTTTCCTGTAGTTCTTTAATGCTTCCTCTCCCCAACTACCATGATTCCAAATCTACCTTACAAATATGGCTTGACCAGAGTATGTACACAGGAATAGATAAGAGCTGGAAACACAGGAAATCCAGGACCGATAAACCCCTCAGGACCAACAATGAGAGTAGCTATACCTGGAAGGCAAAGGGAAGGTAGGAGGAAAAAAGGGAAACTGATCACAATGATCTGCATACAACCCTCTCCCTGGGAGACAGACAACAGAAAAGTGGGTGAAGGGAGACAGTGAAATACATGAAAAAATAATAACAATTTATAAATTATCAAGGGTTTGTGAGGTAGGGTGAGAGAAGCAGAGGGTAAAAGGAGCTGATACTACCGGCTCAAGTAGAAAGCAAATGTTTTGAAAACAATGATGGCAACAAATGTACAGATGTGTTTGACACATGGATGTGTATATGTACTGTGATAAGAGCTGTATGAGCCCCCAGTAAAATGATTAAAATAAGAGGACATAACCATAATACATATTTAGGCTCCTAATGAAATAACTTTAAAATACATTAATTGAACACTTATTGCATTGAATACAGAAAGAGACACGCTTGAAGTAACAGTAGGAATCCTTAATATACCACATTTGATGAAAATACAAAACAACTAGAAAGGAAATCAACGGACACACAAAAAACCTTAACACAATCAATCAACTTGATGTCATAGATACAAAAATCACTCCGTCCCAACATCAACACAATATATTTTTTTCCAGTGCACATGGAATTTTCTGTAGAATAGACCATATGTGAAGCCACAAAACAAGCCTCAATACATTTTAAAACAACGAATTTCACAAAGCGTTATCTCAGATCACAACTCTGAGAATGAAAACACAATAGACCAAAATGTTTGGGACACAGAAAAAGCAGTGCACAGAAGGTAAGTTCTTGTAATAAATGTACACATCCAAAAAGAAGAAATGACCAATATCAACACTATAACCCAACATCTCAAATAATTAGGATAAAAAAGCAGAAAAAAATCTTGTGGTCAATAGAAGAAAAGAACTTAAGTTAAAGTAGGCATAAATGAAACAGAAAAACAATAGGATTAATACGATAGGAAGTTGATTCTTTGAAAGGACTAACAAAATTAGCAAATCATTGGCAAATCTAAAAAGGGAAAAGAAGATACAAATAATATGAATTAGAAATTAAATGTTCAGAACTAACAAATTAAAAAGATAACAGAATACTCTGAAGAATTTCACTTCAACTTATTTAGAAGCCTTGTAAAAATAGAAAAATTTCCAGAAATCTAAACTAACATGGCCTGAAGTAGAAAAGCTAAACAGATTCATAACCAAAGAAAAAAATTGACCAAGTTATGAAAAAAATTGATTGACCTAGGCCCAATGGCTTTACTGATGAATTCTACCAAACATTCAGAGAAAAGCTAAAAACAATTCTACTCAAACTATTCCAGCATATGGAAAACCATGAAAAGCTCAAATTCATTTCCCAGCCATAATACCAAAACAGGCAGAGACAGCACTGAAAAAAAAATTATAGCCTTCGTGAACACAGATGCAAAAATTCTCAACAAAATACGAGGCAATAGAATCCAGCAACAAACAAAAAGAGAAACAAAACTCATCACAACCAAGGGGGGATTCATACCATATAGTCAAGTGTTGTTCAGAATTAGAAAAACATATATTCTAACACATAAAAAAAAAAAACAAAGGTAAAGAACCACATGGTTTTTATCAATTGACACAGACAAGGCTTTGACAAAATCCAACACTCATTCCTTGATAAAACACTCAACAAAATAGGAATAAAAAAATTCCTCAACACAATGAAGGACATATATTAAGAACTAATGATTAACCTGACTTTCAACAGAGAGACAATGAAGCATTCCCATTTGACTCCATCCTTATTCAACATTGTGCTGTAAGTCCCGGCCAGAGCTATAATTCAGAAAAAGGAAATTAAAGTCATGCCAGTTACAAACAAGAAATAAAACTCTATTTACAGATTATATGATCCTATACATAGAAAATACCAAAAAACTCAGCAAGAAAATCATTGTAACTAATTGAAAAATTCTTCAATGTGGCAGGGGACAAGATCAACATTTCTTTAAGGCAATGGGTCTCAACTTTCCTAATGCCGTGACCCTTTAATACAGTTCCTCATGTTGTGGTGATCCCCCCACCATAAAATTATTTTTGTTGCTACTTCGTAACTGTAATTTTGCTACTGTTATGAATTGGGCGACCCCTGTGAAATGGTC
>NW_022111373.1:37341578-37342715 GCF_000313985.2 Echinops telfairi | reverse complement strand
GCTGAGCCATTTATCTCTTTGCCTTCCAATCAAACTGTGACCTTATTAATCCCACGTTTTTATTGGCCAGGTTGGCACAATAAACCTACCTATTACACTTAGTAATAAATCTAACCACAGAAACAAAAGTCCTATTCAAAGAAAACTATAAAACCTAAATAACTAAATAAAAAAAAAATGTAACTCATAAAAAACAAAATAAAAAAAACTACAAAACCTATTACAAGAAACCAAAGGGGGCCTTCATAAATGGATGAACGTACTAAGGCCATGAACAGGAAGATTTAACATTGTGAAAATGTCAATAATATCCAAAGTGATCTACATGTATAAAGTGATCCTAATCCACATACGAACAACATCACTTTAAAGAGATGAACACACAGATCACCACCTGTGTTCTCTAGAGAAGCAAAGCCAGTGACAAATATGTGTGATGGAAAGAGAGGTTTCATAGCAAGAGAAACGGCTCACACCGTTGTAGCAGCAGTTAAGTCCAGTTTAGTTCAAGTCCATGTGTCAGATGTTAACTGGAGGATTTTCCTGGCTTGCTTGGCTGCTGAGGCTGGGAATCCAGGAAACTGGAATATGAACCAGGAGGCAGAGGGACAGAATGGGAGGTCAGGGCAGCAAGATGATTGCTGATGAATGCAAAGGCAGCTCAACAGATTACGTGAGGTTGCAGGCCGCTGATAGCTGCCAGGATCTGCAGGCTCAAGTCCAAATAAGCAGGAGTCTATATGACACCAGCAAGAAGCGGGAGCGTGAGTTCTCCACAGTGTCTATTTACACTTCACAGATAGGAAGTAGGTAATGACCCCAAGGTGATGTCATTATGCGGTGACCTCAATACGTGTTACCTGGAGTTGTTGACATTATATTAGGTGACAATTTGGAGGAGGCTTTACTGTCAAACTGCTTAAGATCCTGGCTCAGCCAACTTGACACAAACCCTAACTATCAAACCACCTTTGGGAGGACAAGGAAACGAATCCCAGATATGCAACCAAAGCTCAAACCAAATACAGTGAACCCTCGCCACTTTGCGCTTCGACTTCCGCGGCTTCACTCTATCGCGGTTTTTGCGTAACAGCACCCACTGCCTACACCCGCTCCTTCAGAGGAAAAAGACGGCGA
>NW_022111373.1:37320282-37340691 GCF_000313985.2 Echinops telfairi | reverse complement strand
TATGAACTGACTCACCTACACCGAATAACATCTATAGCAATAATGGCAAAAGTCAGCCGCAGAACCACAAGAAATGATTCCTGATGAGGGAATAAGCCATCCATGACCTCAGAGTTGGCTCACCATTTGACATCACCTTGCCCAACCACCCTGTTGAAAGCTGGCATCTTGCTTTTGCATCTTGCCTTGCTGCAACATTGAAAGACCTATGTGTGAAGGAAAAATAAAAAAAGCACTTCCCCTTTTGATGAGTTTAACGTCAAATGATTTGAAACTGGAACCTCTGAGAAAGGATCATCACACAAAATTCACAAATCTTTTTCCTTATCTCATTTCCAGTAGCCTGGTTAGAGCCACTTTCCGCACTCTCTTCTGCTTCAAGTTCCACCATTTCCCTCTCTGCTCTTCTGTAGAAGGCACATTAACAACAGAAGAATCAGCTTTATCTACTGGAAGCTGACAAGCAGTTCCCTTTAATGAACTGCAGCCATCCTCGGTTATTTGACATATTGCAGCATCCGGCACCTGCTTTGAATGCTTTCATTTTTGCCACTTTTGTTTTTCTTTGCTGGCATCTCTTTGGCCTCTTTGATTTATGCACTCCAGGTGGCGTGATAGAATATCCCTGAACAATTTTCAAAAATGGTAAAATAGTCATATTTAGGGAAAAAACAATAACAAAAAATGTAAAATGTAACTATATTGGATATGTTAGTCTTATTACATTAATTTTAATGTAGCACTATTATTTAAAATTATAATTCAAATGCAAATCCTGAAAATGTCCTTAAAATCAGATATTTGCAGAGGGTGATTTGAAACAAAAACAAAAAAACCTTTTTATTGTGATTTGAGTGAACGTTTGGGTGAAAGAGCAAATTGATTTTCCATTTAACAATTCATACACTTTTTGTTTTGTGACATTAATTGCAATCTCCACACTGTAACAGCACTCCTCTCACTTCCTCCCTGTGTTTGCCATTTCAGTTTGTCCAGACAATGATGCTTTTAAGAAACATTTAAAAACAGTTCAAACCTGAATTGAAGATCTAGCTATATGACGTATCTAAACATGTATCAATAAACAGCATTTTCCCCACTTTATGTTTTAAACTGTCAATTTCTCTTAGTTATCTGAGTTATGCAATCAATAATTGCAATATATATAAGTTCTTATCAATTTTAATAAAAATAATCTACAATAAATATCATTGTAAATTACTTAATGGAATATTGTTTGAGTTACAAACAATACTAACAAATATGAAAATTGTTTGATAAAACCTTTCTACATTGAATCACATTATTAGTTACAAAATGTAACTGAGCAAAAACCTCAAAACCAAACTCTGTCATCAAGTTGATTCTGACTCATAGTGATCCTATAGGACAGAAGTGGCCTTTTAAACTTTTCCTTTCTTTTCCTTTCATTACTATTTCACTTTCAAAACATTCATTGAGCTAGGGCCACAAATACTACTCAACATAATATTGTAGATAGAACACCAGGAAATGTGTACTATAATACACCAGCAGTAACAAAAACAATAGTGCATGCTTGTACGGCTGGCAGAGGAAACCAACCAATTCTACTGAAACACTACGTAACTATTATGTAGCTAGGCATTTTGGTGTCAATTCCTGTGATACTGTCACTCTTCATATCCCCCAATGAAGGCTGAGTTAGTTAATTGTGCCAGCCTGGCCGATATAATCACATGTGGGGCTAATTGAAAGGCGGAGGGATAAATGGGTGGTGAGCCTCGCCTTTCTAGTTCTCGGGTCTCTTGTTTTGTGATGGTTGCACCGGGTGCAGCTGCCTTAGCAGTTCCCTGCTTCAGCTTGCAGGATTGACTTCTTACAAGACACCCCCAAGGAGAAGCCACATGGATCTATCCCGATGCAGCCCTGGGTGCTGGAGCAGCCGTGTGGAGACCCCTGCTAGTGCTGAGATGCTTGTTCCTTCACTGACTCAGCTTTCCTCCTGCAGTCGGCATCATTGCCTCTGTTTTGTGAGGTGGAGGACTTTGTGGACTGGTGTTGGGTTAATGGGTTAGTGTTGGACTTGTGGGCTTGGGCAGCATTGGGTTGGGATGTTTTCATGATGCACATTTTCTTTACATAAAACTCTCCTATACATGAGTCGCTGTGGATTTGTTTCTCCAAAGTACCTAGACTAATACAAAGGCCTTGGGCACCTTTTTCTCTTTTCTGTCTTGTATTTAAAGGAGACTTTGTAGAGTTTAAAAAATGACAAGGTTGGTTGTTCAAACCTACCAGTCGCTCTGTGAGGGAAAAAAATGTATGTATGCTCCCATAAAGATTTATGGCCTCAAAAACTCTGTCTAGGGTCACCAAGAGGTGAAAGGCTCACCTTTTGGTCTCTTGTTCTTTGATAATTGGACCAGTGTGCAGCTGCCTTAGCTAGTTCTCTGCCTCAACTTGTGAACTACACTACCTGTGGGACACCCAGCCTGAGGACCATGTTGTTATAGTTTGAGGTTCCTTTGAGACCTGCTTTGCCACACTGCTGGTGTATACATCACTTGAGCTGGGGACTGTCAGACCCTGTCATCTGGCTGACTTTTGGTGACCTGCCCTACTGTTTGCTGCCTGTGCCGGAATGCCTGAATTGCTCTACAGAAGACTCAGCTGTCTGCTTCCTTGACTTGCACCCAGCAGCCCTCGTGAGTTGAAGGACTTCTAATATATTAATTGTTTTATGGAAGTGAGTTGAACTGAGCCCTCTGTACTGCTCTTTGGACTAATTAGCTGTTTATTTCTTCGTGTTGTATATATATGTATATGTATATATATATCTACATACATATACATACACACATATAAAATCATGTGTCCTGGTTTTGTTTCTCTAGAGAACCCCGTCTAACACAATCTATTCAATGGCAGTGAGTTGGGCTTTATCATGAAGTTGTCACAATGAATTTGTGAAGAAGACTGCCTCTCCCTCATTACCACAGGGTTCAAAGTTCTGTTCAGATCCTCAGGAGTTCCACCAGGGAGAGAGTCTAGCTGCTCTGGTCTTTAAGGGGAAGAGTGTTCTTTCTTGCTCTTGTGTTCATCGTCTCCTGTATTTTCTTGCCTTCTGATTGGTAAGATCTGGAGAATCATCACTGGAATGAGATTCTAAGTGAAGAAATCAATTAAGCCACAGACCCCTGGGGCCACAGGGACAAGGATCACTTATGATCCAGCATAGCTCTTCCAGGCCAGGGGCTCTTCAGAGGTCTCTGGGTTCAAATTCCTCTAGTCTTAAAACCTGTGCATTTGTTTAGAGTTCCTCTTATGAACTTGGACTATATAAAAACAAAGGGTCAAAGATGTTGATAAGACTTCTGATCATTTCTTTATAAGAGATGTGGGCCTTAAACAAGAGCATTTAGCAAACCAGAAGCTTCTATGGCTCTTTCACTGTGCATCACTTTCTTCTTTCCATGGCTCTCGGGAAGGAACCAAGTTTACCTTCCCTACTTGTCCATCATAACCTCCAGCTCACTCTTTTCTATGACTCTTACCAAAAAGCATCAACACACAATGAGCCTTATAATTTTTTTAGCCTTATAATTTTAACAGTCTTTCTCTCCACATAAATAAGGCTTAAAATTCCAATTATAGTAGCACTGCCTTCTGGAAGCACCAATCCTATGAAGGTCACAGATTAACATAAAAATGGCAGAGATGATAATATGTAAAGAATTCATAGGTATGTACCGATAGTTTACTGACTACTTTTCATCCACCAAGAAAATTGGGCAATATCTTGGTCTCAGATGGACTCAGAGGAGGAGACAGTCACAAAAGTTTTTATAGCATCTCCTTGTCTTTTCGTAATTCTCCTCCTCCATCACCATGGCAACCTACATTATTTAAAGGCAGAAGAAAAGACATAAGAATCTTATCTTAGCTCCTTGACCTTCAGACCCCCTTGGCATTAAGTTTTATTTTACACTTTAGGAACATAAGTTACCTAACTTTTACATTGCAGGGAAAGGAATTCCTATAGAGACATGTGGGAAACTGCTGAGGTCTTCTGATAATTAACTAATAAGTTGCAAGGAATCCATAATACTAATGATTGGCCATTCAAGGTTATTCCACCAAGGGAGGAATATGTCAGATTCTTCACTGAAGATGGAGGGTGGAAAAGATGAAAATACTTAAGAGCTATTTAAATGTTAGGACTTCCTATCATTAAAATTAATTCATTAGAGCAAATATATACAAACATCTCACCTATTCATTGCCTTCGAGCAGACTCAGACCCAGATAAGTGAAATATACAATAACAACTAAGGTATAAATGGTTGAGTCCAGATCACTCCTAAGAACACAGCTTTAAACCAAGAAAAGGGAAGGTCAAGTTTAACTGCAAAGGTGAGCATTATGGGAAAAGATACAAATGGTGAGTAGGTAATAAGTAGAGAAAATGCTGAAGCATAGATTTTAGGTAGTTTATAGTTGGATTTAAACAGGAGTAGAATGGGTATGTACACGTTTTAGAGGTGATCTTTTTTTTTCCTCACAAAGGAGCTTAAATGGTGAGCTGATAGCACTTTATAGTGTAATGAATGACTTGCTTCCGTCTTAACTAAGGAGTTCAAATGGGCCTTCGTATTAAATCAACTCTGAGATGAGGTAAGTCCATTCCACAGGGTTCCCAGATGCCCCTTAACAAGCTCTAATTTGGGCCAGGTGCTCAGGCATGATCAACACACTGTACCCAATTTACAGTCTGAGCTGTTGCCCAAGTGACATGCTCATTTTTCTAATCGCAGAGAATAAGCAATAAATACATTAGTGGGAGCAGTAATTAGCAACTCTGCAGAGGCCTGGCCTTAAATAGGTTCAGTACTGTCTTCTTACTCCTGTATGGAGATACACTGGTACTCCAGAGCTCCAAGAAATGATCTTTTTGTTGACTCTTCTGAAATCTGATGAGGGATGTGGACTTCAAGAAACAAATGAGTCAACATAGTCTGCATCCAGTTCTTATTCCAACGCCGTCAGAAGTAGACACTCTCTTTGCGCCAGAGAGTGATGTCTGAGAACATCCAATGTTCTCAAACAATAATGACCAAAGAGAGAAACTGGGAAACCAAGATCAGCCATGCTGGAAATCAGAACGGGACTGAGTAGAAGGCGGGAGAGGTAGGACAGCAAACATATGGAAGAGTTTTCAGTTATGGAGGAAGGAAGGCAAGCAGGGGCCATTATTGCCATTTTCTTCCGTTTCCAGCCTCCAGAGATGCCCAGGAAACACTTTATGCTAATTCTCCTCTCTCTAAAAGCTGAGCAATCGTTCAAGACTAGAGAAGAGTACATGTGGCTTAGTAGGTTGCACACCCACCCTCCTGCCATGTCCTTAAAAACAGACTATCCCCCAAACACACCTTACACAAGAGTTAACTAGTCCAAAGCCATTACGCGAGGAGACAATTTGACCGAAATAATCAGGAAGTATTTGCTGTGTAGAAATCCTCATGAAGTTAAACATGGCACACAAACCTTTTTATAGGACGTTGGGTTCATTCACTCGTGAGCCTACTGGAAACATAGAGGGTCCCTTCTTTAAGAGGCGCAGCCTGGGCGTCCACTAGTTGCCACAGTGCTCCTCGGCCTATTTTCACCTTGTTGTCAGGAGCATTCTCTGGAGAAAAGCAGTTTAGCTGGGAAAAATGCACAGGACAGGATTAAAGCAACTCTTATTTTCATGAGCCTTACATGGTTTCTGACTGAGTTCTACAAACATAGTCTAAAATGTTCATAGTGATAAACATCATTATGCAGCCTTTTTTTCCTAAGAATAATTTACAGACTCCCTTTAAAAGATTGTATCAATGAAAACTCATAGCCACCAATGTGAAAATTGTGCTAGTCCTATCATAAGATAATTTCATACATTTATTTAAGATACATAAAGTGCTGAATGTTTCCTTTGATGGCAAAGCAAGCAAATCTAAACACTGGAGAAAAAAATAATCTCAGGCAAACAGGCCCCAAGTTTTCTTCAAACATAATCACAGGTTTATGAGTACATTTAATGAGAGCAGAGAACAATTTAGAGAACGTTGTATTGCCCTAAGATGTCATGTTACAAGAAAAGCAAGATTAAAGTTGAAATTTTTAGAATTTTACCTCATCGATATCGTTAGGTGCCATTGAAGTGGTTCTGACTCAGAGCGACCCCGTGTGCAACAGAAGGGAACACTGCTTCTTCCTCACAACTCTGGCTACATTCGAGTCCATTGTTGCAGCCACTGCGTCAGTCCATCTTATTGAGTAGCTTCCATTTTTAGCCCAACATTAAACATTAATAATATCACCTTTTTAATACACTGTGTTGCTTGGAAGATAATTCTCTTAACATTGTTTTCTTGAAATTAACCTATTAAGATTAACTGTGCCTAGTGCTTATACTATGAGTCAGCACCTAACAAGAACATTACGTGTGCGGGAGTTCTGGTGGTGTAGTGAGTGAGGTGTACTGCAGTAAGTAAATCCATGGCACAAGACCTCTGTAGGGTATTGAGGAGCCCGGATGTACTTTGAGGACTACGGTGCACATGCCCCACGCTATGGTGTTTCCCATGGAAGACTGAAGAAGAATCAATGCATTGACTTGTCGTGCTGGAGAAGAGCATTGAACGTACCCTGTCCTGCTCAAAGGACTAACTGATCGTGTTGGTCAGAGTGCTCCTTGGAGGCGAGGATGCAAGACTTCCTCTTACATGCTTTGGACATATTGTCAGGGGAGACCGGTCCCTGGAGCAGGCATCATGCTTGGTAAAGCGGAGGAGCAGTGGAAAAGAAGAGGGCCCTCAAGGCAGGATTGGCACTGTGGCTGCCATAATGGGCTCGGGCATAGGACAATGTTGAGGGTGGCGCCCTGCAGTGTCTGTTCTCTTGCACACAGTGTTGCTGTGGGTTAGAACCAATTCAGTGGCACCTAACAACAAAAACAACAGTGAGTTAGGCCTTGAGCCACTAACCACAAGGTCAGCTGTTCAAACCCTTCAGCCGTGCTTAGGGAGAAAGATGAGGCTGTTTGTTCCTGTAAAGAATCACAGCCTTAGAAACCATAGGAGCAATTCTAGTCTCTCTTATAGGGTTGCTATGAGTTGGAATTGACTTAATGGCAGTGGGTTTGGTTTTGGTACAACTTGTGCATCTAAAAATATCTTATGTAATCTACTGTAATCAAGAAATAGACATATCATTATCACAAGACATACAGAGAATTGCACTACTGACTCTTCTTCGGATCTGTAATCTGTTGCACTCACTCAAATCAGAATAAATCCTCCTAGAGACTCAATCAAGAACTGTCCGTATCCTTGTAAACAGCTTCCATAGAGCAGGCTCTAGGGTGATGGGGCTACAAATGATGGTGGGAAGGCAGGCCGTGGAAATAATTGCTGATTGAGCTGAAGAAAGCATTAGAGGTGTTGAAAGAAACTTCTCTAACTGGTGCCTGTGGACTGGAGCAGGCCTATTTTGAAGCCTGCATATTAACAAAAGAAACACAAATAATGTGGTGCAAGGAAACGCAAATCTCATTTCTCTAACACCAAAGAATCGACCAAATTCAATTGATTATCAGTTCTGATTTCCTCTGCTCCACTTCTGCACTGACACTGGCTGCAGTCTAGCACTCCTCCTCTGACATACACCACCAGGAGCCAGAGCGGAGTTCAATTGGGAAAGACACAGTCCTCTAGATTCTGCCAGGTCTGCCTCAGGCCTCGGACCTCAGACACCAGCAGCAACTTTGTAGTCCCCGTGACACCATCACTTCTGCCCTGTTTGCTACAAATTTGGAGTTTTCCCACTACTCTTTCAGGATGCCAACTGTAAACTCAGGAGTACATGGGCAACCTAATGCTTCTGACCTGCTGGCTCTCATCATTCCGTGGGGCTTGCTATTTGCTAGGGTGACTCACAGAACATAGGAAAGTGCTGATTACCCGAATGATTACGGTTCTAGTTTAGCAAAAAGGATGCAAATGAAGAGACATGGAGGGCAAAGTCTGAAGTCATCCCCAACGCAGTTTCCATGACATCCAAAGGAATGTGCTCTCCTCCCTCAGCATCCATGTTTATCATCAACCAGGAACCCCACGGAGCTTCAGTGTCTTCGTGAAGCAGACCTGCCTGGCTGAATCATGTGCACCTCCCATCCTGAAGTCCTTCTGACTTGGCCAGTGCCCACCCGACAGGCACAAACCTTCAGATGGGGTCTGGAAGTCCCGTCAGAGGCAATTCAATCACCAGACACATTCCAAGGCGTTAGAGGTCCTCTCTCAGGAACCAAAGAAAAAGACCAAATATTTTGGGTGAATTTAAAATCTTCACCCGACAGAGGACAATGCTTTTTAAAAAATGAATAGAATTTTATGTAAAATTCTGAAGTCCTGGCTCCTTTTACAATATGGATGACCAGACAACTCAGGGCCCACAGGCATTCACCGCAGGGCCGTGGAGCTCTACCCCAGAAGGATGTGTGTCCTGCAGACCCATGTCGCTCTGGCTCTCCTGTTCTACTTGCTTATGTTCTCTTTCTGACACCTGTAGGCATTTGTTTTGGCTCAGGCCCTAGGGAATATTTGGTCCAACCCACTGCTTTGGGTATGATGGATCCAATTGCTTGACAAACTATGTGCCGAAACAAACAAACTGAAACAGACTTCATGCACCCCATTGCCCTTTGGCTGGAAACATTCAACCCAGTCTTCTTGTTGTTGTTAGGTATTGTTTCCTCCATTCTGACATCGTGACCCTGTGTACAACAGAATGTAACACTGCTGGTCCTGTACTGTACCTTCCTCACACTTGTTCTGATGTTAGAGTTCATCATTGGAGCCACTGTGTTAACACAGTCTTTCCCTTACTTAAAAGTTATTAATATATGCATCATATCATTCCATAGTTCAATCACGTCAAGCAAAATTGTACAATTGCTACCATGATCAGTTTCCAAACATTCTTTCTCTACACGACCTCTTTGAGATCGTCTCCCTCTTTTTCACTCCCTCGCTACAGTGCCAAGTGTGATGTCTTTCTCCAGGATGGGTAAATTTAAATTCTTCACCCAACAGAGGACAATGCTTTTTTAAAAATCAACCTTGCTTCTAGGGAGCATTCTGGCTGTATTTCTTCCGAGCAGACTAGTTTGTTCTTTGGACAGTCTATGTTAATTTCAGTATTCGTTTCCAGCACCATAATTCAAATTCATCAATTCTTCTTTGGTCTTCCTTTTTCAGTGTCCAACTTTGGAATGAATATGAGGCAATTGAAAACACTGTGGCTCGGGTCAGGTGCACCTGAGTTCTCAAAATGACATTCTTGCTCTTCAATACTCCCAAGCGGCATTGTACAGTAGATTTATCCAATGCAATTCATGTTTTGATCTCTTAACTACTGCTCTCATAAGCATTATTGTGGATCCAAGCAAGACAAAATCTTTGACAATTTAAATGTACTCCATTTATCATCGGTCCAGTTGAGAGTATTTTCGTCTTCTTTGCTTAAGAATTGTGATCCATACTGAAGACTGAAATACTTGATCTTATCAAGCGCTTCAAGTCCTCCTCGCTTTCAGCAAGCAGGGTCATGTCATCTGCATCGTGAAAGCTGTACAGCTAGGAGGTTCCTTAGAAGCAAGGATGGGGAGACTTTATCTCATGCACCTTGGACGTGTTGTCAGGGGAGACCAATCCCTGGAACAGAACATCATCCTCGATAAAGTACAAGGGCAGTGAAAAAGGGGAAGGCCTTAGACAAGATGCATTTACCCAGTGGCTGAAACAATGGGCGCAAGTGTAACAACAATTGTGAGATGGTGTAGCATTGGGCAGTGTTTTGTTCGACTGTGCACAGGATCACTATGAATTGGAAATGACTTGTGGGCCCCTAACAGTAACAAGTTCTTTACTTTGGACAGGAAGAGTCCAATACATTTATCTTAGATGGCCACTCACAAGCTTTTAAGACCCCAGTGGCTACTCACCAAAGCAGCAAGTAAAACATTACCTTTCTTAACTCAAACCTCCACTAATGGCTAGCTAACCCATTTCTACTGAACCCAACCCTGTACGACAGAGTAGGCCTGCTCCTGTGGGCTTTTGAGGCTATACATCTTTACAGGAACAGAAAGCTTTATCTTTCTCATGGAGTAAGTCCTGTGTTTGAACTGCTGACCTTACAGTTAGTAGCCCAGTGCATAACCACTATGCCATCTGGACTCCTTCTTTACTAATCATGCTATGCCAATTGATGCAGTAATTGCAACAATGAGCTCAACTATAATGTAAAAGGAGTGTGAGGACAGTGTCTGATCTCTTCTGTCTTCACAAACGGGAAGGAGAATCAAAATCCGCATCGGCTCCAAGCCAATTCCTATGAGGGAGCGGTTAGACATGACTCTGACCATCTTTCCAAATTCAGCCACAAACTATCCCCCGCCCACAGGATTCTCTGCTTCTCAGTTGTGTTCTACAATTCATTGCAATGGCCACGCAGAACTCACAGACAATACTCAGAAATGCTTAGGACACATTGCTTCCAGTCAGGCTAGACTTCTCAGCCAGGCCCACAGACATGCCTATTTCTGGTTCATGGCTTCTCAGACACATGTGCCTTGGCCACTGCCCTGTTCGGCCAATGTTACAGAGTTCTTTAAGTGCTGCATACCACTGAACTATAAGTCTCAGCCATAATTACTTGGTTCTAGTTTTGTGGGTCTGCAAAGCTAGCTCCCCAACTAAATCCCTGGAGCCACCCAACTTCCCAAGCGAACCTCCAGTCCAAAGGCACTCAACGTTACTCACTCTGTGGGCAGGGAGTCCCACCATTCTGCCTCATGCCATGGCTTTTGGTTCTACTTCTACCATTTCATTGTTGCTCCCTTTCTTCTCTGAGGTTTAATACACCAGGATCTTGAGGTCCAAAGGCCAGTCTACTCCTGGCTCTTTTTCCTTTCTTTCACTGATCTGTAACTAACACATCATGCAACGCAATGGTACAATCATGGCAAGAGGAGCTGTGCAGTCATCATCACAGTCAATTTGGAAGCTTCCCCTCCCCCTCTTTCCTTCCATATCACCAGGTCATCTTCATTATCTTTGTATCTTCATATTCCCATTCTTTGTCTTCCCATCCATCTCAGTTCCCTATACAAATAATTACAGAAGACGAGGGGATTCACTAAGCAAGGATCCATCAACAATGGCCAGTCAAAATCAATAGAGACCTCCATCTAATAGAAAGTAGAGAATATAAAAATTTGGGAGTAAATTCCCACTGGGTCTGTAGGAAAATCACATTGTTGCCGTTGTTGTTGTTGTTGTTGTTGTTGTTAGGTGCCCTTGAGTTGTTTATGACCTATTGCGACCTTAAGTGCAATGGAACGAAACACTGCTGGGTCGTCTTTTGTTTCTGTTTTTGGTACCTCCTCACATAGTTTGAACATGCTGTTGAATGGGCATAAAGATGGATCTTTTATGGTCCATTATCCAATAGCTGTCTTCCAAATGTCCTGGAGTGAGTGCTCCAGTGCTTCATCAGCTTGTAGAGACGTTTCATGGGGTATTCCATTAATTCCCGGAGCCTGGTTTTTGGCTCGTGCTTTCAGTGCGGTTGGAACTTTTCCGTCAGGACATTGGTTCGTGCTCACATGCTATCTTCTGAAATGGCGGAGTGTTCACTAGTCCTTGGCATGGTGGCTCTGTATATTCGTTCCATCTTCTTTCAATGCTGACTTCATTCAATATTTTCTCTAGAGAATCTTTCAAGAAAAAAATTCAGGCACCTTGAGGCATGATCTTCCTCGAGTTCACTCAGTTTAAGACATGCTGAGCATGGTCTTCCGTCTGGGTTTTCTAGTGGTAGATCTCTGCCTGTTTCCTTCTAACACTTGGCTTTCTCTTCTCGAGCTGCCCTTTGACATTTGCTAGTCAGCTCTTTGACTATATGCTCCATTCCATTTGTGACCACTTCCAATTTTCCTAGAGCCGTACTGCTCACATTCCACATTGTGATCATCAGCAGGTTTGGGTTGCTGCTTCTTCTTACTTTGAGCTGTGCCCCCTCCGCAAACGAAGACCCCACAGGCTCAGCTCCCCGGCTATACCCGAATTGCGTCACCCTGGTGTTACACTCACAAGTCATCTTCTTCTCAGTCAGATTCCCAGTGCCCTCCGACCCCGGGGCCCAGCCTCCAGCACTATCTGTGATACAGTAGTGGTTCCTTTCCTAAGCCTAAGCCTTCCGTGTAGGACAATGCTTTGAAGCGATGTATAAGGTCTTCAGTGGCTCCTTCCATGGAAGTGGCAGCCAAGTCCTTTTCTTTTTTGTCTTTTCTGAGTCTGGCAACTGCTGAAACTTGTTCTCTTTGCGTGACCCTGCTGGCATTTGAACAAGTGACATAGTTTCCAGTATCACAGCAATAAGCAAGCCACCACAGTCATGAAAAACTGAGATCATAGTAAAAGACTTCATATTTCAGCTGAAATACCACTGCTAAACTCCCCTTGATAATGCCGCCCTCTGATTTTTGAGTTATTGTCATTTCCAGTCAATGTGTGGTGGGGACTCACTGGAGGCTCATCCCATGTAGTGTCCCTGTAAATGGATTTTGAGCTACCTTTGTGTTCTGCAACCAAGGTATTTAGGATTTGAGCACTGGCTCGATCCCTTTTCCAGGCTTTGATCCCACAGCAGCTTAAACAAGTCACATTGGAAACACCACGAATTCAAGGGTCTTGAGGGGCTGGAGGTGGGTTCAGACCTATTGCTCTGAAGATACCCAATAAATGGCAACTGGAACAGACATATATTTGGTAACTTCACACTCTCCGTTTCTGTGACAAGGATGAGTCTACAGGAAAGGGTTCTGCACTCCAACTGAGGGTTACTAAAAGTGGTTTCTGATCTCCATCCCCCACGGCGTGTGTAACTAGCAGCCAGGTACACGCATCTTGGAGATATACACGCTAACTCCTCAGGTAATAGAGTCTAAAAAAAATCGACATATGCATGAAATTCTCTGCTCTGCTAAAATAACATAACATATTAAATAATATCACAATTGTTAGGTTTCTTGGGTGGGACATACCTCGGTTCTTGGCTTCTCATGAGAAAGAATTCACACCGAAGGCTGGTTTGTGATCCCAGTGGGTTTTTATCAAAGGACGGAAGAAGTTTCAGGTTTTACAGTCACTGAACACGGGCAACTTCAGGGACTGCACACCCACAGGAGGTGGCCTGAGGCCAGAGAGAGACTGCGGGCCGGCCGAGTGGGAGGCAGAGAGGGCGAAAGGGCGTAGGTCTCAAGTTCCCGTATTTGGAGCATGGCGCTGGGAGGTGTGGCCAAAGGTATTGGTGGACCCCATTGGCTGAATTAAGCCCACCTGGCCTAGTTTGGGCCTACCCAGGTGTACCGCCTACCTGGCTCAGGGGCCTGAATTTGGAGCATGCCCAGTTAGTTTTTATGACTTCCAAACTCCTATAAGGAGGAGAGGGGTGGGGGTGCTCCAGGCATGGAGAGGGACACCCCGGTCCCTGTCTCTAGCTACCTAACACAATGACTGGAATAATATTCCTGGCTCTTCTTTCCTGCTGGTAAGATTCTCCCCCACCTCCTCCTTGATTCTGAGATACCTTGCTTTATACCCATTAGGATGACAAAATTGACCCATCTCTTCATTATAGTTTTAAGTTTTTACAATCAGAATTATCCCTTTTAACATTCACTCACAGCTGAATCATATCTGTCAGCATCTTTTCCCACCCACCTCCCCAGATCCATTGGGGAAAGAGGAAATAAATACACGCACTCTACATAGTCCCACCCCAATAGTTTGGTGGGAGTTAACAAGACTGACAAGAAGAGCCATATCAAGTTAATCATATGGCAACCATTGGGAAAATGGCACAGGTCTGGGCCATGTACGGTTCTGATGTGCATAAGGTCACTATGAGTCAGGACCAACATGATAGGCACCAATTATCAAAGCAGAAATTCAAACCTGCTACATTCTTTCATATGTATGTCATCAAATACATATAGAATTTTTTTCATACGATTGTCAAAACTATGAAATGTACACATCCTTGCGACCCCTTCAAACTCATCATACGTCATAAATTTCAAAGGTATGCATTTTACAATTCTTACTTCAGCCTCCCACCCTAGAATGATGGAATGTATACACCAGAAATTCAGAGTGCAACTGTTGAGGTTTGAGTGCCTGTGAACTTGGAACCTTACCTTCCTGAACTTCTATAAACATCAGACCACGTGGGGCGGGGTAGATTTTATTTCTGAATTGCTGCAATTCGTGAATATATTCGTTTCATTTTGATGTTATAACAAATTATCAAAAAGTTCATGGCTTAAAACAGCACAAGTTTATTATCCGATGTTTCTGGAGATCAGAAGTCTGAAATGGGTCATCTAAGATCACAGTGTTGGCAGACGGCATTGCTTTAGGAGGCTCCAGAAAAGAATGATTTTCTTTGCCTTTTCTAATTTCTGGAAACTGCCCAAATTCTTTGACTCGCAATTCCATCCTTTCATCTTCAGAGCCAGCAACAGTTTCATCTTTCTGACTCTGACTCTGGTCTGCCTCCTCCCTCCACTTTTCAGGAACTTGGTCATGACACATTAAGGTATCCTATAGTGGAGTGGTTCAGGGTTGGGCTGCCAACAGGAAGGTCAGTGGTCTAAAACTACCAGGTGCCCCATGAGAGAAAGACAAGCCTTCCGACTCCCATAAAGAGTTAGGGCCTTGCAAACTCCTAGGGGCAGTTCTACCCTGTCCTATAGAATCACTTGGAGTCACAATCAAGCTGACAGCAGTGAGTTGTTGTGTCGAGTAATGACACGGAGCTGAGTAGACCATGCACAACCTTCTGGACAATCCTTGATTCATCCCAGTGCAACCTTAATGCTCCTTTGCCACATAACAACATCTTCAGAGGTCCCAGGGATTATGATGTGGACATCTTTGTTGCAACACTATTTTGACTATCAAACTAAGTCAATAAAAAGTATTCCATGAGAAAAAAGGATCACAGAAATTGATAGGGTTCATTTAAAGATAACGTAGAAACACCTACCACCACTGGCAATTGTTTTGAGTACTTATGAGTTGCTTGACTCTGTGACTGTGCTTTATCTACATACATAAACACATTTAATCCTCACAGCAAACTAATGATATTCGTATTAACTCATTTTCAGATTAGGAAACAGAGGCAAAAAGGTTCTATAACTTACTTAGGGTTAAGATAAGTACAACGTAATGAAGTCAAGATAATGCTATATTCTTTTCACCACATAGGCATGTCTCCTGGGAATCTAGCTCTGTAGCTTCTCTGTGGGTCACACACAGTTTTGCATTTACATCTGTCTGTCTGTCTGTCTGTGTTATTTACTAGACGCTTATTAGCTATACATTGAGAGCTAGGGTAAAATGAGACCTGGCAAAATCTTCTAGCAGGTAACTCTTAGGGGATTTGTTTTTCCTCTTATTCTTGTTGTTCCAGGAGACAGATGATAATTAAAATGTCAGAGCCCTTCATGCTTCCCTGATCAAGATAACTGCTTTACCACAGGTGATCGAAAGAAAAAGAGGAAGATGTCTGGGAAGGGGAGGGGAGGTAGCGATTCTGAGACGGGGGATGAAGCTGTGAACCCTCTCCCCCTCGGCTGGAAGGAGCGCTGATTGCAGCCTCAGCAGAAGCAGGGTAGGTGTACTTCAGGGAACTTCATCCTCCTTGAAGCCCCATCCTTACCAGCTCAATGGGAGCCAGTTCCCGGCAGATCATTCCAACAGCTTGCTAATTCTATCCAATCTCTTCAATTCCGTTAATTCCCAGTTTCAGTAACAGAAGCCGCAGCTGTCAAGACCAGCAGCTGCGTTCTTTGTCTCTGTCGTTCGACCTCTCCTCCTTCCTCTCCAAGCAAACTGAGTAGATCGTATACAACCTTGCAGATCGCAACCTCATGTGTAACCAACTATGTCGCTAGGGGTCCTGAGCAAGTCAGGGAAGACTTCAAAAAGATAAGGTCTGACAGGTGAGGGGAGAGCAGATCATGCTGGGCCCTCTAGAGGGTTGAGGGCTGTTGGCTTCTTTTGACTGAGTGAGATGAGGCACTCTTCTGGGGCTTTGAGAAGAGGAGTGATCGTCCTGGCTGCTGTGCTGAGAATAACTGTGGTAGGAGACAAGGGGAGGGACAAGGAGATCACTTAGCTTCAGCAATAATCCAGGTTAAAAAAGGCTGGTGGCTCAGACCATTGGAGATCTGAAAAGTTCGAACTGAGATGATGTTTTGTAGCGAGGCGATTGTTGTGTGCTCTTCAGTTGGTTGCCACTCATAGCAAGGTACTCTGGTGGCACAATGGTTAAGGTCTCAGCTGCTAACTAAAAGGTCAGAGGTCCTAAGTCACCAATGGCTTCATGGTAGAACATAGTTGTGATCTTTTCTAGCAGAAAGAGAGAAAAAAAAGATCTGGCATAAATATTGTCATGCAGGGAACCCTATGGGCAGTTCTACTCTGTCCTATGGGGTCGGTCCGGGAGGATGGGCAGGGGGAGGCAAAAAGAAGGATTCTGGGAGGGGGCCATGGTTTTTGACCTGTGTAACAGGAAGAGTGGAGCTGCTGTCACGGAGTTGGGTGGGGCAGCATGTGCGTGAGTGTGGTGGAAGGAACTCAGTTTAATTATTGTCATAATTCAGGTATTAAATAGGCTTCTACACAGAAATGAGAGATGCTAAGCAGTAATTGTGCATACACGTCTGGAGGGTGGGGCAGACACCGAGCTGGAAGTAGGAGTTGGGAAGTTGCCCGTATTGAGAGGTACACTCAATGAGATCACCAAATCAGTAAATGTATAGAAGACAGTGAAGAAATGAAGGAGAGTTCGGGAACTCGGAAAGGAAGGGGAGGTGGACGTCGAAGAGTGTCGTGACCTGAAAGTCAAGGGGAGAAAGCATTTGAAGTGGGACTTGATCACCTGTTAAATGGGAATGTTAGTGCCGCTGGTAGTTACTAGAAGATGCTAAATGAGCTAATTCATCGAATCAACCTAAGCTAAATGTAGTCACTGCACTGGGTCTGTGAATTTGACTGAAGCAGAGTTCTTTACCCCAAGAAGAGATTACGTACTTGTACAGTTCAGAGCCTGCCCGAGAAATGGCTCAACAGATAATGTTACTGCTCTTCTCAGAAGAAGTTATTATCTGCGTAGCCCATGTGGATTTACACACACCTCTGCTTCTTGAGACCAATTAAAATTATTTAGTGCTAATTATTTGGTATGAGTAAGCAAGGGAATCTTTCCTTTTACCACCATTTCAACTATTTGAGCAAAGCTTGAATAACTCCACAGAACATGCGGAATCCTTTTTTCATTAGGGAATAAGAAGGGTCCATGCTGGGAATTAGTGGTACCTCTTACCTGAGCTGACCTAAGGGCTTTTAAGGCCTGAAGCTGCCCCGCAGAGGGCAAGAGATGATTTACTTTGTGTATACCACTGGGCGCCAAGTCCCTGCCTCCCAAGCAAGGAGGAGGCGAAGTGAGGCAAAAGGCATTTGCCAATAGGGGAAAGCAGGGAAAGGCACCCTGAAGCCCATGGGGCCGTGGCCTTGGAGAGAAGAGGGGGCTTCAAAAAGCTTGTGGAAAAATGGAACCAGGAGAGAATGGGAATTTTCCACTAACGTTTCGAAGCCCCCTCAGATAGTGTGTTCAGGGGAGATGTTTCCAGAATGTACACATGGGTTGAGTCATATCTGTAAGTTACGACTTGCTCTTTGACCACAAACCAAGAAGCTGCCTCTTTCTCCTGGTTCCCTTTGAGGATGTCAGCAGCCCAGGACATGGAGCAATGCCCTCTCCTCTTTTCCCCAGGCTCCCACCAGCCCTCCGGTCTATGGCTGCATCTGACGCTAGGGCCTGAGGGCCAGGTAACACGGTAAACAGAAGCCCCCGGAGCTTAGGTGGGCCTCCTGAGGACAATCCCAAAGGCCACAGGCTCTAAGCAGTCAGGTGGGGCCATTCCCCCAGCTGCACGTGGTCTCCCCTGACATCCCCGGCCCATCTGGGCTGCTGCTGCAGGAGGCTCCCCTGGGTGGGCTGCTTTCTTGATGACTCTGGGGGCCACTGCCCAGGCACTCCAGTAACTGGGAAAACACTTTGTTTGGATCCACACCCATTCGTTGAGTTTCTGCTGCGCCTTGTCATGCCAGCAAAGACAAATGTAAGACTATGCACTTGAAAAGGCTCGCATGTCTTGATATTTTAATAAGCTTTGATTCTACAGGGACCTCTGAGGCTTTTAAAAGTTTAAAGTTAATAAAGAGAGGAAAAGAAAAAAATATGAATTGTTTTTAATTATTATTATACAGGATTAACCGAGCCAGTTGTGTATAATTAGACAGTAGCTACCTTGCATCGTGGAGGCAGTAAATAGGCCCACAGGGGGGCTGCCAGAAGGCTGAGGTGTTTACAAGGCACTGGAGATGTTTTTGCCAAGCCCAGAATCCCCTTTGCAGTTACTATTGCTTTTATAATGGATGTGTTCATTACAACCAGAGACTAATATGCGGATCCATCATCTTTCTAGCACAGATGACTCTGAAAAGGGGATGGCAGAGGAAGGTGTACAATATAATCTTGTGGCAAAATTATTAAGAGAGCCTATTAGGATGCAGTGTTTTTGCCTTGTTTTATTTCTGTTGCCATTGCTGAGAGGAATTTTAAGAAGTTAAATAAAGTAATTGCCAAAGGAGTCATGATTAAGGTATTGCTAAGAAAGGGGTTTTGTTTGTTTGTTTGTTTTATTTTATACCTGCAGAAGTCAGAAGTAATGAGTCGGGACTTCTAGGGTCTTACTATGAACCGGCCTAGGACCGTAGGGAATCCCTTCCTTCGTTCCACCTTGGCTGAGTGCTGCCTTATGCCAGGCATTGTCTTGTTGTTGTTGCTGTTCGGTGCCATTGAGTCCGTTCCAACTCCTAGCGACCCTACCACAGCATGAGACACTGTCGGATCCTGACTCCTCCTCCTCTTTCTTGCTCCATTTGAGCATTGTCTTTTTAGGGAACCCTAAAACACTGACCCAGTTGCTGACCATGGAGACTTGGGTGTGCAGGTCCAACTCGGTTCCACGGGCCCTCAAATCGGGAACATTTTTTTTTAGGGACCTCTGTGTGGATTTGAATGACCCACCTTTAGGCTAGTAGTTAAGCACCGAGCCTTATGCACCACCCAGGGACCCCATTGTCTTAGCTGCTGGGGACAAAATACTGAGCTAGAAAGAACCAAGCCTTCTTGGTGAGCACTCTCAGCCCGAACATCAACATCATTCAGGAACCAGCCAGGTTTCTCTTGGAGAAGCTCACATTGAGATGCCGGGCCAGCCTTAGCTGTAGGCCACATCTCCAGGGCATACCCTGAGCATATTCATTTTGAGAACCTGCGTCAGTGGTTTTGATGACTTTTCATTGAAATGGGAGAGAGAGATGATTAATCAAATGCGGGGGGTGGGGGGGGGGGTTAAGGCTCTAACAGCCTGAGATTTGTCAAGCATTTCTCTCTATTGTGCTAGGAATACCAAATTTTCTCCCAGAAGAGAATGTGCAGGAAGACCTCCACTTAGAAAGCTGGTTTGCTACAGGAGCCCTGGAAGAGAGGACTGGCAATCCACTCCCCCAAACCAGCTGTTGGAAACCCTGTGGGGTGCAGTTCCCCTTCGCAGGTCTGGCCTTGTCCTCTGCTGATTCTCACTTTCTGACCCTTGATCAGTCTACTCCATTGTCTGGCTGGGACAGATATTGCACTTCAACCTCAAATCATGTTTATTTATGTTCCTGATTTAGACAAGCAATCAGGATGAGGCGTATCACTTTCTGTTTTTCATGTAAAATTTGTTTACGAAATAATTTCTCATCGTTCTGCGCTCTCTCTGGTCATACCTACCACTATTCGACAGGAAGAGCCGCTCCATGCCACTTCACTGGAGCTTCCAACTCCCAACTCAAAAACCCCTCTGGCAGTAAGTCTGTTCCAACTCTAGGGAACCGACAGGACGCCGTGGAACTGCAAACCCTTCTAGGAATAGAGGCCTCACCTTCCTTCAGTGTGACTCCCTCTTCCGGGTATAGCAAAATGCAAATCCGTTCGCTGGAGCGCAATAAACTGACCCCCAGTTAAAGTTAGGGAAGCTAGCTAGAGCTCAAGAATGCTGATAGTGGATTTGAATGATGGCAAGTTGGAAATGATTTTCAGTCTTCGAGGCTAACATATTTTTCAAGACTTTAAATTTCAGCCACAGTCTTATGTATTGGAAAGACATGCAATGATGAAACAGACAACTTTCCTCTA
>NW_022111373.1:37312099-37320176 GCF_000313985.2 Echinops telfairi | reverse complement strand
GTACAGATGGGAACTGGAAACACAGGGAATCCAGGACAGATGATCTCTTCAGGACCAGTGGTAAGAGTGGCAATACTGGGAGGGTGCGATGGTAAGGAGAAACTGATTACAAGGATCTACATATAACCTCCTCCATGGGGGTTAGAGAACGGAACAGTGGGTGAAGGGAGTGGGTAAGATATGATAAAATAATAATAATTTATAGAGTATCAGGGGTTCATGAGTGAGGGGGGAGTGGGTAGGGAGGGGAAAAATGAGGAGCTGATACCAAGGGCTCAAGCAGAAAGCAAATGTTTTCAGAATGATGATGGCAAAAAATGTACAAATGTGCTTGACACAATGAATGGATGTGTGGATTGTGATAAGAGTTGTATAAACCCCCAATAAAATGATTTGTATAAATACATAGTTGTATAAAATTTTTATCGTTTCTTGCCTTAGACTGGAACTGGTGTGGCCAGGAAAGGCACTGCGCAGGAGCCTAGTGAGAAGGCTATATAAGGCCTATATTTGGGGGACTTAGGTAAGGGGAAGATACCACGAATGTAGGAGCTAGAAAGAATTCACACACACACACACACATACACAAACCTTTGTCAAGATGAAGTGAAAGACCAGTGGGGCAGGATTGTCTAGGAGGAATGTTAATGATCTGCCCTTAATGTGCTGCAGAGAAAATGAAATACTGAGAAGCCACACGGAAAGCTCATCCCCATGGTATAACTGTGAGGAGTAATAGGAAGAATTTAAAAAGAAAAACTTAAGACCGGCATTAGGGAAGAGACAGAACTTCCATATCCCCAGGGGAAGGTAAGAACATTCAAGGCTTTTAAAACTTGAGGTTGAATTAAACTCGAGGAAATATTTTCTATTGTAGGAAACAATTCTGGGCTGGCCCGCTGGGACAGAGTACATCATCTAACAAGACATTTTCATTTCTAATTTCTTTAACTCCATGGAAAACTCTTCCTGAATTCTTTGCAACTCTCGGTGGTGTTTACTAAGTGAAATAGCTTAGTGCCCTCCACAGCCTTCCCTAACTTACTATCCACTCGCTCCTCCAAATCAATAATAAACACATTAAATAACATCGGTCCCCAAACGGACCCCAAATGCACCACACTATTAACCTCTCTCCACTTCAGGAGGCCAACAGACACTGTTTCCTGGTGCTTAGCTGGCTTGGTAACACTCTCCAGCCTTTGACTGCTCCTGCCTCGCTTCAAGCAAAAGAGTGGAGCTTGCTTTTTCTCTTCAGGCTGCATGGCTGTCAGACCAGAGTCTGGGCCCCGGCACCACCAAGCTGAAGGTAACTCTGGTCCATTTAGGAAAAAGGTAGAAAAAGCTTCTTGTTCTTGCTGGAAAGCCAATTGCATTACCGTTTTTCAACTCCATTGAGAAATGTCAATGTTCCTTCCCACCGTCTGGTGGAGGCAGATTTGACCAGGTGTCTCCACACCGAGTGGGTTCTCACAGTTGGGCTGCGTGTGTGTCATAAAGCTAAATAAGGAGCCAGTGCAGTCCGCCACTCCCCTTCACTTCTGCCGGCCAGACACACTTCCCCATATGACAGTCTTATAAATAGCTGCGAAGCAGCTGGTCCTCCTCTCACCTCCTGACTCCATCAGACTCCCCCACCAGAAGCCCCTGACAGCCACACAGCTGGGAGCTCCCCCTTTCCTTTCTGCTCCCCTCCTTACTCTGCCCCCCAACATGTGGCCACAAATTCACTAGTGGCCACTATAAACGTTCGGTGATTGACTTCTCTGGGGGAAGGGGTCAAGGAAGCTGGGGACTGGATTTGACCATTGAAGTAAGCTGTCACCAAACTAAACAAGGGGATGGAAGGTTGGGAGACCCCAGACAGCCCATAGCACAGGGGCCAGATGGCTGACCCAGCAAAAATCCCAGGAATCATTCTGGGATGAGTCAAAAGTTATAATTATCTGTGGGGCTTTGTTCTGTCTCTGTCTATATATGTGCATATTTGAGAATAGCTTTAGGGCAAATAAATATAGGGTAAAGTGCATTTTTATGAAGCACAAGGAAGAGTTCAGAGCTCAAAGGAGGGTAGACTTTATGAATAATGAAAACATATGAAAGAATTAAGGATTTTGAAACCAATATCTGGTAAGGAGGTGATATTAGAGAAGTCACATTTTCTCCTAAATATAAAAGGGGGCTCTAGATTAGAAGGAATCTGAGCTATAGGGATGGTTAAAAAGAGTCAGGTTAACTAAAAAGAATTAATAGAGTACCCACTCTGTACCAGGCATAGGGAATATCAAGAGGTGAATGTGGGCCTTGCTCAGCTCCAGGATGAGAGCGATTCAGACCTGTAATGGGCTGGCAGAACGGAAAAGAGAGTCTTTGAAGTATACCAAGAGGACACCGGGAAATCTAGGCTATAGGAGGCCAGGTAGAATGGTGTACAAGTACCAGGAGACAGTGAATGGGTCCACTGAGGCAGAGAACAAATGGCTTAAGGACTAGGGCCAGAGGATGGTACGAATCATGGGAAAGGAATATAAATGTGAGAAAATGAAGCCATTGGACAAAATGTGCATTAACCGGGGGTTAATGCTAAAATCAGAGCCCTTGTGTACCACCTGAGGAAATCTCCTACTTTCTGATTTACCTAAGATATGTTAACTTTAATGTCGAAATCTTTCATTAAGGAAGTCTCCATTGAACCATGACCCCATCAAAATAACTTCCCAACATACCTGCACATTTCACTAAAATAGTGCAGAAATGGCTGCCAACAAGGAATTCTTGGTGTAGCAAAGTTCTAGTCTGACTAAGGGAATCTAGGACGCTCCTTTAGGCTAACATCCCCACGCCACCCCCAACGCCCCTCATTTGGTTCTCTGTGTTCATGACTAAGGCCAAAGATAGGGGAAGGTGAAGAAAGTTGATTTCCTTTGGGCAAGGACCTGGGTTGGCAGCTGAGGTGAGGGAAAGGGAGATGGAGTCTTGGAGGTGGATGGAGCTGGCCGGGCTTCATTCAGATGTCAGCTGAGTTGCACTACCTCTGGGAAGTCTTCTGGGCCCTTTCGGACCGCTTCTCACCACATCACATACCTTCTTTCCACATCACAGTTATGACTGTATGGTCGTTCATTATTCAGGCCTATTTCCTTTCCTGCCACTTGATTTTGCTCCATTGGATCCCCTGCTTCTGGCACCATGCCTAACACACACTAGGCACTTAAGGAATAATCTCGAAGTATGTTAAGAGCTGATGCTTATTGAGAACTTGGCACTGCAGAGTTTAGGGTTCACCACACCCATGAAACAAACACTAATGAATCCCATTTATAGATGAGCAAGTAGAGAATCAAGAAGATTGAAGAAAACTGCCCAATGAGAATGAGTGGCAGAGGTGGGAGTCTGAGCTGGTAACACGGATAGCCTGGCTCCAGGAGCTCTGGTGGCATAGTGGTTACCTGTTGGGCTGCTAACTGCAAAGTCAACAGTTCAAATCCGCTAGCTGCTCCACGGGAGAAAGAGGAGGCTTTCTACTCCTGTAGAGAGTTATAGTCTCAGCTACCCACAGGGGTAGTTCTCCCCTGTCCGATAGGTGGCTAGGGGTTGCAGTCGACTCTACGGCGGTGAGTGAGTGAATGAGCAAGCGAGTGTGACTACAGAGCTCAGGCTTGCCGTCTTGGCGCAGGGAAGCCCCGGACAGGCTGGACGAAGAAGAGCAGGGCCGCGCACCGCACCGCAGCGGAGACAAGAGGGGAGGTCGCATTAGGGGTGGAGCATTTAGGTTTAAGGAGCCCAGATTTCTGGCTTCCTGGCCAAGTCGCCTCCATTTCAGCTGTTTAAAAAATATTTTCTTTCGCTAGTGAATGACGCTGCCTGCCCACTAGGATGGGCTCCCCAGCTACGAACTGTGGACTTCAGGCTGTCCAGTGAGGGGTTCCGCGGGCATCCCTCAGCCTCACGTCTGCTCCCCCTGCAGCCACGTGCACTCTGTAGAGTCCCAGTGAAAAAACGGCCCCAGATGAGACACATATCCTGCTGGGCAAGGAATGTTTGCCACTGCTGGCCCAGGTCCTGATCCTGGAAGCCACTCCACAGCAGGTGACAATTCAGATGGCTGGACTTCAGAGGTCACGTACCTCCGGGGAAAGGCAGGGGGGTGACGTTCATGAAGATGCGATCACATATTTAGCTTCTGAAAACTTCAGGATTTAGTTGGTTCCCTGAAAGTCTGATTCTTTCCGTATCTCAAAAGCAGTTCCTGATATGCAAGGAGATGTTGTGGTCCCCATTGCTGTCCTCGGTGTACTTTTATCAAATACACAGAACCTTGCCCTGGGCTGGGCACTCTGCCTTCATTTTCGCATGCGTTCCCCACAGGGACCTAATGAGTGGATGTTCATATCCCGATGTCGCAGTTAAAGAAACCAGGGCTGGTGGGGGTGCAAGCATTAGACTCGCTGTGACTGGCCCAGGTTGTGAACGGCAGAATTGGGGTTGTGGTCGTTAGGGAGGGTGTCAACGAGACACTCCTGGCTGGCGATGGAATTAAACCTGTCAATCAAGTTGCAGCCTGATGAGACCTCCTTGATGCCCTAACCCTTTGTTTTCAGAGCAAGATGAACAGAGGCATCTCTCTCTCTGCCACTTCACTTTGCTCCTTGCTGAGACTCCCCTGGGACTCTCTGGTTGCCTGCCTGGGTGGCCCCATGTAAACCCCCTGACCCAGAAAGCTGCCCGGGCCCTGTCAGGTTTCCACTAACTTTGGATCCACTAGACACCGCACCAACCAGCCTGTGAGCTCCCTGCTCTCTGCTTCACTTTCTGCAGCACCAGCCTGCATCTGGTGAGTCTGTAGAGGGAGGGCCCTGGTCGCACCGGACCTATGGGCTTGAGTGGGAGTTGAGGTGCCTTCTTGAAGTAAAGTTGCTTCTTAACATAAACTTTTTTATACCTAGATGAATATCAATGGATTTGTTTCTCTAGACAACCCGGCCTACCACAAGATTAAAATCTAGATTTTTAAAAAAATGCAGTGTGGCAGTTACATAATCTCCTGTCAACTTGAGTGAAAGGGTAGAGTCTAGCCCATCAATCGGGTCACAGCTTGATGGCCTCATTTGGAGGCACATCAGAGATAAATAGCTCCCTGGAGGCCAGACCCAGTCTCTCTGCCTTCCCTTTCATGCTGTTGAGACACTGAGAGCTGGAGGAGATCCGTGGAGGCCCCTGCCAGTGTGGAGGTATTTCCACTGCCACTGGATCCACTTTCTACCCACTGGCCTATGAGCTTCCTGCATTCGACATCATTGCATGTGCTGCATGAGTCTAAAGAGGAATTTAGGGACTAGTATCGGACATATGGGCTAATATCAGACTTATGGACTTGATCTGGACTGAGCTGGGATGTTTTCTCAATATACAATTACTCCTTTATACAAAGCTCTTTCTGATACTCATATGAGTGTCTATGAATTTGTTTCTCTAGTCAACCCGGATCAACACACAGAATCAACGATCTTGGCAAGCAGGGTGTACGGGGTTGAGACAATTGAACTGCCCCTACTTAAAAAAAATGTTTTATTGGCAAAATAAATAAATAAATAAAATGTTTTATTGGCATAGACTTCACATATCATACAAGAGAATTGTTCAGTCATATTAAGAAAGCAAAAACCATACTCCCTGCCATCAGGTGGAAGCTGGCTCGTAGCCACCCTAAAGGACAGGGCAGAACTGCTCCTGTGAGTTTCCAGGTTTATAACTCTTCATAGGAGTGGAAAGCCCCTTCTTTCTCCCACAGAGTGGTTGGTGGTTTCAAACGACTGACCTTACAGTTAGCGGTCCAACGAGTAACCAGAGCACCGCCAGGCTCCTTAATCCTGTTACGAAGAGTTATGCAGTCCTGACCGCCTTCCATTTCAGAACATTTTCTTCTTGTGCTCATTGTTGTTACTCCCTCGCTTCCCCCATCCTCCTCTGCTATCGCTTGAGAATAACATTTTTGAATGGTCAAATCCACTACTTGAAACAATGAAAGGTGTTAATTTGAAGATTTCTTTCTCAATCAGCAATTTGATTGCTTGATGATTTGGGGTATGGTGGGAATGAGGAACCAAACTAACAAGCCCATCTTAGTCTATAAACCCTATTTCTGAGATACTTATTTTTATTTTCTTAGAACAAGATGCAAGGGCAAAAGTGGGCTATAAAACTGTCTGAGTGGTTTTCATTTGAGGATTTGTGGCAGGAGGGTGGGTGGGGGGATGGAGAGGGGTGCCTATAACTGAAAAATAGCTTTCACCTAAAAAATTAAATGTGACAAGAAATTAATCCACATTGTGATCTAATTATCTTTAGAATTATGAGGGAAATGTAAGGTGTCTCAACTATTTAATTTTGAAAAGTGTCTATGGAAATTAACTTTCATTACCTTTCATAAGGATTTCTCGTTTTCTTGCCACCCCTAAATGGTGTCTTCAGCAGTTACTAAGGTTGTTAGTGCTGCCACATGAAGACACTAGCATATGAGGTAGGGTTTCTCCAAAATCCTGTCTCAAAGAACACGTGACCTGTGAGGGTCTGAATCTGTCCAAAATATAATTTATCAAATTCATAAATTATAATGTGAGAGCTAATCAAAGACCCAGCGGATTTGTTGACTTTTATTTTTTTTAAAACCTTTTTATTGGGGGCTCTGACAGCTCTTATAACAATCCACACATCAATTGTATCAAGCACATTTTCTTTCTACTTGAGCCCTTGGTATCAGCTCTTCTTATTCCCCTCCCCTGTGAGCCCTTGATAAATGATAAATTATTATTATTATTGTCAGATTTTACACCATCCACTGTCTCCCCTCACCCATATTTCTGTTGTTTATCCCCCTGGTGGGGGAGTGGAGTTATACTTCTATCATTGTGATTGGTTCTACCTTTCTCCCTCCACCTCCCTCCTACACTCCTGGTATTGTGATTCCCATTTCTGTTCCTGAGGAGTTTATCTGTCCTGGATTCCGTTTGTCGAGAGCTTTCATCGGTACCATTGTATGTGCTTTGAGCAAGCCAGATTTGTAAGGTAGAACTGGGGTCATGATAGTAGTGGTTGAGAGGTGGGGCAGAGGAAACATTACATTAAAGAGGAATATTGTGTGTTTTGTCGGTGCTATACTGCACTCTGGCTGACACATCCCTTCTTTGTGACCCTTCTGTGAGGAGATGTCCAATTGTCTACAGATAGGCTTTGTGTCTCTATTCCGTGACCCTCCTCCTTCACATCAATATGATGGTTGGTTTTGATCTTCTGATGCTTGATACCTGATCCCATCGACACCTCATAATCACACAGTCTGGTGTGCCTCTTCCATGTGGCCTTTGTTGCTTCCCAGCTAGACAGCTGCTTGTTTAACTCCAAACCTTTAAGACCCCAGATGCTGTATTTTCTAAGAGCCAGGCACCATTAGCTTTCTTCACCATATTTGCTTATGCACCCATTTTGTCTTCAGCAATCCTGTCGGGAAGATGAGCATCACAGAATGCCAGGTAATTAGAGCAAAATGTTCTTGCATTGAGGGGAGGCTTGAGTAGAGGCCCAATGTCTAACTGCTACCTTATACTTCACATATAAATATAAGCACATAGACCTATATCTCTTTCATTGTATATTAATTTATTTACATATATACATGCCTACATTTCTACCTCTATACATGTCTTTTGCCTCCTAGTTCTTCCCTCAATTTTCTTTTAGTTACTTCCTGTCCCATTGCCATGTTCAACTTTCATTTGGTTCTCAGTAATTACTCTCAGCTGTACTGCATTTGATTCAACCTCACCAGGCATTCTATGCCCTCCTCACCATTGATTTTAAATCTCTTGTTTTTCCCTTGTCTCCAAGTTTGTTGGCTCCCCCATCCCTGGGGGAACCCTAAAAATAGACTTCTGACTTGAGGGGCAGAGCTTGGCACCTTATCAAACCCAATAAATATACATTCATTAGAGGCAGGAGACAGATGTGGAACTAATTATGGGCTCTTTCTTTCCTTCCTTCCTTCCTTCCTTCCTTCCTTCCTTCCTTCCTTCCTTCCTTC
>NW_022111373.1:37307855-37311999 GCF_000313985.2 Echinops telfairi | reverse complement strand
GGAACTAATTATGGGCTCTTTCTTTCCTTCCTTCCTTCCTTCTTTCTTTCTTTCTTTCTTTCTTTCTTTCTTTCTTTCTTTCTTTCTTTCTTTCTTTCTTTCTTTCTTTCTTTCTTTGTCTACCTATATAAGATAGACAGGTTAAACAATACTGCATTCCAGAGATGAGGATGGGGCAAGAAAGCCAGGAGACACCAGATTTTATTTACTTATAACTTTTGTGGGCTCCTTTGCCCTTCAATATCCTAAATTCAGTGTTACACATGACCACTTATAATGCTAAACAATAATTCTTCTGAATAACACCATTTAAATCCCCAAGATGTTATTGACATCTATGGCATCTATGGCATGGGTCCCTGGAAAAGATGTCCCCTCCTTGTAAATGCCAGAAATGTCAATGGAGTATTCATCTGCTGGGATGGGGTATATGTGGGGAGGGGGCACTGCTATAAGTCAGGGGAGGGGGAAGGGATGGAGAGATGGACTCTGCTTGAGTATGCTGTGGAGATTTCATCAGCGGAAGTACTTAGGTAAGAGAAAGAACAAATGAATTAACTTGTCAAATTCTCCCTCTCACAAAGCCTGAATGCAACAGGTGCTGGCATGACAAAACACGAGTTCCCAGTGGTGCCAATGGGCTGTGTGCTTGCTTCACTTCTTTCTCCAATTGAGGGTTCCAGAAAACCCCACACCTTAACATAATATTCACAACAAGGGAGGAAGTCTCACTGCCATCTTATCGATTCCAACTCATAGTGACAGTGCTGAAGGACAGAGTGAAACAGCCCTTTGGGTTTCAGAGAGGGTCAATCTTATCAGGAGCAGAAAGCCTCAGCCTCCTCCCAGGAGCAGCTGATGGGCTGGAACTGCTCAGCTGACCCTCGTCAGCTCAATGCACAACCCACTGTGTCCCCAGGGAGGAAGACACGGTTCAATTTGCCAGTGGTGGATCTTGTATTCTGATCCCTCCTCTTCTCTTTGTGAATTTCTTTGTACCTAGCAATTTGGAGACCATTTGCTTTTTTTTGTTTTTTAATCAGAAAAGAAAAACTGCTCAGAATAAACCTTATGTTCAAATTTCATTGAGTTTCACTTATTTTTAATAAATATAACATCTTAATCATTGGGATTATTGAAATGCAGGCCAAAGATAAATTGTATGGAATACATATGATAGTGTCTTTATTTGATTACACATTCAAATTTATTTTATACCTGTCTTTATTTGATTATACATCCAGCTCACCAGCAGAATCCCCAGACAGATGCCATAACAATTAATTCAAATGTATCTGACATTTTGCCAACTTTAAGTTCTATATAAACCAATATTTTACTCAAATTTAAAATTTTGCCTTTGAAATATATTTGTCCGGGAAGAAAAATATAACACATTTTGTTTAACAGTTTATGAGTTTTAAATATTTAGGCATATGGAATGTGGGCCTCTGTTTGTACTCTTGCTCTGGTCCCCCAAAATATGAGTGTATCTGACTGTAAATCCATGTTGACTTATCTGTCTTCACAATGTGTCCTAAGTTTTGGAGGGGAAATTATTGTTTATTATTTTATTCCATGTCTGGAATGATCCTGGGGGCAGGTGTGTGTGTGCAGTTGGTCCTCAAAGAATCGTGTTGCATTTCTGTCTGATCAGAGCACACAGGAGCAAACGAAGAGAGAAGGAGAGAGAGTGGAACACATCCTGGCCACCAAGCCCTGAGGACGGTGTTCCTGCTCAGAGCACCCAGTGCATAGACAGGACCACAGGGCCAGCCCCACCACAAGACACAACGTCCCTTACTGAACCATAGCTCTACAGATGACAACACAGGAGACAGTGCAGGAATTGTATCTGATCTGACCCCATCACACTGGGGCAAAACACTAAGGGCATGCAACAGAGCAGCAAGGGGAGCAAAGCAATGAAGTCCCCAGGGAATACCAAAAATAGACTGAGGACAGAGCATGGCACCCCATCAAACTCAACTAGAAAACACTCCTAAAGGTCAACAAACAGACCTGGAACTATTTATAGGCTTTTCCTTTTTTGTCAGTTTTTGTTGTTGTTATTTTGGGGTTGTTTTGCTTTTTGTTTTGTCTTCGTTTGTTGTTTTGTCTGGATTTGTCTTGTTTTTGCACTTATTACTGACTCTGCATGTCTATCTAGATAAAATAGGTGGGATAAACAATTCAGAGGAGAAAACAACAGAACCGACAGTTCTGGGGGGGGGTTTCACGGGAAAGGGGGAGGTGGGAAAAAGGAAGGGGGTATCAACCAACCCAGGGACAAGGGAACAACAAATGATCTACAATTGATGGTTAGAAGGGGCAGTGTAACCAAGAGGAATTATGGAAACCCGAATGAAGGCTAAGCATGATAATGGGACAAGAGAAAAGTAAAAGGAAATAGAGGAAAGAACTAGGAGCCAAAAGATACTTATTGAGGTCTAAATACAGTCATGTACATATGTAAATATATTTATATTTAATGATAGGGAAATAGATCTATGTACTTATATTTCCTTTTTTTCTTTTTTTAAAAAATTATTTTATTGGGGGCTCGTACAATTCTTATCACAATCCATACATCCATCCATTGGATCAAGCACATATGTACATTCGTTGCCCTCATCATTCTCAAAACATTTGCCTTCTACTTTAGCCCTTAATATCAGTTGCTCATTTCCCCCTCCCCCCCATGAACCCTTCATAATTCATAAATTATTATAGTTTTGTCATAAGTTACACTGTCCGATGTCTCCCTCCGCCCTCTTCTCTGCTGTCCATTCCCCAGGGAGGAGGCAATACTTAGATTCTTGTATTTCTATGTTAAGTATTAAGGTAGCAGATGGACATCAAGTACTCCCTCAATGCAAGAACATTTTGTTCTAATAATCCGGCATTCTGTGATGCTCACCTTCTAGATCGCTGAAGACAAAATGGATACATAAGCAAATCTGGTGAAGAAAGCTGATGGTTCCTGGCTATCAAAAGCTATAGCATCTGGCTTCTTAAAGGCTTGAAGATAAACAAGTGGCCATATAGCTGAGAAGCAACAAAGTCCACCTGGAAGAACCACACCAACCTGTGTGATCATGAGGTGTCGATGGGATCAGATATCAGGCATCAAAGACCGAGAACAAAAAATCATATCAATATGAATGGGAAGAGGGCACAGAGTGGAGACCTAAAGCCCATCTGTAGACAATTGGACATCCCTTAGAGAAGGGTCACAAGAAAGAGAGGGGTGAGTCAGTCAGCAGTATAGCACCTATGAAACATACAACTTTCCTCTAGTTCTTAAATGCTTCCTCCCCGCCACCCACTATCATGACCCCAATTCTACCTTACAAATCTGACTAGACCAGAGCATGTACACTGCTACAGATAAGAGCTCGCAACATGGATAAACCCCTCAGAACCAATAACGAGAATAGAGATACCACGAGGGTAAGGGTAAGGTGGGGGTGGGGACGGGGAACTGATCACAATGATCTGCATATAACTCCTTCCTAGGGGAATAGACAACAGAAAAGTGGGTGAAGGGAGACAGCTGTTGGTGCAAGACATAGGGGGAGGGGAATTTATAAATTATCAATGGTTCATGAGGGAGGCAGAGGGAGGGGGTTAAATGCACTATTATCAAGAGTTCAAGTAGAAAGAAAATGTTTTGAAAATGTTTTGAACACAATGGATGTATGTATGATGATAAGAGCTGTAAGAGCCCACAATAAAATTATTTTTAAAAAATAAAAGAAATGTGTTGCATTTCACTGAAGCCACTATTGGTGATATGTAATAGAGCTATTAAATGTGGGCCACTCTGCAAGGCTCAGGAGATATAAAAATGAGTAAGCTGTTGTCCTGTCATCTGGAGCCTCTCATTTTAGTTGAAGAAGCAGATTGTTGTTGTTGTCGTTGTTGTTGTTGTTAGGTGTCATCGAGTCGGTTCTGACTGATAGCAACCCTATGCACAACCAAGCAAAACACTGCCCAGGCCTGTGCCATCCCCACGATCGTCCTTAGGCTTGAGCCCATCATTTCAGCCACTCTGCCAATCTATCTGGTCAAGGGCCTTCCTCATTTTCAATACCCTTCCATTTTAGCAAGCATGCTGTCCTTCTCGAGCGACCGATCTCTC
>NW_022111373.1:37303575-37306975 GCF_000313985.2 Echinops telfairi | reverse complement strand
TTCTTCAGTCTTCCTATCTAATGCCAACCTTCACATGCATATTAGGTGATTGGAAATACCATACCTTGGGTCAGGTGCACCTCAATCCTCAAAGTAACATCCTTGCCTTTTAACACTTTAAAGAGGTCTTGTGCAGCAGATTTGCCCATTGCAATGTGCTGTTCGATCTCTCGACTGATGCTGTCATGAGCATAGATGGTGTATCCATTCAAGATGAAACCTTTGATAACTCAAATCTTTTCCCCATTTATCATGAATGTATCTATTGGTCCAGTTGTAAGGATTTTCGTCTTTCTCACATTGAGTTGCAATCCACACTGAATGCTACCATCCTTCATCTTCATCAGCAAGTGCTTCAAGTTCTCCTCCCTTTTGACAAGTAAGGTTGTGTCCTCTGCATCTCACAGGTTCCTCCAATCCTGGTCCATGTTCTTTTTCATATAGTCCAGCTTCTTGGATTGTTCGCTCAAGATACAGGTTGAGTAAGTATTATGAAAGCATAATACTGAGGCTCATCTTCCCTGAATCACTCCCTTGCTCTGGTCAAACGACTGCCTCTTGGTCTATGTACAGGGTCCACAATACAGTAGTCTAGACTTCCCACTCTTCTCAATATTGTTCACAACATAACGTTTTCAGTGACTAATCTTCCAGATGTGGACTGTCTATTCCTTTTTCGCAGTCTGATCTTAGTGTGGAAACATCACGGAAACCTGTCCATCTTGGATCACCTTGCTGGCATTTGAAATACTGGTGGCGTAGCTTCCTGCTGCAACACACAAGCTACCGCAGGAAGACAAACTTACAGATGAGTGAGGGGTGGGTGGCTGTTAGTTCGCAAGGACAATTTGCAAAGTATTGCTATGAAATGGTAAATCCCTTTATTACACAACATTATAAAAACATGACACTATTGTTTTTCCACACATTCAACATCTGTATCCATACACTTCTGAGATATAGCTAGTTGCTTACTCTGGCCTCTCTCGTCATGTCCTCCCTTTTTTGATGTATTCTCCGTTCCAGCCTCTACAGCTGTGGGTGCCATTCGTCTGCTATGCTTAGGAAACAGGATTAAGGTGGGATATATGTTGAGTCCCCACCTTCCTAGAAGGTGTGATTCAAATCATCACCCTTTGCTTCCTTGGGTATGATTTGCAGAAGGCAAGCCCTATAGTTCCCTGAAAGCCATCTTTGTCTTCCCAAATGGGCGTGTACAGAACCAAGGAAATCTAGCTTTCGCTTTTGGATGTTCGGCTCACTTGCTGTGTGTGTGTGTGTGTGGACCCTGTGTGCGGCTTCCCTCTGCCTGGTTCTTGAGAGTTGAGCTGAGGCCTGTCATCTGACCTCCTCTCACCAGCTTCTTATGGCCTTGTGGGTGAGGAGGATCCTCCAGACAGAAGTCTGAATGTTGCATTTGGAACGTAGCAGCCCCTACAGTCACATGAGCCATTTCCTAAATTGGTTGTGAGTTCTGTGAGACATTGCATTGAACTGCAGACCCCTGGAATGCAAGGGAATAGACAACAGGAGGAGTGGTGGTTAATATCAGGGATAATGGAGCGATACACCATTTGGAAAAATTGGACATTTGGGACATCTTTAATCTCTACCTCATTAGGGCTAGGCTTATATGAATCTATGAGAAATTATTTTACAACTTCTACATTTGGTGTTTCTGTCTCTCTAATCCTTCCCCAGTGAATTCCGTGTCGTTATTTACACCAAGCTAAGATGGCCGTTGGGGCTTCCTTGAGGGACTCAGATTATGCTCCTTTTCATGCTTTCTGAACGTGGGAACAAAAGAAAGTACGCACGGGCAGATCAGAGCAGTGGGGTAGGTGGCCTAAGGCTTCCCAAGAGAGTTCTTGAAGGGTAGCCATGCTACCGTCAGAGGAGGAAGAGGTGGTGCGTTGTCATGATAGAAAAGGTCCCTCAACATAGCTTTCTTGTCTTTCCCTAGGAATCCCTTATGATATTCTTGTGTCCGCCAAGAAAATCTAGCAAGATGAACCCGGGGAGGTCCCAGAGGACAGACTCCATCACTTTCTGACCTGCCCTCTCTGACTCTATTTCTCTGGTCCAACAGATCCCACAAGAACCGCTGTTTTTACTGGACTTTTCTCTCTGGCTATTATTGGTAAATCTAAGACTTATTTCCAGTTACAACTCCCTCCATAAAGTTGTCCTGATTAACATCAATCCTCTTTAAAAAACCGATGGAAGGATCAGCTCTTTCAGCTGGCTGATCTTTGTGTAACACGTTTTCATTACCCTTTTTTTTTAAGGCACCTAACGAGTGTGCATGACCCAAGACACTGAATTCTGCATTATATCATATGCACGTGAAAGTTGGACATTGAATAAAGAAGACTGTAAAAGAGTGGATGCATTTGAATTGTGATGCTGGAGAAGAATATTGCAAGTACCTTGGACTGCTAGAAGGACAAACCGTTCTGTCTTGGAAGAAGTTAGGGCAGAGTGTTCCTAGGATGCAATTGTCTCATATTCTTTGGATTTCCTGTCAGGAGAGACCAGTCTCTGGAGGACAGAGTGTTTGGTAAAGCGGAGGGACAGTGACAAAGAGGAAGGCCCTCAAGGAGATGGATTGTCACCGTGGCTGCATCAATGGGCTCCAGCACAGAAACAATTGTGATCATGGCCCAGGACCAGGCAGTGTTTCGTGCTGTTGAGCATAGTGTCACTGTGGGTTGAAGCTGACTCAATGGCGCCCAACAGCAACAACAATGAGATTTGTTTAAATGTATTATTGCAAGAACTTGCTGCAATCACCCTGTGATTGCAGCGTCATTTAAAGCATTTTGTTTGGAATAATAACCCTGTGCATTTTGGAACTGGAATTCTTAATATCAATCCTTTTTGACTCACCCTCATTGATCACAATAAACTGGCATCTGGGGCAAGAAAGTGGGCAAATTAAAGACAGGTCTGTTTGTTTTTTGGACAGACCATAGTATTTTCCATATTCTTCACCAAAATCATATTTAAATGCAAACATTCTTCTTCCATCTTCCTTTATCAGTGTTCCAAGTTTAGAATGCACACGTGGTGACTGAAAATAAAATGGATCGGGTCAGGTGCACACTAATCTTCAAAGTAAACATCCTTGCTTTTTAACACTTTAATGAGGACTTGTGCAGCAGATTTACCCAATGCAATTAATTATTTGGTCTCTGGAACTAAAAAAAGTGATAGTTAATTTTTGAATGGATGGTGTGTGAAAAGAATTCCAATGTGGTTCTGCCTTTGTTTTGTTTTTGTTTTTTAATCATTTTATTAGGGGCTCATACAACTCTTATCACAATCCATACACACATCAGTTGTGTAAAGCGCATTTGTACATCATTCTCAAAACATTTTCTCTCCACTTAAACCCCCG
>NW_022111373.1:37295870-37300010 GCF_000313985.2 Echinops telfairi | reverse complement strand
CCACAAGAAGGCATCATTAGGCTGTGACCTGATTGACAGGCTAGACTCCACCCCAATATTTATTTATCAAGTTGACATGAAATTGTGTAACTATCACAGGGAAAGAGCTAAAGAGAGCACCCTGACAAAGAATTAGAGAATAGGGAAATTTGATCAATATCACAATCCAGTCAGCAAAGTGGAAGCATTGCTGGGAGAAGGAAGGCAGAAGACAATCTCACCTGTGTGATGAAATAGTTGAGCAAGACTTGAAGACTGAGTTTGGGGAGAATCCATGTACTATTTGCCATTTCTCTTTTCAGCACTGCCTAATGAAAACAGGGAGGAGAGGGATGGTGACTTTATTTTTCCCAGTTTCCCTGGAAAAGATAATATATAATTCTAGTCTTATCACCAATTACTGTACATACTCGTGTACAAGCTGAGATTTTTTTAGCACATTTTTATGCAGTTTTTGTGGTAAAATTAGGTGCCTTGGTTGATATTCGGGTTGGCTTATACTCGAGTATATACGGTACTTGGGACCTTCCACAAAGACTCAGCTTTCTATGTTCATTTCCTCATTAAAAATAAATAAACTCAATAGTGTTTGCTTTGTATATGCTTTTTAAATTATAAAAATTTGGGAACTTTGAAAAGTATAAAATGCCTTGAAAATATAAGGTATAATTACAATATTTAAATCAGGTCAGGGTGGTTTTTCAGTTCAAATATTCCTACAGCATTGGAGAATATGTAGATGAAGAAAACTGAAGGCTCATGGAAACAATGACCACAAGAGACTAATGTACCATATGAATATCGGCTTCCACAATTCTGAGACCAGAAGAACTAGCTGGTTCCCAGTTACAGAGAATAACTGTCCGGTCAACTATCACATTAGAAGGTCCTGAAGCACATGGGAGAAAAATACGGAAGAAAAGTTAACATCAGACAAAAAGACTGGCTTCCTGTCAGATAGAGACTGGTAGAATCCTTGATACTATTACTGTTAGGCACTCTTTAGGCCTAGAACTGAATTCCCCAGCATGACTCGATTTTTAGTCAAACAACATGAACAATAACACCAGCGACGTACACACTTCTTTCAATAGTCAAGCATTTGAGATAAAAAAAAAAGGAGAGAATTTTCCCAAAGACAAAGTTCAGATGGCAGAAAAGGTTAGGAAGGATGGAAGACCGGAAATGGAAACTAGACAGGGAGGAAGTGGAATAATTGATGTTATACTGTCGGGATTGCAATTTATGACATGAAAGAGAATGTGCTTGAATTGTGGGATGTAAAACTGATTTGCTCTGCAAACCCACTTCCAACGCTTCAAGTACTGCCGGATTTTGTGAGACACTCCGGCCCAGAGCATTAGTCCTACTCAGAATAGACAGATGGCAAGCCAAGTCGCACCAGGAAGATGTTAAAAAGAAAGTGAATGTGTGGGTTAGGAGACTGGAGACATCGGTAAGGGCTTGTGGGCTCAAAGAAAACATGTGATAGGGGAGAACTCCATAGACCCAACTTTCACTTCTCCCCTGGAATCACAGCTCCATTACATGCCGCACAACGTAGTGTACTGAGCAGGACAACAACAAGCACATCGGTTGTAAATTAAACTAGCAGAATTAATGGACCTGAATCATACTCGGCTCTGACGCATGGCAACCTTGTGGAAAACAGCACGGTGTTGCTGGTCCTGGGCCATCTTCACAGCCATCTCGGTGCTCGAGTTCCTTGTCTGAAACAGTGTCTGGTGCCTTCCCATGTAAGGGACTCATCTTGCAGCACTATATTGGACAATACTTGTTGATAGATAAGGTTTTCATTGGCTTAATTTAAAAAATACATCATCAGGGCTTTCTTCTTTATCTATCTCAGTCTAGAAGCTCTGTTGACCCCTGTTCACGCGGGTTGCCCTGCCTGGTATTTGAAATGCGGTGGCATCGTTTCTAGCGTCATAGCAACCTGCAAGCTTCCACAGTAGGGCCAACTGACGGGGGAGGGCATAAGTGGGGACAACGGTAATATTCTTTTCTCCAACTCCAATGATATTTCCTCCCAAAGCTTGGTTGCGTACACTTTTAGCCATCCATCTCTTCAGCAAGTTACAATGCACTGTCGTTTTTCATGTGTCAATGTATCACATTGAGCACTGACAGATTGGGCATTTAATTATCTGAGGAGGACTGTACTTTTGCTGTTTTTTTGGGGTGGCTACTAACGTGTGCGACCAGCATCGCTGAGACATCAGGGATTCTTTCTTAAGTTGCACCGGGATTCTATTCTTCACATAGTCCCCAAGAGGCTATGTGAAGCCATTATTTGGAGATGTCAGGAAAATTACGGACTCATCTTAATTATCTGATATATATATGTATATCCCCATTTCAACAACTTTAAGACACTATGCTAATTACTTTGAATATTGCATATTGTTTGCAAGGAGCAGTCATCCTTTGTGGGTTAGACTTCTACTGCATAGGGGCTGTTTTCATAACAGTACCTGGTCTAATCATATTTGATTTGCTTAAATTACCTAGAAATTGCCTCGAATAACCCATTAATTTTTTTTAGTGTGGAATACCTTGTAGAGAGACAAACCAAAAAATACCCCAGTCAGCTATGGGTTTACAGTCAGCTATGGGTCTACAGTCAGCTATGGGTCTGCAGTCAGCTATGGGTTTACAGACAGCTATTGGTCTTCAGTCAGCTCTGGGTTTACAGTCAGCTATGAATTTACAGTCAGCTATGGGTCTACAGTCAGCTCTGGGTCTACAGTCAGCTATGGGTCTGCAGTCAGCTATGGGTTTGCAGACAGCTATTGGTCTACAGTCATCTATGGGTTTACAGTCAGCTATGGGTCTGCAGTCAGCTCTGGGTTTACAGTCAGCTCTGGGTCTACAGTCAGCTATGGGTCTACAGTCAGCTCTGGGTCTACAGTCATCTATGGGTTTACAGTCAGCCATGGATTTACAGTCAGCTATGGGTCTACAGTCAGCTATGGGTCTACAGTCAGTTATGGGTCTACAGTCAGCTATGGGTCTGCAGTCAGCTATGGGTTTACAGTCAGCTTTGTGTCTACAGTCAGCTATGGGTTTACAGTCAGCTTTGTGTCTACAGTCAGCTATGGATCTACAGTCAGCTATGGGTCTTCAGTCAGCTATGGGTTTACAGTCAGCTATGGATCTACAGTCAGCTATGGGTCTTCAGTCAGCTATGGGTTTACAGTCAGCTATGGGTTTACAGTCAGCTATGGATCTACAGTCAGCTACGGGTCTACAGTCAGCTATGGGTTTACAGTCAGCTATGGGTCTACAGTCAGCTCTGGGTCTACAGTCAGCTTTGGGTCTGCAGTCAGCTCTGGGTCTGCAATCAGCTCTGGGTCTACAGACCATGAACTGTGACTTTACGGTCCTGAAAGAACAGTGTATTCAGTGCTCCCCCAAAAGGAAGGCAGCAATGGTTTGGCGGCTCCTTTTTCTCGTCAGTGTTGCATTGTGGGCTGCTTGCTTAGATCAGTTTGCACAGTGCAACTGAATGGCATCTGACCCTGACCATTCGTCGGTTGGAGCTGCTTCCTCAGCTGAGTCATCTCTCCCAGAGCCGGACCTTGCCTCTGGGCAGGCCCAGACCCTACTCTGGGGGGTACGCGGGCTCAAATGGGTGCTCTGATTGCGGCAGAGCCACAAGAGACTGAGCCCACAAGGAAGCAAAGTGAAACATACCAAATGACTACATGAAGTCCTAACCAACTGCCTTATACATACTCATAGATGGTGCTTAAATATTTACTAACGAAGTAAATGAGAACATCAGTATGGTTTGTCTCATTCCCATGCCTCATGCCCCACAGTTGCCATAGAGCTATCTAAAAGAAAAAGAAATACTTCACATAGAATTATAGTTGGACCTAACTTTCCTTTCAGGTTTTGCATTGATGTTTCCAACAATCCGTTTGGGATCAGTGTCTACAAGTCCGTGACATCACTAGGTGCCGCGGAGCCGATTCTGACCCTGACCATCCACGTGTTAGTCGAACTGCCTCTTCTGGTCTTCTTGGCTGTAATCTTTGCAGACACAGGTTGCCAGGGCTTTACTTGCTGAGTTTGAACCATCAACCTTTGCGTTCCAGCTCTTGCCTAACAAAA
>NW_022111373.1:37279760-37295386 GCF_000313985.2 Echinops telfairi | reverse complement strand
GCTTTGGGTGATATGATAATATCTATATGCCTGTAAGCAAATCCTATGACTCAAATTTATACATCAAACACTCATGCTAATGATGAAGAAACTGAAGAAATCCATCAGCTTCTTCAATTTGAAGTTGATAAAATATGCCATCAAAATGCATTCACAGGTAATTATTGGCTATTGGAATGAGAAAGCTGGAGACAAGGAGGAAGGATCAGTTGTTGGAAAATCTGGCCTTGATGATAGAAATGGCAGAATTTCACAGGTACCTGTTATCAGTAATACAAAAAGTGACTCTACATGTGAGTTTCTCAGATGGAATACAGAGAAATTAAATTGACAACATTTGTGGGAAGAGACGATGGAGAAGTAAGTACATGAAAACCCAGGTCAGGATCCGACTGTGGAACAGACTATACCTTGCTAATTTGAACATTCAGGTGGAAGTTCAAGGAAATTAAAACAAGTTCACTAGAACCAAAATACCACCTTGAGAATGTGGCCCCTACATTGAAAGAACATTTTCAGAACAGATTTGACACCTTGAACAATAATGACAGAAGGCCTGGCAAGTTGTGGGATGATATCAAGGGCGTCTTACATACAGAAAGGTCATGAACAATATGAAAAAGAAAGAAAAGTCCAAAATGGATGTGAGAAGAGACTCTGAGCGTAGCTCTTGCACATAGAGTAGCTAAAGCGATGAGGGAAACGATGATGTCAAAGAGACGAGGAGACCATTTCAAAGGGCAGCCCAAGCAGACCAAGTAAAGTAGTATCATGAGCTGTTGCAGGACCTGGACTTAGAGGCCCAAAGGGAGGACATATATCAACATATCTCAAGTGAAAGCTGCAATAGTGAGTGATGTGAGGGAAGCAGTCCACGCTGCACTGAGGCATTAGCAAAAATACTGTGCGCCGATGGGAAGGGTTTGACAAACTGATGAAGCCCTGGACGAAGTCACTTGTCTGTGCCAGGACATTTGGAAGACAGTTACCTTGCCAACTGACTGAAAGAGATGCATAGTGGTGCCCATTTCAAAGAAAGGTGACACAATAGAATGCATAAATTATCAAACAGGATCATTAAGATCACATGCAAAGAAAATTTTTGTTTTAGATAATTCAGCAGTGATTTCAGTAGTGGAACAAACAAAATGCTGCCAGAAATTCAAGCCGGTTTCAGAAGAGGATGTGGCATGAGGACTATCATTGCCAATGTCAGATAGCTCTTGGCTGAAAGCATAGAATACCAGAAAGATGTTTACTTGTATTTTATTAACTATACAAATGCTTTTGACTGTGTGAATCCTAAGAAACTATGGATAACATTGAGAAGGATGGGAATTCCAGAACACTTCATTATGCTTATCCAGAGCCTAAGCATGGACCAAGAGGAGTCTGTGAACAGGACTTGGGAGTACTGATGGTTAAAATCAGGAAGGGTGTGCTGTCATCACACTCAGTTAAGCAAACAATGGGAGCTGCTTGGCCATATGAATGAATGGGGCATTGCTGGAAGGCTTATTAACAACCTTCAATATGCAGATGACACTTCCTGGCTTATTGAAAGTGAAGAAGGCTTGAAGCATTTGCTGATGAAGATCAGGGATCGTAGTCTTCACTATGAGTTGCACCTCATTGTTAAGAAACCCAAAATCCTTACAACCAGTTGAACAGGTAACGGCATGATACATGGAGAAAAGACTGAAGTTATCAAGGATTTTATCTTGCTTAGATACAAAACCAATATTCACAGAAGCAGCAGTCATGAAATCAAACTCGTTACATTGTGTCAATCTTCTGCACAAGACCTCTTTAAAGTATTGAGATCAAAAACTAACCTATGGGTATGGCTGAACTAAGCCATGGTACTTTCAGCCACCTCATGTGCATGTGAAACTGGGGCAATGACTAAACAAAACTATAGAAGAATCGATGCATGTGAATTATAGTATTGGTGAAGAATGTTGAAAGTTCCACCGCCTTCCTGGCCGAAGACTGAAGAAGAATGGATGTGTTTGAATTATAGTGTTGGTTTCGAGCTTATTGAAGACACCACTGACTACAAGACGAATAAGCAAAATCAGTTTGGAAGAAGCGCAGCCAAAATGATCCTTAGAATATGGATGGAAAGACTTCATCTCCCATGATAGTGATACGCTCTCAGAAGAGAGCAATCCTTGCAAAGAACTTTCTTTTGGGTAGAGTAGAGAGGCAGCGGAAAAGAGGAAGACCCTGGATGAGATGGACTGATACCGTGACTGCGCCGCAGGATTCCCATACAGCAATAATTGTGAGGCTGGTGCAGCACCGGGCAATGTTTTGCTCCATTATATGTAAGGTCTATCTGAGTCAGAACCAACTGGGCCGCACCTAACAAGAACATCCGAATCTCCTAGAGGCTTGCTTTACAGTTAAATGAGATAATATATCAGAAAATCTTAGCAAAGAGCCGGCAGTATTAAGAGTACAAGAATTGTTCATTATTCTTGTATGAATAATGAACACATACTCAATGTGTTCATTGAGATGAGCACATACTCAATTTTCAATTAATATTTCAAAAAGCCACACTTCTATTGGAGGCCAAGAAATAAGTGGTACATTTGTAAAATTCCAAGCATGGATGACCCTGTTTTGCCTTCTCTGAGGTTGGCCTTGAGCACTAGTATTAAAACAGCTAATACATTAGCTTATAGGAAAGAGAATGGGGTCCATTTATTGCCCAGAAACTGAAAGAACTTAAGTGAGTTCACAAAAAAGAGAACGGAAAGATCATGGACATTTCCCACAGACTTCTTGATGCCCCCTTGTATTTGTTAAGAGTCTGGAAATAAGAATGTTTTCCAACCAAAAGATAAATATTAATGTGGTGAAGGGATTGTGGGTTTGAGGATAAAGGAATCATTTCTTCATCTTTTTTTGTTTTGAATGAGAAGTTGCTAGGGGATCAGAATTAATTAGTAGGGCTTGTAGCCCTGAACAAGCTCTTGTACGAAGCAGAATGCTTCGCATATGCTAGGCATATGCTGAGGACTCCAAAGGTCTGAGTTCTAGATCCAACTCTGCACTTACTAGTGTGTGTCTAAAGCCAAGAATACTTTATGCCATCAGTATATTGGGGCTACATAATAGTATCCATTTTTTCTAATCTATACCATTGGAAAAGCAAATGGGGAGACGTATGTGAAGACAGTTGAAGCAAACACAAAGGTACGGTGTGGTTGTTCTTTGTTGTCTGTGTCTGTGCTTGGTGTTCTTTTCAAATGGGGAATAGTCGAGCACGTGTACAGGCAGCAGTGAAGACATAATTGATTCTGCTTATGTAAATGTGTTTTTCTTATAAGTCTTCTAAAAACCCAAAAGGAAATCGTCAGACTAAAAGTTGTTTTAAGAACCTTATAAAAATTTGGAGTAAAAGTGGTTTTTCCTTTTTAGCACAAACAGAGCACGACTTAAAAAAAAAAATCAGAAGAATCCACTATCGAATACAAAAGAATGCACCATTGAAAGCCGGTAGGTAGTTTCTTTATTTCGTGCTCCAGTCTTTGTAGATACCATTGGACCAGGCAGATCAACTCTAAAAATGAGCAAATGTCTGGCTTCTCTCCAAGTCCCTGCTCGTTTACCTTTTAAAGAGCAGGTGGGCTGATCGCCTTCAGAAAACTCTGTTCTTAGGAGGTGTTTGGAAAAAACCAAGTGCAGGACATAACTCTAGGTAAAGTGAGGGCAAATTTCTCTCATTCCAGGAGAGAAAATGAAGAAAGACTACGGTAGAAAACCAACAGGGCCGACATATGAAGCCGGGTATTCCAATTCTAGAGGTTTCTTGGATGAACTGTCAGAGATCAAAATCACTCTTTACCATTTGAAATAAAAGTAAATGGAAGTTTGCAATGCTAAGAACCCCTGTGGAAATAAGGCGAACTAAGACAAGGCCTTCAGACCTGTACGAAAAATCAATCTGATGCAAAATCGACAAACGTGTTTAATAGGAAGCAAGAGCACTAAGGGCGGACCTCCACCGAGAGCCTGGGTGAAGGGCCCGTCACCCCTGAATCCGTTCAATTACGCAGCAGTATGACGGAGGGACTTTTTGTTTTTCCCTAACCAAACATCACTTTAAATGAACTTTTTGTCCATTGTGTTTTAAATTCCAATTTCTTTCGATTCATTCTCTCCTCCAGACTAAATTATTAAAATCACCAACTGCTCAACAATCAAAAATATTTCAGAAAGCCGTGATGCCAAATCTGGATTGACTGAAGTGAAATCAGACAGAAGGAAAGATATTTTGAACATTTCCACGCTTGGTGTATTGTTTAAGGATATGGCAATGAGTAATTAAAATGGACTGCTTGGCTTTCCCCCATGAAACCAATGCTAAGCTCAACGTTTGGCCCCATTACAGCCTAACTCAGACCAGAGAGGCATCATCCGCGTGGAATGAAACACATGAATATCTTTATAAACACGCTGACTTTTTCTTTACTTATAACTGATTCCTTTTTTTTCCTTTTTAAGAAATAAGCTACGGTAAGGGCATAAAATAAGATTTTGACATGGAAAGCCAAATTGGGAAGGCAGGATGAGAATACAAAGTGGATTAACTTTTATAACTAGAGAAAATGAGAAATTCTTGATTTTTTTTTTCCGAATAACTTAAACTCAAAATGTCACATAGTAGAACTTGCATGCTGCTAACCATCTAAATCCTGACCAGGCTACTTTTCATTTATCACGATCTGTGTGCCCTCAAGTGCCTTCTGGTTTGGGATTTTGTAGAGCACCCTGGGTTTTCCTGCACCTGTCGAATTCAGTCTAGGAAGAGCACTGACGATAAATCGATCTAAAATCCAACAACCAGACTATTCACCTCGTCTCTTTCCTGTCTTTCCCATCTCAGGATTTATTTTTCTTTTCTTAATATGAGGAGTTGTAGGTGGAAAGGCCATGGAGTAAATCTAATCTGTAGCACATGAGGTTGTCTTGGTTACGATTGACTAGAAGGGTGTGTTGTTAAGTCCCATCAAATCGGGGCTGACCCATATGTGACCCTATGCATGGCAGACTGACACACTATCTGGTCCTGTGCCATCCTCACCATTGTTCCGGTCCTTGAGCCCATTGTTGCAGCCACTGTGTCATCCATCTCATCGAGGGTCTGCCTCCTTTTTGCTGCCCCTCCATGTTACCAAGCGTCATGTCCTTCCCCAGGGACTGGTCTCTCTTGACAACATGATCAAAGCATGTAAGATGCAGGATGAAGGTTATGGGCTATGGGTATTTATCTAACTAATTATACAAGTAAAAATATGTACGTAGTCTTACAGATGAAACCAAACTTCCTTCTGTCCATACACACTCATCCACTTGCCTGATGAGTCTCATGTCCTGGGCAGGCTACCTCCAGGCCTATAGTTTATAGTCAACACCTCTCAGCTCCTGCCTTCTCTTACTCCCTTTACTATAATTCTATGTTTATCTATCGAGCTAATTTCACTCATTTCAACAGCCCTGTTAAGCCAATTCATTGATTTTTTCCCTGGGCCAAGCACTGTGCTGGATGCTAGAAATACAAATATAAAATCTGATGGAACACTGAGTGCTTTAAAGTCCTCTCTTCATTCCTGGTAGCATAGAGCACAATATTGGTTAAATGGGTGAATTCCCACAACAGGTAGACTTTGTTTAAAAAGAAAGAAAAAACAAACAAACAGGTAGAGGGACGAATTGCTTGGAAAGAAATTAACTATTTTTTTCCCATCCATTTAAAATAATGTTCACAATGGGTGCAAGTGATTATGTTTCTGAGCTTACAAAGGCTTATTTTGTACCTAATGTGGCAAGAACAGAAAGTATACTGCTAGGAAACTGTAATATTGTAATATGTACCATTTCAGATGTGTTCCATCTTTTTAAAAAAGGTTTCAGTACTGAAGGTAGTCTAGTCTAAAGGAATGATACATTCATACAGTGTTGGCTTTTCTCATTTTTACCATAATATTCTTACACTTTCTACGTATATGTTTCTTAAGTAAGCACCTTAGATATTTTTCCATCCCTTTTTTTTCTGATGCAGAGTTCAGGATAATTAATATTTTAATGTATCTGATAATGTGCTCTGTGTTTTGAAACCTAGTGACTTTTTGCTTTGACATTCTTGTGATTTCATATGCTGTATTCTTCAAGCAATAACATTCTGATGTGATACATATATATGTACATATAAAAAAGTATACCAAGTAGTGTAAAAATCTTTCAGTAATTACGCTGTTTGCCCAAGAGGCTGGAGGCTAATTGAGCTTGGTTTATTAAGTGAGGAAGCAGGTTCAGTGAGGCAGGCCTCAGTCAGGCAGCGGTGGCTGTAAGACTGGTAATGTGGTCTTCTAACTTCTAACGTGGTCTTCTAATTGAATTCCAGCTCTACCTGAAGATTCAGAAATACAGTAGAAATATTTACACCACAAATTACTGAACTGAATGTTAGAAGTGACTGTATTGTGTCTGGATGCATAAATGTCGTATCTCTAGCTATTTCTAGGTTTACAATACAGCCTCTGTATGAAGACTTACCTTTGCCCCCTCCACCCAACTCCATGTCACTTACAGTCCACGTATAATTTATTCCTGTCCCCTGCGATGGTGACATATTACTTTCACGTTGTGAGTAGAATATTGCACTTTCCCACGTGTTACCAAGCTTCAAGCTTTTGTTAGCTCTCGTGGGAAATTTGGGATGGTGTGAAGTGAACTCCTGTCACAATTGAACGGATTGCAAAAATAGTATAGCCCTTGCTAAAGACCTGGATCATATCTTGAAAGATTGCACTGATCAAATCAATATCTTCAAGGAGATTGGTTGTAGCTAAGCTGTTTCAAGGTGTGAAATGGATATCACATGTTTAAGACCTTTCTGCTGGGTATCTATGTCCTTTGTTTTCATTTCAGTTAATGCTTTGGTGCGCGCGTGCGTGCGCGCGCGCGCGCACACACACACACACACACACACACACACATATAGAATGTTGACACCCTTTGGGCCCTGAACTGACCCCAATTTGGTGTGTTACTTAAAGGGGATATTTTGGAATCTCACACACCTAGATTCAAAGCCAATATCTGTTGCTAAGTAGGCATGTGACACGGTACAAATTACCTAACTCTTCTGAGCCTGCATTTCCTACTATGCACCAATTGTCTGTCAGTTTGTCATACACTCGTGACTTGTTTGTTGCTGTGATGCTGGAAGTTATGTCCCTGGTATTTCAAATTCCAGCAGGGTCACCCAGAGTGAACAGATTTCAGTGGACGTTCCTGACTAAGAACAGATTATGAAGACGGAATTGGCATCCTGCTTGTTCTACTGAAAGTCTTATGCATAGCATGGAAACATGGTCAGATATGATGTCCTACGGAATGGAAGCAGAACTCTCTGAGACAGTGCCGGGCCCCTCGTGTCAGAAGACACTCAAAATATGAGGAGGAGGAGCTGCTTTCTCAGAGTCGAGGCGACCATGGCAACGAGAATGAAGTAAAGCCTGTGGGAATAAAGCGTTCCAGGACTTCATTCGCTGATGGGTGCAACTCAAAATGAAAAAAACAGCAGCAAAAATCTACTAATGATCAGAACATGTAACGTTAGCAGTATGAATCTAGGAAAGTTGGAAGTCCTGAAAATGAAACGGAATGCATAACTATCAGTCTTGTTGAAACATTTTATTCCAACTGTGTTAGTCTGGTTAGATTAGATAAACAAATTCATAGACACTCCTATGTGTATTACAAAGAGCTTTACATACAAGAGCAATTGAATCTTGAGAAAACATCCCTGCCCAGTCCAGATCAAGTCCATAAATCTGATATTAGCCCATATATCCATTACCAGTCTATAAATTCTTCTTCAGACTCATGCAACACATGCAATGACGCGGACTGCAGGAAGATCACAGGCCAGCGGGTGGAAAGTCTTATGGATCTAGTGGCAGTGGAAGCATCTCAGCGCTGGCAGGGGTCTCCACATGGCACCCTCAGCTCCAGGGCTCTAGCATAGCTCCATGTGTCTTGTCCGAAGGAATGTTTCACAGGGAGTGAGTGAGTCCCACCTCCAGAGAACTATTTATGTCCCTAGTGGCTCTAAATGAGGTCATCAAGCTGTGACCTGATTGAGCGGCTAAATTCCATCCCTTCACTCTGAAGTCTCAAATTCACAACAGATTATATAACTACCACACCAACCATCTAACGATGTGGCATATGATGAAGAGCTGGTGGTATTGATGGAAGACGTTCAATCTGCCCTGAAAACATTAGCCAAAAACAAGAGTCTGGAACTTGGCAGAAGACCAACTGAAATGTTTCAACAGGACCGATGAAGCATTGAAAACAACCACTAGACTATGACAAGAAGCATTTGTGCCCAACTCAAAACAAGATGACTCAACCGAATGCAGAAATTATCAAGCAGTATAATTGATATTAAGTGCAAGTAAAACTTTGTTGAAGATAATTCAACAAAAGTTGGGGCATTGCATTGACAGGGAGTTGTCAGAAATTCAAGCCATATTCAGAAGGAGATATAGAACTAGGGATATCCTTGCTAATATCAGGTGAAGCTTGACTGAAGCAAAGAAAGATAATTCCTTTATTCACTACACCAAGGCATTTGACTATGTATTATAACAAACTGTGGATAACACTGCAAAGAATAGGAATTCCAGGACACATGATTGTGCTTATCAGGAACCTGGATATAGACCACAAAATAGTCATTCTAACAACGCAAGAGGATCATGAATGGCTTACATTTTGAAAGGCATGCATCAGAGTTGTGTTCCTTTACCATATTGATTTAATCCATACGCAGAGCACTTAATCCAAGCAGCTATAGGAGGAAGAATGTGGTTTTAGGATTGGAGTAGGGCTCATGAACTACTTGTGGTACACCGATGACGATCTTACTTGCTGGAAATATGGAATACTTGAGGCACTAACTGATGAAGATTACAGCCTTCTGCCTTCAGTACCGATTACAACTCAGTGCAATGAAAAGAAAATTCCTCACAACTGGACCCCAAACAACAACATTATGATAAAAGGAAAAAACCTTAAAACTGCCCAAGAGGTCCTTTACTTGAATCTACAATCAACCCTCATGGAAGCAGCAGTCAAGACATCAAACAATGTATGGCACTCGGCAAATCTGCTGCACAAGAGCTCTTTTAAAGTATTAAGGGGTCACTTTGAAGAATAGGGTGCATCTCACCCAAGCTTTGGTATTTCAATTGCTTCATGTATATGGATACTCTGAACAATAAATAAGGCAGACAATTAGTCAAGGAGAATTGGTGCATTTGAATGATTGGATTGGCGAAGAATATGGAATATATCATGGATTTCCAGAAGAGCAAACCATCTCTGTCAGAAACGCAGGCAGTTTGCTCCTTGGAAGCCAGAAGGTCAAGGGAGTCCCTCGAAGAGATGGATTGACACAGTGGCTACAAGAACGGGTATCCATGTAAGAACCATTGCGAGGATGGCTCCTTCCATTCTGTTGAATCAAAACGGGCTCGAGGGCTACTTCTAAGAGTGAGCATAGGCCACCTCATGGAATAATGAGCAGGTATGTTGTCAGAACCTTTTTCTCACCAAAGTAGCCTTCCATGTTCTCAAATAACACAGGATAAGCATGGAGTTCATCATGAAGATAGTTTAAGAAAATCTATCAAAATTATCCTTTTGGCATCCCCAAGACTGTTGACGTGACAGTCTAAACCGACGTCTCTGTCTTTAATTCAAATTACCATCTGATTCCCTCAGAAACCACTGTTGTTGTTGATTTTAAAGATCATTTTATTGGGGGCTCTCACAGCTCTTAAAACATCAATTGTATCAAGAATATTTTGATTGCCCCTTTTTTTCTTTGTGAAGGCAGCCCACGGAGCCTTGGATGAGGGTGTCACTCAGAGAACGTGTCAGCCACTGTCCACTGTTTCTGAGGCACACTTTCAAGCCGTCGGTTTGGAATAAACACGTGCACGTGTGAGCGGATTCCCCCGTAGCAATATCTTCTAAATACCGAGTGCTTTGTTTCCTGTCACAGCTCTTAAAGAATTTCAGAATCGCTTCTTTTTGGATGTTAGTTAATGTATGTCATTTTGAATTTCTTAATAGCTATATTTATTTCTAATTGGCACAATCAATAAAAATAAATGTCCCTTTTTACAGTAGCATTTCTGGCCCCCCAAATCTCTAAAGATTTTAATTACACATTATTAAGATGTGTAATTAAAATGAAAGTCTAAATGAATTCCATTTACTTGAAGCATATCTGACAATATGCTGAAAAAGTAAGCATATATAGAAGTATCTTTCACAGATTCACAGACGTACTAAATAAAATATTGAATTCTAAACGGGAAGAATTAAAAACAAAATACTTTTAGAAGATAAGTGGGTGGAAAAACGAGGATGAAATCTTGCTGAGAGTCACATTCGATTTTCACATGAGTTTTACGCTCCGGATGCACGAGGGAAAACAGCGGTGGGCAAAGACCGAGATAGAAATGTTAGAATAAGTCCCTATTGGTAAGTAATATGGCCACAGGTATTTCTGGAACCATTGACATAAGCCAGGACATTAGAATCCAACCTTGCAGAAAGGAGCCAACAAAAATTCATGTGTCTAAAAGCAGTCACACTTGGAAAAGGTGCCCAAATTCAGAGTAATCTTGGGTCCTTCATCCGATAAATTGCTGTGCGTCACCTTTTAGTAAGTAGGCCTTGGGAGTGACATCTGAGTGACCCCCTCAAGCAGATATTTTTGCTTATAAACTATTCTACTTCTATGGCAGAGTAACACTTTTGAAATATTAATTATATTCTTTATACCCATTTCAGCAGGTGGAGGATGCTACATGCGTTGGAAAGCAAAACCACCTTCCTGGCTTTTGTCTTCAAAAAGCCTCTTCCCAGGAGTCACCCTAGAGGAAGTGACAGAGAGTTGGAGAGCTGGGGATTGGGTTGGGGAAATGTAGAAATGATCCCTCCTTAGATGGGGAAAAAGTCCCTGCGCTGGGAGGATTGCACAGAATATCGATAGTGGTGGCTCTTGAATAGAAGTGTCTTTATTATGCCCTCGAAGCTGAGTCCCACGAAAACAAACACACTGAAGTGTTTTGCAAACTCAGACTGTAAAGTATCTGCCCTTAGATAGCACCTCAAACAGAAAAGGGTGGGGAGTAAGCAGTAAGCTCAGCAGAATCAAACTTTACTATAAAATAAGGCTGAATTCATGGGGGGCTGGGGGCTGGGGGGACACAATGATCACTCTTGCACATCTGATCTGTGATTTGTGTTCTTAGGGAGGTCCAGTAAAAGGCCAGAGAGGAAAACAGATTCCCCTTCTGAGAAGGAAGGTAGGAGCTGGAAGGTGGACGGGGCAAAAACTGCCCCCTCCCACTTTCATCTCGGGGCTCATTTACAATTCTGTTTCAGTTTTGAAGCTGAGAGAAAAAAAAGCGATGTGGGAGTGAATCAGGAGCTTTAATACTGTGCGCTACAGTTAGTTCTTAAAGCAGAGTCACTCTGTCGAGGTGTTGAAAATGAAGTGCAGTTCTCAGCTCTCAGCACTTCTCATTCAGGAACTTCAGTGAGCTCGCATGCCTTTCACATTTGTTCCAAAAGCTCACCTTACACCTGAGGGTGAAGCTCTGGGTTTTTCAACTGTTCAGATGTAGTGTTTAGAAACGGCACAAAGTCTCCCTTCCAAAGCAGTAGCAGTGGAGCAGGGAGCCTGAGGCACAGCGAGGTGTTCTTGCCAGGTCCTGAGCAATGCGGGGCCCCAGAAGACAGGCCGTGGAGCAGCTGTGGACTCAGATGCTCCAACTGGATCCAGAAAGAGTCTGATTCCAAGGGGGAGACTTTCTGCTCATTAAAACAGGGAGGAGTTGAGGTGAAAAGGCTCCATGCCACTAAATCACAATAAAGCAGGTTGTATTTTGCAATATGGCCCGGGTGTCAGTCACTAATACTGAAAGATGCTGACAGATGAACTATCTACATCCCAGGAAGGAAACAGGACTGGCGGAGTTTTAAGCAAAAACCTTGTGTTGCCAAAAACAAATACGTTAAGGGCTGGCCAAGGGCAAGTCAATAAATAAAAAGAGAAAGACAGGCTCCCCGGTGTGGCTGCCAGAGGTTAAGATTGATTGCTGTGCATGTGTTATGAGAGAAGTTGCATGTAGTGCACTTCATATTTTTGCTTCTAATCACAGCATTTCTGCCTTGCATGGGGAGTATGCTGATCTGGGTTGCTAGTTGCCAAGACTTGGCAGATCATGGAAATGGTTTCTACAGGGCCGTCTTCCTCTAATTTCCAGTCACAATAAAATCACTTGTCTTGTCTGGGATTCCTCTCCGAGTGTGAGAAGGAAGATGATGATCATCTCCTGGGGTCTTCAAGGTCCCCTTCAGCCTAGAAGCAGGGGCTTCAGAGGTGCATGGACACCTGGACGGCTCTTTAACTGGACTCCTCCAATTGCTCCCAGAGGCTCACAAGTCTTTTAAATAGATACGATCTTTCTTTCCACAACCAGACAGAAACAATCTTATGGTAAGTGTAAATGACTGATACCCTATTCTTTCCTAGGGATAGGTTTTGATAAGAGGAAGATAAGAGGATACATGGAATTATTACCGAGTGGCAGGGGGAGAGCTTTAGAGAAGAGAGGAAAGGCCGTGTTGTGAAGAAGGGTAAAAAATGGGGAAGGTGAGGTGGCCAACACCAGTCACCTCATGATTTTGCACAGGGCCAGAAGTAACAAAATGACTTTGCTGAGCCATGTGGAAGTGTCATTTGGAGTGATCTATTGGTTTGAGAAATGTTATATGTTCCACATTATTAACAGTGATAGAGATCAAACTCCACTCCAAAATACCCTAGAAACATTGCCTTTTTCCAGCTTTGGCTTTCTGAGTTATTTAATATTCAAGTAAAACACAGTCTTGACGTGTCCTTGCAGAGCTCACTGCTAAGCCTGGAAGACTTAGAAAGTCAGAAACCATGGAGATCCCTGCAGACCTTTTACAAATGAAGGATTCCCGGATGTTCTTGGTCAAGAAGTCTTTTCATCACACAGATATCAATCCTCCATAAAAGTACCAACAATTCTTGTCTGGACTGAGACAAGTGAATTTTAAAGTTCATGTGGAAAAATCAAAAGGAAAAATAACCTGGAAATTTCCGAAGGACAATTTCTTGTTCTTGCAGGCACAGGCTAGAGATCAGAGGTGGGATTCAAATAAATTAGTACCTGGTTCACTGCCTTAATGACCATTTTAAGTATTAAAAAAAGATATGAATAGGTAGTTTATTATCTCATATAGTTAATACTTAAGTAAGAACAATAAAAGAAGTATATAAAACTACATTATGAATATTATTGAGGATTTTTAAATATTAATGAAAAATATTAGATAATACTTGACCAAAACAATAAAACTTTTTAAAGATATTTCCACATTGCTTCTTGATTGGCTTCCTTACTTGCAACATTCTTCACTTTTATCTGAGGATCATCGGCTGTGTGATTTATCCTTAATCATCTTTTCACTGTAGGAGTAGGATCCCCTTCCTTTAGAGGTGGACCAATTGGGTAATAGTCATTGTGTATGATATATTAGAAACAGATGACTTCTCTTCTCTGAACATAGTATGTTCATCTTTGAAAAACCTCTTCGCAATTCTGCTAAACTTACAGCATTTGTTCTGACAATGTTTTTAGTTCTTTGAATTACATAGTTCACTCATACAATCTCAGGCAATGAGATCACAAAGCTGAAACAAACCACAGCATGGCAGCCTCTGGTTGTTTGGCATGTTTTCTCTCTACATTATGTTTGTTTACTGAAGAGATGAATGAAGAGAATAAAAATATAATAGTTCATCAAATGTATAACGAGTTTTATGAAATGAATAAATAAATATTACAAGCATAGGCCCATCTAATTTTTTATACTTATGGGCAGAATGAACATTACTCTTGGTGTTTAGAGTACACTGTTACACAGATGAATGTTAAAAAAAGAAAAAGAGTAAAGATAAGGATAAAAGGTTGGCGGAAGATATACCAAGCAAAAGGCAACTCAAGATATGAAAGAGTCACAACATTAATCTCAGACAAAATTTATCTCAAGGTTCAAACCATAAAAAGAGATAAGGAGTGGCACTATATAATGCTCAAAGGATCACTTTCCCAAGAGCTGGTGAGCATAATAAATGTATATGCACCAAATGAGAGACCTGGGAAATTTGTCAAACAAACTATTCAAAACATGAAAAAAGATACCACAGATTCAACAATTGTAGTAGGTGACTTTAATACACCACTTTCAGAGAAAGATCGATCATTGGGAAGTAGCTCAACAAAGAGACTATAGAGCTAAACACTATAATTAGGCAACTAGATCTGATAGACATATTTAGAGCTTTCCATTAAAATGCAAAAAAATTCACATTCTTCTCCAGCACTCATGGCTCATTTTCGAAAATAGACCACATGTTGGAACACAAGTCAAACCTGAGTAAATTCAAACAAATAGAGATCATACAGACATCCTTTCGGATCACCATGCCGTAAAGCTGGAGATCAATAAAAGGATGACCAGAAAACAAGGGCAAACAATTGGAGGATGAATAATGATGTTTTGCGACATGAGTGGGTACTGACCCAGATTAGAGAGATCAGAAAGTTTTTAGCAGCTAATGAGAATGAGAATACAACATATCAATACCTATGGGATACAGCGAAAGCAGTCATCGGAGTAGCTTGATAGCAATGAGGGCATATACGAAAACGGAAGAGAAACTTATGACGGTTATGCTCTCACAAAACCTCCATCAACTAGAACAGAGTCAAGAGAACAATCCCTCCAACAGCAAAAGAAAAGAAATAATAAAAATCGGGGCAGAGTTGCTCCACTGGGAAGACAAAAGAACGATGCTGAAGATTAATGCAGCAAAAAGCCAGTTCTCTGAAAGGATTAACAGAATCAACAAACCACTGGCAAACCTAACCAAAGAAAGAAAAGAAAAAACAACATTAGCCAGGATGAGGAATGAAACAGGGGGAATCACAACAGACCCTAATGAGATTAAAAGGATAATCACAAAGAACTATGAAAGTCTTTTAGTCTAATGAATTCAACAATATGGAAGACATAGGCAAGTATTTGGAAAAACAATCCCTCCCTAGACTATCCCAGATAGAGGTCAAGAACCCAAACAAATCCATAGCAAAAGAAAAAATAGATATTGTTATCAAGAAGCTACCAACAACAACAAAAATTCTCAGACCAGGCGGCTTAACAGGAGAATACAAAGCATTCAGGGAAGAGGTGACACTTATCCTACACAAATTACTCCAGAGTGTAGAAAAGATGGCAAACTCCAAAACTCATTTTACAAAGCCAGTATAACTTTGATACCCAAACAGGATATGGATCCCACAGGAAAAGAGAACTATAGATCGATATCTCTAATGAACATAGATGCAAAAATCTCCAACAAGATTTTGGCAATAGAACACAAAAGTATATAAAATGCATCATACATCAGGATCAGGTAGGATTCA
>NW_022111373.1:37267276-37279058 GCF_000313985.2 Echinops telfairi | reverse complement strand
TACCCCATGCTCATGGATTGGAAAACTCAATATAGTAATGATATCTATCCTATCTGGGGCACTTTATAAGTTTAACACTATCCCGATTCAAATACCAACAACCTTCTTCAAAGAATTGGAAAAATTGACCACCAATTTCATTTGGAGAGGGAAGAAGTCCAGAATTAGCAGAGAACTCCTCAAGAAGAAGAACAAAGTTGGAGGGGCTCACTTTACCTGACTTTAACACCTACTACACAGCCACAGTGGTCAAAACAGCGTGGTACTGGCATAATGACAGATACACAGACCAATGGAGAAGAACAGAAAACCCAGAAATAACACCATCAGCATATAGACAACTGATCTTCAACAAGGGCCCCAAAAGCATCAAGTGGGAGGGTGATGTCCTATTTAACAAGTGGTAGTGGAAACAATGTACAGTAAATCCACATGCAGAAAAATCAAACAAGATGTCTACCTCACCCTATGAACAAGAACAAACTCAAGGTGGATCACGGACCTAGAAGTAAAACCCCAAACCAATAGGCCCATTAGCAAAGGAATCAAGACAAATCTAAGAACTTTGGCCCAGGAAATACAAAGGCTAACTACAATAGGGCAGGGTACACACACAGGGGAACCTCAAATTGACAAGTGGGATTTACTAAGGACAAAACACCTGTGTGGATCAAAAGACTTTACCAAGAGAGTAACAAGGCAACCCACAGACTGGGAGAGGATTTTTAACAATGACACAACAGAAAAAGGGCTTATTATGAAAATCTACAATACCCTCCTTGCAAGCAAAAAGAGGAAAACAGTTAACCCCTTAAAGAAGTGGGCAAAAGAACTGAAAAGAAATTTTACTAGGGAGGTCAAAAATTTGCCCGTGTGGACAAAAACATGAGAAAATGCTCCCGATCATTAGTTATCAGAGAAATGCAAATCAAAACAATCATGAGATACCATCTAACACCTTTGAGGCTAGCCCAAATCAGCAAATCAGAGAGCAAAATGTTGGAGGGGATGTGGCGAGATAGGAACTCTCCTACATTGTTGGTGGTCTTGTAGATATGTACAGCTGCTATGGAAAGCGATCTGGCGATACTTTAAAAAAATGGAAATTGATCTACCTCATGACCCAGCTATCCTTTTACTGGGCAAATACCCAGAAGAGATAATAAATAAACCACATTTAGTCATATGTACTCCAATGTTTATTGCGGCGCAATTCACAATCACAAAGAGTTGGGAACAATCTAAATTTCCATCGGTAGACGAGTGGATCAGTAAACTGGCACATACACACAATGGAGTACTATGCATCACTAAAAAGCACTGATGAGTACATGAAACATGTCTTTTCATGGGAATATTTGGAGGAAATTATGCTAAGCGAAGTCAGCCAGTCACAAAAGGAGAAGTACAGCATGAGTCCCCTGGGGTAAGTGTAATCAGCACGGTAGGTATAGAAGAGAAGCCACCTATATCACAACATTCGGTTTGAGATACAGGGAGTCAGGAGGAGGTTAGACCAAACCCAAGGAGGTACATGTTGGTACAATACAAAAATGGGGAAAGGAGGCAGCGGGGAGGGAGAAAAGGGGGTTGCGAAAGTGAAATGATGACGGAAGGAGCAGGGCACTAACCACCCAGGGAAGAGTACTGGTCTTGTCTCCACAGAATTGGGACTGGGCGTGCAGATCCTACCACAGTGCACCAAACCATAAACACAACGTGGCCACAGGGCTGGCCCCAACCAGAGGCAAACTGACTCCCTCCCTAGAAATAGGTGTGACAAAGAACAACACTAAACCTACAGTTTGGGGAGAGGGGCCCGCATGCCACACTCACAGAGAAGCAGACCAGGAAGGAAGAAGAGAAAGAGAGAGCCGGACTGGACCCCACACTGGCACATCAGGCCCGGAGGATGACATCCCTGTGTGGAGCTAATGAGACGCAGAGGGGACTTGGCAGTTGACAACAGCTCATGCCACATTGTCCCCTTACTGTAGCAGACTGCAGCAAAGGAATTTCTGGGGTCACATGGTGGGGAGGTAATGTGGTCTGAAACTCCACAGTGGGGCGAACCTAGAAGGGAACACACCAGACCAGCAGCTGGAGCAAAGCAAAGCTAGGAAGCCCCTGAGGAGCCCCCAAAAAGGGACTGTAGGCTGGGAGAGGCAGCTCCTGGAGAGTCATGAAGGCCAGCAAACAGACTTGGGATTTTTGTATATTTCTTCTTTCTTTCTCTCTTTTTTTTTTCTTCCCCTTTTCTCTTTTCAAATTTTTTCCTCCCAGATTGGCCTGTGTCATAGTCAGTGTGCCTACCTATATAAGATAGGCATGTGAAGCAGTCCCAAGGAGCAAGCAGTGGGACCAATAGTCCCCGAGAGACCTGGGGGATAAGGACAGTAGGGGAAGGGGGTGGTGAGCAGGCAGTGCCATAGACAGGGCAACAACTAAGGCATTAAAGTCGATAACAAGGAGGAGATAGGGATGGGGGTGGGGCTGTGGGGAGGGCAGTATTGGAGCAACAGCAAACTAACTAGGAGGAGGTACCAAGAAGTGGAGATAAGGGGAAAGTAATGCCGGGGCAGGAGGAAGGTAAAAGGAAACAGAAGAAGGACCTAGGAAGCAAAGCCATGGATAGAGGCATAAACATAGCAGTATACATATGTAAATACATTAATCCACAAAAATAGAGGTATTGGCTTATGTACATATATTTATATGGCAATAGACTGACGTATGAGACGAACTTCGAGTCTCTGCTCATTCCCTCCATTAATGCAAGAACACTTTCTTCTAACTAATTGGCAGTCTGAGATGTTCACCCTCCTGACACAATTGCTGAAGACAAAACGGGTGAATAAGCAAATGTGGTGAAGAAGGTAGATAGTGCCCGGCTATTAAAAGATATAGCGTCTGGGGTCCTAAAGGCTTGAAGTTACACAAGCTGCCATTCAGCAGTGAAGCAACAAGTAAGTCCACATGGAAGAAACACACTGTAGGTGTGATCATGAGGAGTCATAGGGACCAGGTAATAGGCATCAGCAGATACATAACAAACAAACAAACAAACAAACAAACAAAAACATATTGTTGAGAATGAGTGGGGTTGGAACAGAGATCCAAAGCCCATCTGTAGACAATGGAACAATCCCCCGACAGAGGGGCCACAAGGAAGGGATGAGTCAACCAGGGTGCAGTAAAGCATCGATGAAACACACAATATTCCTCTGTTTCCTTGAGGTTTCCTCACCCCCACTACCATGACCCCAGTGCTGCTTCCAAATTCAGACTAGACTGAAACATGTACACAGGTACAGATGAGATGGGAGCTCACGGCACACAGAATGCAGGAACAGGAGTGGGAATAATGATACCAGAAGGGGAGGGGGAAGTGGGGGAGAGGAAGGGAGAAAGAGGGGACTGATCACAATGATCGACATATTACCATACACCCCTGTCCAGGGGGAAGAACAACAGGAAACATGGGGGAAGGGAGACAGCGGTTGGTGTGAGATAGGGAAATAATAACAATGTACAATCGATCAAGGGTTTATCAGGGTGGGGGGTGGAGGGGAGATAAAAAGAGGAGCTGATAGAAATAGAAAGTAAATGTCTAGAAAAGAATGAAAGCAACATATGTACACATTCGCCTGATGCAAACAATGTGTGGATTGTGACAAGAGTTGTAAGAGTCTCCAATAAAATGATCTTTTAATAAAATAAATTAATTCATTAAATTTAACTAAATTAAGTTAAAAGAGTAAGGAATCTAAATTTGTGATTTCCACAGTGGACAGCTGCACAGCCACCCACTTTACAGAGAACTTTGATTACAAGTGCTGTTTTAACAACCAGTTCAACAAACTGAACAAAATATTAGGTATTGGTTTTGCCAAACTGGTGCGAACCAGCTCAATCTCACCACTGCTAGAGATCCACGCTAACCGTGTACTGAAACACAACCGTTGTCAATATGGAGACAGCGTGGTGCTGCCGCACACACGGCAGATAGACCTTTAGAACAGAATAGAAAGTTATTCTCTTTTGGAGAACAACAACAACAACAACACCGAATCCATACTACCATTATTATTGATTGTTAGTGCTGCAGAGTCAGTTCTAACTCCTGGCCAACCCACCCCTGCATGCAAAGCAGACCTGCCCCCGGGGCTTTCAGGCCCAGGGCCTTTCAGAAGCAGGTCACCAGGCCTGTCCTATGAGGAACCAGATAGTGGTTCAAACAGCCCACCTGTGGTTAGTAATCCAGTTCTTAACCACTTGTGCCCTTCAGGGAAGCCTTAGAACGGGATAAAGATGGGTTGTTTATTTGTGAAGTAAGGAGTTCTGAGAAAGGTGAGTATCATGTGTCCAAGGAGAAAAGAATGCCTATACTGATGACCTCGGGCTGGGATCTTGGCAGAGGGTTTGGAAAAAGTGAATGAAAATGTAGGGGGAGGGAATAAAATTCACACAAAAATTTAGATTTACTGATCTGACAGAAGCTGGAGGAACCTGTAAGAGTACCGCCCTAAGGCACCCTTCTGCCCTGAAACTGAAGCCATGCCAGGTGACCACCTTTCAGCTAAACAATGGACCCTGAGGAACGTGCTCCTTAGAAAAAGTAATCACAGGAGATCCAAAGGACAATATTTGCCAGAAAGTAAAGATGAAGAAGGGATGAAGAGGTAGAGAATCCCAGCACAGGGATGGGGGCCCAGAGCAGACTGGAGAGCTACTGATACATTTCGGTGAAGGCAGCCAATGCCATGAAACACCTTTGTGTATAAACGTGTGAATGCCACTCATTTGCTGTCCACTTCCACCTAAAGCATGATAATGAGAAAAATGGATCTATACCTCACCTGCTAGACCAAGATTTACATTTTACACATGAAAAAAATGAAGCCATAGAAATACTAGGAGGAAGCATGAGGGAAGTATTTCATAATCATGATGTATGGATGACCTCTCTGCCTATAAATCAAAATTCAGACTCTATAAATGATGAAACTGATAAATTTGACACCTTAAAAAAGAATAAATAAACTAACCATCTCTCCATGCAAAAGAAATATAAATAAGATCAGAATTGCAACTTGGTTGCAAAGTGCTTAAGTTCTCTTTCTCTAAGGAGCTCCTGAATAAGAAGAGATCAGCAACCTAAACAGAAATTGAGTAAATCATGTAAAGAAAGAGTCTGTAGGAAAAGAATCACAAATGCCAAACATACATCAAGATACTGAGTGTCACTCATTGCTAGAATAAAAGCAAGTTAACACCATACCAAGATGCCATGTATTTCCTAAAAAAATACAAACATAAGATAACTTGTTCTGTTTATGAGGCAAGGAGAGGACTTTAATTCACTACTGGGGGAATACAAAGAAGAAAACTCCTTAGATAAATAATTTGATAGTAACCTTCAAAATAACAACTCATCTAGAATTCTGCTTACAGACATGAAGAAGTAGGATAAAATGAATTTTCTCTCTTGCCTTACACAAAAACTACTACAACCACTAGACAAATACTTATAACAACAACTTTCAGACGTTGGACCACAGGAAGCACAGAACGGTAACTTCTTTTCCAAAGAGAGAAATTAGCAAAGAGAGCCTTATGATTGTTCCAGCCTACTGTCTACAGTTCCTGCATGGCACTAATGTTTTACACACTGGGCTGCTGAGCAAAGGCTTGGAGGCTGTCTACCCAGAGGCTCCTTGGGGAAAGGGCCTGGAGAAAAATCAGCCATGGAAAACTTGACGGAGCACAAGTCTACTCTGAAGTATGTAGGATCGCAAGAGACAATATTGCTTTGACGGCACCTGCGTTTTCCAAACCCTACCTATTAATTTCTGAATGCGTGACTTCTGGAGTGTTGCTATGATATTGGAAATTAGGCCATCCACTTTTCAACTACCTGCAAAGCCACTCATGGTGAACACAGATTTCAGGTGAGTCTCCAGGCTAAAACAGATTAACCAGAACATCCTGGCAATTTAGTTCTGAAAACTCACTCACTGCCGTCAAAATCAACTCATAGCAACCATACAGGACAGAGTAAAACTGCCCCATTGGGGGTGTCAAAATGTTTAAATCTTCACAGGAAGGGACAGCCTCGTCTTTCTCCCCTGGAGTGGCTAGTGGGTTCAAGCAGCTGACCTTGTGATTCGTAGCTCAATGTGTAAGCCATTATGGCACCGGGACGCCTTCCTTCTGAAAGCTCACTAATGGAATGTCCGTGGAGCCCAGTAGAACGCCGTCCACATAGGGCTGGAAGATGAATGCCCAGGTGGAAGACACTCAAAATACACAATGGCTCCCACGAGGCACTCGCGCACACCCACAGTTGTAAGGATGGCGCAGGACTAGGCAATGTTTTCTTCCATTTCTTCTTTTGCTCGTGGTTTCCCAATGAACAGCAATGGTCCAGAGAGTTTCCCCATCGCAGCTGCTCCCTGAGGACATAGAGATCAAAATGCAGAGAGCCAGGAGGCTACACCATGAACAAGGAAGAAGACTGAAGAATGATGAACACATTTGAGTGCTGGTGTTGGCAAAGAATACTGGGTACCCTGTGGACTGCCAGAAGACATAACAAACAGGTCTTGCAATAACTGCCACAAAATGCGCCCGAGGAGGCACATGAGACTTCATCTCGTGCCATTTGGGCGCGTGTCGGAGAGATAGAGGGTCAGTCAAAAAGAAGAACAAGATGGATGCTCACGGTGCCTATCCCAATGGATGGCTGTATGCTTCATTCTGTTGTCCTTGGGTCCCCACCAAGCCGAGCCAGCTCAACAGAGCCTAAGAGCAACAGGGGAGCTAGCATCGCGTCCGAGATGGGAGCGGTTCTCCTGGAGTCTTCTCACAAGAACACCCCTGATTCATAAGCTGGTCTTAGATTGGGTGCTTCTCATGTCGGTGTCTCTACAGGACACGATTCACAAGTGTGAAGACCCGTGTCATGAGTGTCAAGATCTCTCAATCGCACCCCATCTCTTTATTTGCTGCTCAACTGAAGAAGCAACGATACGCCTCTACTCTGAAGGGCAATTCGGCCCTCCTGGGCCGTTTGACAGACAGTGTGCTTGTCTCCAGCATGGGGTCTTCCTCAGAGATTTTTTCCCCCAGTGTTGTGGTCTTTTCACATGTACAGAATTCAGTTCTGTGTAAAATGCACGTCAGACGTGATGGCAAAAGCGCTAGCTTGTGGTTCAGGACGATTGTTACAGGCTTTAGTCTGCCTTATAATCTCTCGGGATTTGATCTCGTCTTTGAACAATGAAGTTGCTTGACTGTGGGATCTCTACAGCCCCTTTGGTTCTAGGATTCCACAAAAGATTCCCAGAATACTACATCTCAGCCACAGAGAATGTACAACGCTCCAAGATAAGGCATAATTGCACGAATTCTAAAATATAGTTATGCTATTTCATTTCACAGTGAGCATTAATTCTCCGCTCCCTTGGTCAGAAGCACCAGTGGAATAATTGTCGTTGCCAGTTGTGCAGCGCTTCATGACCCGGCTGGCATCTCTGCTTGTTCTCACAGCAGGGCGGGAGCATCCTGGAAAGCAGTAGGGGTGTGTTCCCTGCCAAAGCAAACCAACCTCCACCTCCCCTCTGCGCCTCAAAAGTCCTCCCCCGGGAGCTGTGGGGCCAGGTGCCAGCTCAGTGCCATGAGAAGGATTTAGCTCAGCGGATAAATTTTGTTCCTCCGGCTGCCTCAAACAGGTGGACCCCTCAGAAGCAAATGTTAGGAATGAGACTTTTTCATACAGCCTTGTTAGAATCACCAGTGCCCCGGGCCCCCACAGCGACCAGGGAGCGATCCGGCTTAACTAGGTTTTACTCATCTTTTATCTGAGCCAGTTCTTCAAACATAAACCCATCATTGGGGGCACTGAGTGGATTTGTGACCCTCCGTGGAGATGGCTGGCTCCAAACTCCAGGAATATGTTATATGGGGGAAAAAATGCCTCTTTTTAAAAACCATCTGTGAATGAAAAACATTCATATGTTGAACTGTTTCAAAATGCCATATGTGAAACACACACACACACACACACACACACACACACACACGCACGCACGCCTGTTGGGGAGGTGGATGAAGTTGGTATTGGAGACTTCAAACCCATCTTTCCAACCCTCTTCCTTTTCTTTTAAGACTGTAGGTTAAAAGGTTTCAGATTTGTACTCACCCAGATCGAGAGCAAGGTTGGTCTTCGTGGGAGCACTGAGACTGACTAGCCAGGGTTTCCTGGAATTTCCACCATCAGTTACTATTCTCTTTCTCCCCTTCCAGTCATTGACCTAAATGCCCCAAGCCACAGCTGATCTCCTGGCAAACTGGGGCATGCCACTGTATATATCTTTCATTCTATAAGAGGGATGAATTGGTAGAGAGAAAGATGAGAAGAGAAAAATGAAAAGAATCTTTGGCATTGAACTGTTCCTCCTGAGTATGAATAAGAGAATCAACCTGTCTTCTTTCGAAGACTATTCGCTGGCTGCTTGCTTGGGCCATTTTTTTTTTTTTCTGGAAATACAGAGCTTTTCTTACTATCCAGAGTTCACCATTCATCCTTCTAGAGGTGTTAGGGATGAAGAGAAAATTCTAAATAGTACCCATGGAAGGAAAACCCAATTTATTTTAATCTGATGCTACCATGGTGGTTAAGACACCATCAATGAGAAACAGCCAAACCATAGAAGTCAGATATTCGTTACTTAATCAAAAAGAAAATCCTTTTAGGGAGGACTTTTTAAGGAGCGTAATTAACTGACTCACATATGTCACTTCTAAATAAGCCCGTTTAGAACAGGCAGTGGATATTGTTCACCTACCTAAGTCAACCCACTCCTTGCTTGCTGCTACAAACATTTCCTTGACCAACAGTCTTCTTTTAGATACGGTTCATTTGGTCATGATAGTATGGTTCAATGCTGGCTAAAGAGGTATGAAAGACAGGTCGTCTAGGAACGCCTTGTAGTAAGGACCTTACTTTCTTCATCAGTATCTGATTATCCTTTTAGGCAGCAGTTCTAAATCTTCCTAATGCCTCAACCCTTTATTACAGCTCCTCATGTGGTGGTGACCCCCAACCATAAAATTATTTTCCTTGCTACTTCATAGCTGTAATTTTGCTACTGTTATGAACCGTCATGTAAATATTTGATATGCAGGATGTATTTTCATTGTTACAAATTAAACATAATCAAAGCATAGTGATTAATCACAAAACAATATGTAATTATACATTGTGAAATATTTATTTCTAATGAGAAATAAATGAAATTTTGTCTGGAAGCATGGTGTAGCATGGGTAACAGTCTTCACGTGGGGTACTCCTAGGTGGGTGTATCTGCATGTGGGTGGACCTGCCTGGAAATATGTGTTAGGGGTCTTAGGGGACCCCTGGGAAAGGGTCATTCGACCCCAAAGGGGTAGTGACCCATAGGCTGAGAACCACTGCTTTTAAGTATCGGGTCAATTGCTTCATCCACTGAAGTTAGGCAGGGCATAAAAGAGTTCTGACCAATGAAAGGTTACATGCATCACTTTAGGTAAAAAGCATTTATTAGCAGGAGCTACATTTCCCAGCTTGTTCTTTCCTTGCCACCACAAGACTGGACTTGCCTTTTCAGATCACATCTCAGACTGAGTTCTCTAGAGAATCAATATCAGTGAAGTTTATATATTTACATAGAGAGAGAAATTTATATCACATTGTAGAAGCAGGCAAGTTCCAAGTCCGTGGGTCAGATGTTAGACTGGAGGCTTCTCCTCACGCATGTAGCTCTTGGAGATCATGACCCCAAGAACAGCCATAACATGACAGACTGTGACTGCAGAGGCAAAAGTATCCACGTCAGCAGATAAGCTGGCAGGCTGTTGATGACGTGGATTGTGATAGGGAGGCAATATGACAGGCCACTGGTTCAAGTCCAAAGACTTAGAGGACAGAAGAAGAGCCAGATGCAGGATCCAGATGTTGCAAAAAACAAGCAAGATTTCCCACATCGTCCACTTATGTTTGAAACAGGCCACACCTCTAGGAAGCATGCCACCATGCTTCCAGTTGATTGAGGACTGTGATCTGAGTAAGGGTGTTTTATCCCATCCTGATCTTACAACGCCTTGATTGTTTATAGCAAGGAACATTATGAAGGGCTTATAATATGTGAGGTCAGGTCATTTGGATTAGTAGATTCTAACTGCCAAGCTACTGAGAATCCTTGCACCAGCCAAGTTGACACAAAAGCTTAAGTTATACTAAGTACATAAATCGATTCAAGATGGGAAACACAAGAATAAGTGTGCTTTATTAAGCTCCAAATCACTAAGCCTCGACGGTTATTTGTTACCACTGTATAATTTATTAAATCACAACTACAATAATTTTTATTATTCTTTAAAAAAAAGTCTCAAGAAGAAATAGCAAATTTTCCTTCTCTGGATACCACTCTGTGAGGATGTGATATTTCAGGTTGGTGTAACCATTGTGCAATTGTGAGAGGACAAACTATGGACTAGCTGGAGCCAGTAGAGGAGAAGCCACAAAAGGCCAGAAAGAAACTGAGCTCTTGATAACATCACGGAATTAAGCTTGAAGGTCTTTCACTAGACTTCTTTTGTGAAGCAATAACCTCTTGCTTTTATACCAGATTTAGTCAGATGTTCTCTTATTTGTAGCCCAAAGCTGTCTAACTCATAAACTGAAGAAGTTTATTTGCCTCTGTCCCACACACCCTTTATGTCAATTCATGCATCCACCCACCCATCCATTCACCTATTCACCCATGGGACAATAAACACAGCACTTACTGTTCCAGATATGTCAGCCATGGAGAGACACAACAAAATTAACAAACAAACAAAATAAAAACTTCCAGAGTTTTAAATAAAGCCACATCCAGCAGTACTGAAGCTGCAGCTAGGGCAGAGGGACATGTCTGATCAGAGCAGATGGGAGCAAATCAATGGGGAGGAAGAGAGAGTGGAGCACATCCTGGCCCACCAGGCCTGGAGGATGATATTCCTGCTGCGAACAGCCAATGCAGAGTGGACCATATGGCTGATCCCATTATGAGACAGACGTCCCTCACTGACCCATGGTCCTATGGGGAACAACACTGGAGACTCAGTGTTGGGATTGGCCCATCCGACCCCACCACACAGAGGCAAAACACCAAGGACATGTGGCAGAGCAGTAGGGGTATCAGAGCAGGGAGCTCCCGAGGGAGTGCAAAGGATAGACTTTGGGGCCAGAGCATTGCACCCCATCGGACTGGACTGGAGGACACGCCAAGAGGTCAAAAATCAGACCTTGATGTATTTACAGGTTTTTCATTTTTTCCCCTTTTTATTTATTTAATTTATTTATTCTTTTCTTGGTCATTGGTTTTCTTTGTTATTGTCATCGCCATGTTCTCTTTTGCTGCTTTTTCTTTCTATGACTTGTTTTTTTGGTGCATATTATTATCTCTGCAGATCTATCTAGATAAGATAGGCTGGATGAACAGTCTGGAGGAGAAAACAACAACAGGACTGGTGATTCTGGGAAGACATGGGAGAGGGGGAAGCAGGGGAAAGGAGAGGGTGTTGACCAACCCAGGGACAAGGGAGCAACAAGTGATCCAAAATTAGTGGCAAGGAGGGTGTGTGAGGCCTGTTAGGGATTCAGCAAGGGCGAAGTAACCAAGAGAAATTATTGAAACCCAAATGAAGGCTGAGCATAATAGTGGGGCAAGAGGAAAATAAAAGGAAATAGAGGAAA
>NW_022111373.1:37254649-37266228 GCF_000313985.2 Echinops telfairi | reverse complement strand
ATTGTGATAAGAGTTGTAGGATCCCCCAATAAAAAGATTTATATAAAAAAAGCCACACCCAGATTTCCCAAGATTCAGAGCCCATCGCATTCCCCGAGTGACTGCTGACAGTGACCACACTGACTCTTTCCAGTAGTTCTGGAACGCTGAGTGCTATCTGGGCTAGCAGGCCTTCTTTGTTTAGCCCTTTCATTCATTCATTCATTTAGTCTTCCTACAAATCTATTTCGTGTGCTTCAGGTCTACCCGGAGCTCGGGCGTGACCAGCAGAACAACACATAATCATGGCCACCAAAGAGGAGACAGGATGTTTTAACAAAGAAATGAGAGAGAAATGTCAACTGGCCTCCTGAACACGTGACACGTGGGCGGCCTTGCAGACCCCCTGCTGCTGGTGGTGTGCTCTTTGGGGCCATGACATCGCTTGGCGGGTCTGGGCCCCATGGCGGCGGCTCGGGCAGCAGGCTGTGCCAGTCCTCGGCATTGTAAACCTTCATAGCCAAGGATCTTTAGTCCTAGGAGTGGCTTTCTCTTTGAGGCCTAGACTGGCGCCTCCAGAAAGGTCAGAACATTTTCTTGGAAGCCCTTTCCTCCCTTGCCTGCTCAGGCCATAACATAGCCCGCTTTGACCCTCTTTCCGCAGCGATTATTTCAGGAAAGTTCCTTGCTTGCAAACTGACTTCTTCAGCATCCACCATAAGGTTTGGAAGGTAATCTTTACTCCATTGCTTGGTGCCTGACTCGAGGGTCAAAGATCCTTTCGGAGCTTGTCTGGGTTTAATTCTCCAGAAGCAGATGCTGAAGTGTTGTTGGGAGTCAACATGGTTTCTAGGGGATAATAGCTGTGAGGGAGAGGAAGCGGAATCAGGATTGGGCCGCAGGAGAAATGAGACTGTGATGCAGGGCCGATAAACCTCAGCTAACCTAGGGGCCCTCTGCCTATCAGAGTGTGGTGTGGAAATAGACAGACCTTCATATTAACCGGACTCACGTGATCAACAATTGAGAAGGGCTCTTGGTAGGTGTAGCTGAGGTAGACTCTGAAGACGTGCATAGTAGGAGGCCGTCTACCTACTCCATTCCTCAGCTCTGGTCCTTCTGTGAAGCAGAACTTGAGAGGCATGACTTTGGATCTGGCACGGTTGTGCTTCCTTGCACTTTTTCATGTATGCCAAGAATTCAGGATTTCAGTGGGCATCTCATCCTGAAAGAAAACTTGAAGAGAAATGAGTGGACAATTACAGGCCCCACTGTGATGGTCTAAGCAAGGTCGTAGTTTTTGAGCCCCACAATCCTCATGCCTTGTTCCTCATGCCTCTTTGCATGCTTTGGCCTTCATGTGTTCTCCTACGGTCATGTTCTCACACTTTATGACCACCCACCTGCCCATGTATCTACATACCTTGACTCCAGACGTTCCCATCCCGGAGCTTCTGATTTTTTGCCTGCCAGGCACCGGACCATTAATACCAGCACCCACACGTCTACTTGGTTATTTGACCCCTGGAACAGCCCTTTTTCTGTGCAATTCAACTACCACCCCTCGAATGGGCACCACTTGAAAGTGCCCATTGGCGAGGCTGTTCCCTTGACATGGTTGTTCACACGAGGCTGTAGTGAAGCTGCTGTCCGTTTCAGCTTGCACTTCCTGATCAGCTCCCGTTTCAGCTGGTTGTGCCCGATTTCCCACATTCATAAGTGAGAGTGGGTGCAAGAACTTGTACTGGGTGTTATGGGTCGGAACTACCTGCTTATGCAACCGGCTTGTCTATTTGACTAGCTGGAGTTCAATCCTACATGCATTTTTTTCCATATGGTAAAGGATTGTTACTGGGCCTGTCCACGACGATGATGATGTGGTGGACATGAAAGAACCTTGATCAGACATGCTGTTTCTAGTAAGGTTCAATGAACATAACAGGAATTGTATTCTAAAGATACAGACTCCACTGAGCGATCAGGGCTTTGGCCTAGAACTTCAGGAGCGGGTACTATCTTTCTCTATGTGGGCGACCCTAGGTTTTCCTAACCATGACCCTACCTTCACATAACGGACTTGTCTTGGTTGGGCATTTGAGCATCTTTGAGGTTCAGCAGCTCTAACTTCAAGTCCTGTGCTTGGTCCTTGAATTTCTACAACACGAGAGCTTCCTGTGCGCAAACAAATGAGCTCCTTGGTTTCTTCCTTGAATTTCAAGTGCATCTTACTCATCTTCAGCTGTTTATTATATTTCTATAGAGTATCAAGGGCACTTAGCAATAGCCATTCAATCTCACTGCTTTTATGTCTCCATTTTTATGTTTCAGATGCCTTATAAATTGTGCCTCCTGGCATATTGCCCTTCACTAATACAGCACATCAATTCACCCTAGTGAATAGCTGAACAATAGGATCCCTAGCTGGTGCAGGGGTGGAATGCAGACGCTACATCAGAGTTGGGGCTGAGCCACAATGGTGGAGCCACAACCCGCCCTGCCGCAGGCGGCCCTCAAAGGCCGTGATTCCACATGAGGCGGCTTCTGCAGTGGAGGCTGGCCCTGAAGGGATGGACCGCTAGAGGCTGGCTACTGAGTTCCGTCCCTGTAGCGAACTGGGAAATCCCTCCATGAAGGGAGAACATCACGGAGCTGGTCCACTTTTAGTCCCCAGCTCCCCTTAGGCAAGTGAGAAGCCCTTCTGAAACAGGATGGCAGAGGTGCCACCGAGTCCGTGTCACCTCACAGTGGCCTCCCATGTCCAGCAGAAGGAAACACTGCCCGGTCCTGTGGCATCCTCACCGCTGTTCTTAGGTTTCAGCCTATCGTTGAAGCCGGTGTATCAATCCATCTTATTGAGGCCCTTCCTCTTTGCTGGCCCTCTACTTCACCAACCACATTCTTCACCAGAACCATAATTCAAATGCACTGACGGCCCCAAAATATTGGGTGTAAATGAAGGACTAATGAGAACCCAACAGCCCAATGCATCTAAGGGGAAGGAACGTGAACGCTTGTCTCTGTCCACTCATTCGCCTTCTTTGTGTGCTTCCTTCCCCATTTTCTCCAGTCCCAAGAGCTAGAAAAAGAGCACATGAGTTGAGGCATTCCATAAAGTCTCTTGGAAGAGAACTGGCGTACCTATCTGGACCTTCCCTCAGTTTTCTGCCAGAGATACTCAATCGGATCATTCTTGCTCTACTTAGGCTTCTAAACAAAGGCAGAGAAATCTATTACCCTGTTCCATAAATATACCCCCTCTTGGAAATCTCATGGTGTCCCCACTTCCCACCTTGGGTGGTTTGGTGCCTCCCCTGCGTCACTGCTGCGCTGTGAGCAGCCATAGGGATCCAGAGAGACTACTTCCTACAGGTCTACAGTGGTGCATGTTTAAGAAGTTCAGCGCAATTTAAAGTGCAAGTATTACTCTGGAAATGCTCCCTAATTAATAAATGTTCTACATTTTTATGTAGGAATGTTTAATATTTAATTTTTCAATAATTTTATCATTTATAATTTATTAAATTTATTTTGTGGCTTGTATTTATTAAAAATTGATATACTTCCTATTTCTTTTACTCTAATGTTAGATTATTTTTATGCAAAATGAAAAAAAAGTGGTGTTTTTAAGTCACAGACTGTTTAAAAAAACCTCGGTTGCGATGTTTTAAGACTTCAATACCCTACTTCTCCGTAATGTATCTCTCCCAACGTGTTCTCAAAGGCTACGCTGCATTTCTGAAGGTCAAAGGGGCAGCAACCTTTGCGAAGCAGGCCAAGATATTGCGGTTCTGTTCCCCTGCCCCCACCCCTTCACCCCCACAATCTATGAGCGGACTTCATTACTGTGCTGGATTTCATGTTCTAGGAGTGGCCTGGACTTCCCGCAGCACCGGTCGGCGTGCCATTGATGGGTTGAGTAGCGGTGTGCTGCTTCAGGGTTTGACAACTCAGGCATCTCCGGTTTCCAGTCAGGTGATGGAAAGACAGGCGAGGCCGGCAGAGAGCCCTCGAAGGAAAGTTGGCAGTAACTGCCTCAACCTTCCCAAACCACACATTTTCAAACAAGCCAACCATGTCTGAGTTCGGCTCATTTGCAGCCTCAGCAAGGGAATTCGTGAGGATTTGAAGTGGAGTCTGAATGTAGGGAAGTGGGTTCTCCGGAGCAGAAAGCAACACTACCACACGTCTGGCCTTTGTGGAGGTTTTAGGCAGCTCAAGTGGTGATTAAGGTGAGAGGACCGTGCATGTCTTAAGTGGAGGAGGTTCTGAACATCAAATTCCGCAAGCACACAAAAGGTCAAGTTGATTCAGCGCACCAATGTTTATGGAGTGTCTACTGTAAGGGATACCTGGCAGGTCAGCTGGAGAGAAAGACACAGAGGTGAGAGGGCAGGTCCGTGGAACTGGCAGCCTGAGCTACAGAAGGAACCATGGCCTCTGCGACTGCACAAGTCACAAGGAACTCGGGGAATAAAAGCCCATCAAACGTGCCTGGGAAGCGCTGTGAGATCTGCCGTTCAAAGAACTCTCCGAAACACAATTGTTGGTGCCAAAAATCGACTTTACCTCGCATTTGAAGTTACTTTATGACGACTCGTGTCCGTGCCGTCTCACTCCTACTAGAACCAAGGTCAGGGTTCACATGTGTTTTCTCTTTACTTCCCAGCATCCTGCATAATGCTTTGCTCGTAGTAACTCACCATAACGACAGAGCCAATGAATTCATGTCTATGGCCCAGGGCAGCCCTAGCTTGTGAGTCACGGGAGGAGAGCTGTAATTTTTTTTTTTTTTTCGTAATCTAGGCATTGTCCAAGGAGTCCAGAGGAATGCTCTGTGCTTGAATAAATGTTGTTGTAATTGAAGAGCACCTTCCAATAAACCAGCTGCTGCGCATTTGATTCCGACTCACGGCAATCCCGGATATGTCAGAGTGGAGCTGAGCCCCATAGAGGTTTCAGGGGCTACTTTTTCAGAAGGAGCCTCAACCTAGCATGGGGGTTCTGTAACAGTTTATACCCCCCAGGGCTGTCAGTCCTTGATACTAACTGCCACTGAGTCGATTCTGATCGCAGCCACCCAGAGGACTGGGTAGAACTGCCCCTGTGGGTTTCCGAGACTGTAACTTGCTGAATAAATGTTGACTTCTTTGAAGAGTAACCTCCCAAACCCACCTACTTCCTGTGCCCTGGCCTCCCGGCCCCCTTCTCCCCACCAGGCGATGCTGAGCAGCCCTCCTCCAGGGCCACGCAGAGCTCTCTAACGGCTCTCACAGCTGAGCGTCTGCAGCATTTTGATATAATGCATTAAAACATTTCCTCAGCCAAGTGTTTTACACAACATAAAATATTTTTCTATGTTAATGTTTCTTTTATTGAGTTTTTTTTTACAGAAATCATCACACATTCTACAGATATTCAGCAACACTTACTAAACTGAAACACAAAATAAAATTACAGAAACCCCAAATACAGACATCCTCTCAAATTAACCAGCAAGAACTTTTGTTCCTGACAACCAAACTCCAAGATATAACTGCAGCACAACCCCGGCGCAGGGTGTCTTTCCAAATCAGTCACACTGGGGGAAGAAGGGACGCGTGAGGGGAGACAGCACTGTGACCCCTCTCCCTGCCGAGATGGAGAGTTCAAGCCCACTGTTGTTGTTAGGCCGGGCCCATCCAGTCAGTTCCCAGCAGACAGGAGGAAGCCCTGCCTGGTCCTGCACCATCCTCACAAGCGTCCCTGCGCTGAACTCATTCTTACAGCCATGCTGTCAACCCATCTCACTGAGGGCCCCCCACCCCTTTTTTGCTGCCCCTCTACTTACTCAACATGATATCCTTCCCAGAAACTGGTCTCTCCTGAGAACAATCCCAAGTCTATAAGACAAAGTCTCCCCGTCTTTAGTGTCTCAGGAGCACTCTGGCTATACTTCTTCAAGACAGGGAGGTTCGTCCTTGTAGCAGTCCGTGGTACTTTCAACATTCTTCCCCAGCACCACACTGCAAATGCACTCGTTCTTCTTTGGTCTTCCTTATTCACCTTCCATATGCCTGTGGGGCAATGGCAAAGGCCATGGCTCAGGTAGGCACACCTGAGTCAAGCCCATAGAAGAGGGCTTATCGTATCACCCCAGGGGCTAGAAACGAGAGAGACATTATACACAGTCTGTTGTCATCGGGTAGCTTTCAACTCAGGGTGACTCCATGAGTGTCATGGTCAACAGTGGAAGGAAGACATGAATCTTGCATGTAAATTCGGCGGGAATTGGCTGGAGAGAGACCTTCCTCACGGAAGGAAATCGGACGCAGCCTTCATCCAGGGACTCCCATAGCTTGGGAAAGCGGAAGATCCAAAAGGGCAGGAATTGAGCAATGAGAGTGGAGGGAGTGTTTCTGGGTGGGAAAGTTCATGTCCAGGAGACCTCCATTCTGGAAAGAAAGGTCATACGCTCGGACACTTCGGTTAGGTAGACAAAGACCAGCTCTCTATATTTCCATTCCCAACGCAAAACCACAGCAGTTTGTTACCCCTGTGGGTCTGAGGCAAGGAGCCCAGGAATCCAGAAATTGGCACAAGGTTAATAGCACTTGTGCATGTATACCGCCAGTGGTGGGATTCAGCGAGTTTGAACCGATACTTCATTTTGTGGTGAGTTCAGCAAACCAGTTGTTAAACTGGTGCTCGTGACCAGGGTTCTCTCCATGGTCGGCGGCGGCCTTGCCACCCAATAGGAAACCACAAATTTACATTCCTTATACTTTTTTAATGTTCATCTGTGCAACCGTATATTCTAGCTGCCTGTAGTCATGCTCATCCTGTCCATAGGTATTAAAAATGAGACTGGCCTATACTTGTAATATTTATTCATTCATTTCATTAAACTCATTATACTTTTGATAAAATACTATATTTTATTCCCTTGCATTTGTTACTTCAGTACACAAACATACAACGTATAGAGAAAAAGTGCCAAATGACCAGAGGCTGCCGTGCTATCATTTGTTTCAGCTTTGTGATACGTCCCAAATTCCCATGAAATATTATGAGTGAACCTGAAAGTGTTCAAAGAGCTAAAAGTATTGTCAGAACAATTGTTATAAATTCAGCAGAAGCAGAAATGAGTTTTTCAAAGAGGAACACACTATGTTCAGATAAGTCGCCTGCTTCTAACATATCAAACACAATGACTATTGTCTAACTGACTTACTTCTAAAGCAGTGGTTCTCAACCTGTGGGTCGCAACCCCTTTGGGGTTTGAACGGCCCTTTCACGGGGTCACCCGATTCATAACAGTAGCAAAATTACAGTTATGAAGTAGCGATGAAAATAATTTTATGGCTGGAGGTCACCACAAACATGAACTGTATTCAAGGGTGGCAGCCTTAGGAAGGTTAAGAACCACTGTTCTAAGGGAATGGGATCCTACTCCTTCAGTGAAAAGCTGTTTAAGGATAAACCACATGGTCAATGATGCTCGGATAAAAGTGATGCCAATTAAGAAGCAATATGGAAATATCTTAAAGACAGTTTTATTGTTTTTGGTCGGGTATTATTTGATATTTTAAAACTCGTATAACATAATCTAGCGTTATGTACCTTATATTGTTCTTATTTAAGTATTAACTGTATGAAATAATAAACTGCCTTTACATATGTTGCTTTTTCTGCTTAAAATGGCCATCAGGACAGCGAACTGGTTGTTAGATGATTTGAATCCCACCCCTGCATACAACCTCCATGAATGGATGAGTATTTTCATTTCTAGCTAACAGATGGAGAGACTGAGGACCAGGAATTGTAAGCCACGGTGACATTTGGCAGTTCCAGAGAGCCAGAGGCTAGGGAGGCTAGGGCGAGAGTTCCTGTCTTGGCAGCGCTCAGCTTTGCTTCCAGTCTCTCTATTTTGTGAAGGTTTCCGGGATCACCGTGTGTGTGTCCTTACCCTCCAGTCCACAGCAGCCACCCTTTTCCTAGCCCCAGTGCGACTTAATCGGCTCCCTCCCCCTACTAGAATGTAAGCTCAATGAAAGAAGGGTTGGTGTGTTACGTGCATTGTTGTCTCTTCAGACACATCTGCATTCAATGGCCCTGCAAGGCTGATGTTTCTGATCGGAGGGTCATACAGTCTAAGAGCTCTGGTTTGGCAAGACGGATTGGTGGCTATATGAGAGGACAAGGGAGAACCAGAGTGGGCAGGAGGGAAATGATGAAAGAAATCTCTTGGAGGTCAATCGTTTCTCTCCCCCGTGATGTCTCTTCAGTCTAGTGTGCTTGTTGCATGCGTTCTCCTTCTAAATCCTGTTCAGGAACTAAATTAGGCAGGGCAGTTCGGATGGTATCAAGGTTAAAGTACTCGGCTCTTCTGTAAATATTTACAGCCTTAGAAACCTTCTGGGGCAGTTCGACCCTGTCCTCTGGCGTTGCTATGAGTTGAATTAGACTCAGTGACAATAGGTTTGGCTTGCAGGGTGTGGGGAGGGTTTATCCCACAGCACTTTCATTAGTCACCAAGCCTTCCAGCATCGGCTCGCCCTCATGAACATATTAGGAGCTGCCTTGCTGGTGAAAAGTTGGTTAGACTGCTAAGCATACCTTAGAAATAGAAAAGCTTTAAGGTTTGCAGCTAAAGGAACTAACTCTCTCAAACAGGAATTTTCTTTAGGGTCTGTTTGGCAAACACGTCTGCCCCTTTCTTTGAGGCAGGCCATGTCAGCAGTTTAATTTAAGACATCAAATGAGAAACAATCTGTCTGGTATAACCTTTTGCCGGTGAAATGAACAGCCTCTGAGCCAGCTCCTAGAGAACACTCTCATTATCCCAGTCTCCGTGACATGGGACATATTGTCTCTCTTCTTGACTTGACCTTAACACATCACTGATGCAAAACATAGTTCTAGTTTGAAAAAAAGGCATCTAGAAAATAAAACCATTTCATCCTCTGAGCTCTGAGCCTCAGCGCTGAAGGAATATGCGCTGTTTGTTTGTTTTGTACCAATGACGGTGCTAGCCTCTTCAACATTGAAGGAAATATTTGTGAGGAGAGACAGTCTGCAAAAACAGTACTTCCCATTCAGAACACAAGATCCACAGATGAAGATTGAGTATAAGCACGGGGGCACTTTGACTTTGGTCACAACATGTCCTTGGACAGTGAAAGGTAAAGAGTTTTGTTTATAAAAAATGGCTCATGATTAAATAGGGAAAAGAAGAAGACAAATAGACATATGATAGATGAATAAATACACCCACATTTATATGTATACATGTCCCAAACTACTTAAAATAGCAAAAAAGTGATCTGAGCCTTGGAGTGGTCAGTGGAGGTAGGGGAGGAAACTGAAGGCTCATTTCATTTAATGGGACATTTTTACAGATGAAAAACTCTGGTCCTCAGGTGGGGATTTGCAAGAATGATGTCGCTAATTGTTGAAAGAGTCAGGATGAGTCTTCAGGTCTCCTGGTTTACAAACCAGGACTTTCTGCCCTGATAAAAACCAGAACCACGTCTGTCTGCACTTGTATTTATTGAGGTGCTACTTATGTGAAGCTGCTCTGTGGTGTTTGTATCAGTTAGGATTAGCACCAATTACTAACAGTGGCTAATAAAATTTAGAGATGTGCATATTTTAATATAGGTAAATTAAACTTCATTTGGAAAAGATACTGTTTGATGATTTCCCAGTTAGGCATCTGATTTGGCCTAATGAGGTGTATGTAGCAAAGCCTCTCTTTAGCAAGAAGCAGGTTAGTTAACTGAACACGTTTATTAATAAAATGTCAAGTATTTGTATCTCGGTCCTGTAAAAAGGCCTGATCTAGGGTAGTAGCTTCACAAAAATTAGGGATCTACTCTTTTAGATTTTCTGTTCTATCTTTTTGGCCAACTCATATCCATGAGTTCGATGTCGAAATTCTAGCCACTATGTTCACCTTACATCCTGGAAGACATTGTGGCAGGTGCCACGGACTCTGATCTGACTCACAGTGAAGCTGTGCACAACAGAGCGATGCACTGCCCGGTCCGGTGCCAGCCTCACCATTGTTATGTTTGAACCCATTGTGGCAGCCCCTATACGAACCCATCGCATTTCGGGTCTTCTTTTTCTCTTTTGGCCACACAGGACTTTCAATATTCTTCTCTACCACCATAATTCTTCTTGGGGCCTTAGCATTCAAGGTCCAACTTTCACACGCAGAGGAGATGATTGAAAATACCATGGTTTGAGTCAGGTGCAGCTTGGCCCTCAAAGTAGCATCCTTGTTTTCCAACACCTCAGAGAGGATGTGCAGCAGTTCTGCCCAGCGCAAAATGAACATTGTTCGTGGATCCAAGGAAAATCAAATCATTCACCATTTCAGTCTTTTCTCCATTTAGCATGTTGTTAGTTATTGGTCCCATTGTGAGGATTTTTGTTTTCTTTACGTTGAGTTGTAATCAATATCGAAGGCTCTAATCTTTGATTTTCTCCAGTAGGAGCTACAAGCCCACCTAGTTTTGCGTAAGCAGGGTTAGGTCATTTGTATGTCACAGGTTGTTAATACTTCCCCCATTCCTGATGCCTAATTTTTCTTCACATAGTCCAGCTTTTCTGATTATTTGCTCAGCATTCAGAATGAGTGAAATGGTGAAAAGCTACCACCCTGATGTACACTTGTACACATATTTGAAACCATGCAGCGTCCCTTTGTTTTATTGGAATGCCTGACTTTTGGGCTGGTCTGTGAACAGGTTCTGCACAAGCACAATAAAGCAATCTGGAATTCCCATTCTTCTCAATGTTATCCAGAGCTCGTATCCACACGCCATATGCCTTTGCACGGTCATTGAAACACAAGTAAGTATCTTTCTGTTATTCTCTGCTTTCAGACTAAATCCATCTGACATCTATAGTAATATCCCTAGTTCTGTGTCCTCTTGTGACTCCAACTTGAATTTCTGGTATTTGTCTGTTGATGTACTGTTGCATGATATTCAGCAAAATTTTACTTGCGTGTGATACTAAATGAAATTGTTCTATATTTTCCATATTCTGTTGGGTTGGCTTTTTTTGAATATCCACAAAATGTATCTCTTTCAGCCAGTTGGTTAGGTAACTATCTTCCAAATTTCTTGGTATAAACAAGTGAATGCTTTCAATGCTTCATCCGCTGTTTGAAGTATTTCAGTTGTCTTCTGTAAATTGCCGCAGCCTTGTTTTTCATTAATGGCTTCAGTGCAACTTGGACTTTTCCCTTCAATACTATTGGTTCTTGATCTTATGTTTCCTCTTGAAATAGTTGGACACAATTGTGTTTGACTCTTTGTATTCCATCCATTTTCCTTGGATGCTCCCTGCACCATTCAATAGTTTGCCCATGGAATCCTTCATTATTCTAACTCAAGGCTTGACTTTTCTTTTCAGTTCTTTCTATCCACCTGAGATGTACTGAGTAGGTTCTTCCTTTTGGCATTCTAACACCGGTCCTTGTACATTGCATTACACTACTTTGCCTTCTCAAGCTGCCTTTTGATATTTTCTGTTTAGTTCTTTTATTTCATAATTTCTTTTAAAAAATCATTTTATTGGGGGCTCATACAACTCTCATCACAATCCAT
>NW_022111373.1:37235146-37253806 GCF_000313985.2 Echinops telfairi | reverse complement strand
TCTGCTACCTTAATACTAAATCAATAAATATATGCACATAGATCTATTTCCCCATCCTCATATATAAATATATTTGCATATGTGCGTGCCTGTATTTAAGCCTCTATAAATGCCCTTAGCCTCCTAGCTCTTTCCTCTATTTCCTTTTACTTTCCTCTTGTCCCACTATCATGTTCAGTCTTCACTTGGGTTTCAGTAATTCCTCTCGGTTACATTGCCCTTGATCAAGCCCTACCAGGCCTCCTACACCCTCCTTGTTGTTGATTTTAGATCATTATTGTTCCCTTGTTCCTGAGTTTGTTAGCACTACCTTCCTGCACACACACCCCTCCCGCCTCCCCTCTCCCATGTCATACTTTCTTTCATTAGCTTTAGCTACACTGTGCTTAAGAGCAAGTTTCCATGTCTCTTCTGACATGCACTTTAGTCTTTTCTATCACTCTTCTTTTTTGGTCCTGTGTTAGTCTGGGACAGCCGTTCTCAACCTGTGGGCATTAGGAGGGCCGAGAACCACTGGTTTAGGTAGACTAGAGAAACAAATTCATAATACTCATATGAGTATAGGAAAGAGCTCTATGTACAAGAGCAATTGAATATTGAGAAAACATCCCTGCCCAGTCTAGATCAAGTCCCCAAGTCCTATATTAGCCCATATGTTCAGTACCAATCTATAAAGTTCTCTTCAGACTCACAAAAAACATGCAATGATGCTGAATGCCGGACGATCACAGGCCAGTGGGTCGGAGGTATTGTGGATCCAGTGGTGTTGTAAGCATCTCAGCACTGGCAGGGGTCTCCACGTGGCTTCTCCAGCTCTCAGGGCTCTGGGTGTATCAGGGTAGGTCCATGTGGCTTCTCCTCAGGGATGTCTCACAGAGAGTGAGCCTCGTCAGTAGAGAATCTCCAAGGGAGTGAGTCTGTGTCCCGCCTCCAAGAGCTATTTATCTCCTTAGCACCTCTAAAGGAAGTCATCAATCAGTGCCCTGATTGACAGGCCAAACCCCACCCCTTCACTCTTAGTTCTCAAATTGACAATAGATTATATAACTACCACAGGTCCCAAAGTTTCAAAGACTTATTAACTTTTAACTTCTTAATGCAGAAGCATAAAAACCAAATGTTATCCAATACAAGTTCAAATAATCAGAGGGCAGCAAAGTCATAAACAGAATGCCACTGAAGCTAGGTAAATGCTGTGTGCCATCACACCCGGGTCTCCTTGCAGACCCAGCTCGGTTCTTCTCCAGTGTCTTCTCTTGAAGTTGCACCTGCTCCTCTTACCAGTTCTCATTTGAATCGGTTGTGGAAATGGGGCAATCCTTTTTGTTTCTTGGCCAGGAATCTCTTGATCCTGGAAGTCTTATGAGAAGACATTGTGAGGGTGGAAGGCAGCCTGACTCAGGATGACAGAGCAGCAGAGAGAAAGTCCATTCCTGCTTTTAAAAGGACCTTTTGCTTTCTTCATGTATGATGTTCTTGATGTACTCCCACAGCTACTGGGTCTTCTGTCACTCGTGCTCAGTGTGTAAAATTCGTTCTTCAGATGTTCTCCAAATTTGTATGGGATCTATTCAAGGTTGTATTTTTGGCTTCTGTGGCCTTGTTTTAATTTTCTTTAGCTTCAACTTGAACTTGCATATGCACAATTGATCATTTGTTCGACACTAGGTCCCTGGGCGTGTTTGGGGTGATGATATTGAACTTTTCTATCATCTCTTCCCACAAATGTATTCCATTTAATTCCTGTGTATTCCATCTGGTAACGTCCATCTGTATGGCCTCCGTTTATGTCAGCGGTTCTCAACCTGTGGGTCGCAGCCCCTGTGTAGGTCTAGTGACCCTTTCACAGGGGTCACCCGATACATAACAGTAGCAAAAGTACAGTTATGAAGTAGCAAAGAAAATAATTTTATGATTGGGGGTGGTCACCACATCAAGGGACTGTATTAAAGGGTCGCGGTATTAGGAAGGTTGAGAACCACTGGTTTATGTTGTTGAAAAGGGTATTTGAAATGAAGAAATCATTGATCTTGCAGAATTCTATCATCTGATCTTCAGCTTCATTTCTATCATCAAGGCCAGATTTCTTTTCCTCTGTATTTCCAACTTTTGCATTCAAATTACCAATAAGTATCAATACATTTTGTTTGTGGATTTGGTAAACTGAAGAAGTTAGCAGGATTCTTCAATTTCCTCATTAGTTTACTCATTGGTGGGTAAATATGAATAATGGTTATATTAACTAGACTTCCTTGTAGGCCTTTAGATATTATCTTATCACAGACAGCACTGTACTTCAAGATAGATCTTGTAATGCCCTCTTTGAGGATAAGTTCAACGCCATTCATCCTGGATGTGCCTTCCTGGCACAGTAAGCCGTGTAACTCTTGTCTGTCTAGTTGGCTTGAGCTCATAGCAACCCTATGCACAACAGAACACAACACCGCCTGGTCCGGCACCGTCCTCACAACGGTTCTTATGTTTGAACTCATTGTTGCAGCCACCGTGTCAATCCTTCTTGTCCAGGGTCTTCCTCTCTTTCACCGTCATGCAACTTTACCAAGTGTAGTGTCCTCCAGGGACTGGTCTCTCCTGACAAAAGGTCCAAGGCATATGAAACGAAGTCTTGCCACTCCTGCCTCTAACGAGCATTCTGGCTGCACTTGTGCCACGACAGATTGATTTCTTTGCTTTCTTGGCAGTTCACAGTACTTTCCAGATTCACAATTCAAATGCATCTATTCTTCTTCAGCTTCCTTATTCAATGTGAAACTTTCACGTGCATAAGAGGCAATGGAAGATATCTTAATTTGGGTCAGGCAAACCTTAGTCCTCAAAGTAACATCCTTAGTTTTCAGCACTTTAAAGATGCCTTGTGCAGCAGATGTACCCAGTGCAGTGTGTTGTTTGATCTTGACTGCTCGCTATGCCCATGAGCTTTGACTGTGGATCCAAACAAGAGAAAACCTTGATTCTTTCGATCTTCCCTCCATTTGTCATGATGTTACCTACTAGTCCAGGGCAGGGATCTGCGCTTTCTTTACACTTAGTTGTAATCCATAATGAAGGCTGCAATACTTGACCTTCATCACAAAAGCTTCAAATGCTTATTTTAAGCAAGCAAAATTGTGTCATCTGCATATCACAGGTTGCTAATAAGCCTCCCTCCAATCCAGATGCCTCATTCTTCTTAATATAATCCAATTTCTCTGAAAATTTGCTCAGCATACAGACTGAATAAGTATGGTGAGAAGACATAATCCTAGGCACACCTTTCTGAAATTAAACCGTGCAGTATTCTTTTATTCTGTTGGCATAATTGCCTCTGGATCCATGTATAGGTTCTGGAAGAGCAAAATTAAGTGTTTTGGAATTCCCATTCTTCTCAAGGCTACCCATATTACGGGTAAACTCAAAATGGCTAATATTAGTCCACTTCTGCTCACTAATACTAATAAATACTAATGCCTATGATATCAATCTTTATGTATTCCATTTTTTCACAACATTTTAAAAAATACTTTTATTGGAGGCTCTTATATCTCTTATCACAATTCATACATTCCTCCAGTGTGTCAAGCACATTTGCACATATGCTGCCATCATCATTTTCAAAGCATTCTCTTCCCACTTGAGCCCCTAATATCAGCTCCCCATTTCTTCCCCCTCCCTCCCCTGCCCGCCCTCACAAGCCCTTGATAAGTTATAGATTATTTTTCCCATATGTTACTCGTCCTCCGTCGCCCCTCACCCACTTTTCCATTGTTAGTCCCCCTGGGAGGGGGTTATAGGTTGATCCTTGTGATTGATTGCCCCTTCCTCCCCCCACCCTCCCCTAATCCTCCTGGTATCTCTACTCTTCTTGTTGACCCTGAGGGGTGGTTTATCTATCCCGGATTCCCTGTGTTGCAGGCTCTTATCTGTAGCAGTGTGCATGCTCTGGTCTAATCCGATTTGTAAGGTGGAATTGAGTTCATGATTGTGGGGGGAAGGAAGCACCAAAGAGCTAGAGGAAAGTTGTGTGTTTCATCGGTGCAATACTGTACCCTGACTGGCTCATCTCTGTCCTGTGACCCCTCTGTGAGGGGAGGTCCAGTTGGGCATTGGGTCTCCACTCCATGCCCCACCCCTTCACCTTGCATGTGGTTTCACGACTTCCAGTTTTCCTAGATTCACACCATATACATACCATGTTCTGATTACGATGGCGCCTGCGACGGTCCTCCTTTTCAGTCCTGTCCTATCAGCAATGAAAGCTGTTCACCAGGGATAACCCTACTGGTGTTGGAAATACCAGTGGCATAATTTTCAACATCAGTATGTTGTCAGTATGACAAAGTGACAGAGGAGTAATGGGACAGTGGACTTCATTCTGCTGCTGGTTTCTCAAATTCCCTCTCAACGGTTTCTGTTTGTAACTCACCAGGGCGAGCCTGTGTTGCTACAAGAAAACTAGGAAGTGAGCAGTACCACTCTAAACCAAATCATATATATTACTGCAGAAGCATAATACGGACATCAGAATGCAGCGAGCAGTCTCCAAAGACAACGAGAGTACACAGTGCCGATGTGTTGGTAAACATCCTCTTTGGGGGTATCTAAATTTGGCCCATTTAAAACCAACACATTAGAAACTGTGGTTCTTATAATGGCTGAGAAACTAACCATCCGCGTATAGCAATCATACTTTATTACTTCCTTCTGCTTACTTAGCGATGAATTTTCTCTCATGTGTCTAGCATTTGAAGGTGCAAATTTCAACAAATAATTTCATACATTGATTCATCTCTAATATATGGATTTAAAGCTTTGAATTTCTCCTAAGCATTGTGTTACCACATACCTCAAATCGATATGTAGTTCATTTTAACACAGCTCAAATGTGGCTTTCATTTTGTGATTTTTTCTTTAACCCATGCATTAGTAAGTGGTATGCTATTTCGTTCTATATATCTGAAGGTTTTTCAGGTATCATACTGTTTTGTTTGTAAACTTAATCTTATTGTGGCCAGAGCGTATGTTCTTTAAGAATTTCCTTTAAAAATGCATTGAGATGGAATACGAGGGCCAGTACATAGTCTTATCTTGACGGATGTTTCGAGTCAGCTGGAAAAGAATGTTTTACTGGGTTTAATCTTTGTAAATATCAATTAGGTTAACTGTGGTTGATGCTATTATTCCAAGCTTCCATATCCTTACTATATTTTGTATGGTTATTTTTTCCCTTCTCTGAGAGACCAATGTTAAAATCTCCAATCATGGATTTTGATTTTTTTATAGCTTTCTTTAGTTTTGTCAATCTTTACTTCATATTTTAGACATAATTTGGATGATTTTGTCTTCTTGATGATTGAACTATTTTTATCATTATGAATAAACCTCCTTAACCCGGATGATGTGTTTTGTCTTAAAAACTTGAAAAACAAAACAAAGCAATGAATTACAAAACAAATGATTAAATAAATAATGAGATTTAAATGATTAATAAATTTTACAAACCCTAACAAGATTGATCAGTAATAAAAAATAAACTACCATATAATCCAATAGTTCCACTTCTAGGTCTCTCCCCCAAAGACTTGAAAGCAGAGATTCAAACAGACTGCATAACACGTTTTTGTGGCACCACTCACAATAGCTGGAAGTTGGAAACCATGGAAATGTCCATCCACCAATGAATGAATAGACAAAATGGGATGCATACATATCATGGTAGAAGAAATACAACCTTGTTATATGTACAAGACGGGTTTTAGCATCAGGGCTTGCAATAGTTCCTAGCTGAAAAGCAGCTAGATGCTTTCCAGCCATAGAATGGATGAAATCATTTGCTGGTCAGTAGATCTCCAATCATGATGCGTCCACACGCGCAGGGTAGAACTGCCCTCTAGGGTTTTCAGGGCTCTGACCTTCCCGAAGGAGATCTTTGTTCAGAGGTTGCTTCTGAGTAGGTCCAAACCACCAGCCTTTTGGTTGGTAGTGGAGTCTTTAACCATTTATGCTACTCAGGAACCATGTACAACAGATAAATATCCACACAATGGGACACTAGAAAGCAATGATACTGTATAAAGCAGTGTTATACAGAGCAGAAATAATAAATCCTAAAACACAATAATGAGTAAGAAAATAAAGTCCTAAAGGAATGTAATCATCTTCCCAAAAAATTGAAATTCAAACTACATTTCAAAAGATGCCTTACAGTTAAAAGAAAAGCAAGGAGATGAGTTGTTGGAGGTCAGAGGTCGGAGGTCGGAGGTCGGGTCTTCGGCTTGGGAAGGGTCCATGGAGCGGGGCCCTCGAGGAGCCAGTGAGGCTCTGGTCCTTGACCAGAGGGCTGGTCGTGGAAGCTTGCTTCCCATCCAATGACCCCAGTACGCAGACATCTGATGCACTGCATAATAACATCTTTTAAAACATTATTCAGTATTTTAAACCATTCATTTAACTCCCGGTGACATCAGGATCTCTCCTACCCCCAATTCCATATTCAGAGTTCGTTTTTCAAATGCATCATTAACTCCTGGAGGCAGGAAGATCCTAGTGACTACTTTTCTTGGATGTTTTTTGTTAATTATAAGAATCATGGTGGCAACATCTGCACAAATATGCTTGCTACAATCGATGTATGGAATGTTATAAGAGCTGTAAGAGCCCCCAATAAAATGATTTTAAATAATAAAAAATATATATTTAAAAAGATTATTTTATTGGGGGATCTTACAACTCTTATAACAATCCATACATCGATTGTATCAAGCATATTTGTACAGATGTTGCCATCATCATTTCCAAAACATTTTCTACTTGAGCCCTTGATATAAGCTCCTCTTTTTCCCCTCTCTCCCCTACCCTCCCAACCTCATGAATCCCTGATCAATTATATATTGTTATTTTTGTTTCATATCTTACATTGTCTGTTGTCTCCCTTCACCTAAATTTCTGTTATTTGTCCCCTTATATGGGGGACATATACCCAACTTTGTGGTGGGTTCCCCCTTTCTCCCCCTCCCCTCTCCCTATCTATCCCCCTACCCTCCTATGATCTTACTACTCCCACTACTGTTCCTGAGGGGTTTATCTGTCCAGAATTCCACGTGTTGAGAGCTCTTTGTAACAATGTGTCTATCCCAGTGGAGCGGGATTTGTAAGGTAGAACTGGGTCATGGTAGTCAGGGAGAGCGGGAGACGCACTGAAGCATTCAGAAACTAGGAAAATGATGTGTGATTCGTTGGTGCTATACTACACCTTGGTTGAATCATTCCTTCCTTATAACCCTTCTGTGGGGGGATAGCCAATTGTCTACAGATGGGCTGTGGGTCTCCACTCCAACCCCCCTCGTTCACATTGATATAGTTGTTTGTATGGGATCTTTTGATACATGATACCTGATCCCATTGACACCTCATGATCACACAGGCTGCTGTGCTTCTTCCATGTGGGCTTATTTGCTTCCCTGCTAGATGGCTGCTTGTTTAATTTCAAGCCTTTAAAACCCCAGATGCGGTATCTTTTGAGGAGCCGGGCACCATGCCTCTCTTCACAATGTTTGCATATGCACCTATTTTGTCTTCAGCAAGTGTGTTGGGAAGGTGAGGATCAAAGCGTGCCAGGTTATCAGAACAAAGTGTTCTTGTGTTAAGGGAGGCCTTGAGTCGAGGTCCAAAATCTGTCTGCTAGCTTAAGACTTAACATAGAAATATATGTAATTAGCATCTATCCCTTTCATTATAAATTAACATCTTTACATCTATACATGCCTATAGCTATGTCTCTGTAAATATCTTTTGCCTAATTTTTCCCTCTATTTCCTGTCACCTTCCTCCTATCCCACTATGATGCTTACCCTCCATTCAGCTCTCAGTAATTCCTCCCAGCTACATTGCGCTTGATTAAACCCCACCAGGCATTATATGCCCTCCTCACCATCAATTTTAGATCTCTTATTGTTCCCTTATCTCTAAGTTTGTTGGCTCCCCATGCCCCTTCCCTGCCACCTCCTCTCCCATGTCCTCCCATAACTGCCGGTCCCGTAGTTTTCTCTTCCGGATATTTTGTCCTGCCTATCTTATATAGATACAAGGTGAAAGAAAAAGAAACACAAACAAACAGACAAAAACAAAACAAAACAATAAAAAAAACCCAATAGATAGTTTCAGGTCTGTCGGCTGACCCTTATGTATGTTTTCCAATCAAGTCTGATGAGGTGCCAATTTTTTAAAATAGAAAAAAAAAAAAAAGAATCAACTTAAAGAAGAAAGACTAGGCAGAAAGGTGAATAGTAAAACTCACCATCAACCACAGGACGAGAATGGGGATGTGAACTACATATGTACTAATATGAATTTATTCTATGATACTCTTCTATCAGTTTGTAGTACTGTGGTGGCTTGCTTGTTGCTAGAATATTTAAAAGACTCAAGTCATGGTGTTTTCCATACCCTCATATGCATGTAAAATCTGGACACTGAATAAGGAAGGCCACAGAAGACTCGGTGCATTTGAAGGATGGGTTGGTGAAGAACGTGGAAGGCACTGTGGAGTGCCAGTAGAATGAGCAAATCTGTCCTTGAAAAAGTATAATCTGAAGGCAAGGCTTCATCTCATGTACTTTGGACACGTTATCAGGAGAGATCAGTCCTTGGAAAAGGGCATCATGCTTGGTAGAGAGTCAGCAAAGAAAGATGGTCAGCGAAAGGAGATGGGAGGACAAGTGGCTGCACCAATGGGCTAAAATAAAACAACAATTGTGAGGATGGCGCAGACTGGGAAGTGCTTGCTTCTGCTATCCACAGGGTTGGTATGAGCAGAGGCTGACTAAAAAATACCTCACGATGATGTCAATGTGTTCCATGACAAGTATATTTACTATCTTACAGTCGACCTTGGAGCAAATTCAATCATCTGAATTATTTAATAATTTTCACAGGAAGCCCAATTATTTGAGATTTGACAAATGTCTCCTTACATCTCTGAAATCTGTATTGGAATCCTACTTTTGTTTTGGAATTGAAGAAACACTTTAATAAAATTTTACTTAAAGCCAACTATCAAAATGGCCTCTTCTTTTTCTTCTTCTTTTCCAGCTTAAGCCAATGAGTGACTCAGTGACAACGTATTGCTTAAAAACACAAAAGACTAACTTCTGTCAACAAAATCACGCTTGTTGAACTTTCATTTATTTTGGCATCAATTATAAAAATTACTATTATCAGTAGCTCCAAGACCATCAAGTCAGCATCTATTTATAGAACTATTCTTTTTAGATGCTTTTCTTCGGTCACTAATTTTTCATTTCCCATTATGTTGATCTCTAAAGAACTCCAAATAAGAATGAAAAACAGAGACTGAACAGGTGGTATTCAGTAAGCATCACTTACGTCTGGCTAGTGCCTGTGGGTGCACATAGTCACATGGCTGTAACACTTAAGGCTAGAAGGTTGAACTCAATGACTATCAGTTCAACTGACATTGTTGCCTCTCATCTCAACGCCTTTCAAATGATACCAAACTGGAAAATATGCAAGAAACACAGGAATGTCCCTTGCATCATTCGGGGAATAAAAGAGCTGACACAAATAATGCCTAATTTGCTCAGATGTTTCTTTTTTCTTTGGCTTCCAATATTTGTCCATAAGCCTTAATTAACAGTTAAGTAAAATCAGAGGACAAGTAGTACTCTAAGGATTTCTCAGCAAACTGATAATTCTGTCTTTAAAGTGGGCCAGGGACATACATAAATCATAGATCTACGAAGGGGTTTTGAACTTTCAGTTAAGTATAAGCCTTAATCTATGAATTATTAATTCTTTTGATGTGTGATATTTGTCCTCCTGGTGTAATCATTGAAGATGGATACGATAGTAAAGGGTAGTGAAGAAATCAGATTGCGCATAGTTATCAGAAAAAATAGTATCTGGGATCTGAAAGGCTTGTCTTAAAATAAACAGCCATCCAAGGGAGGTGTCATCTAAATCCACACAGAGAAAGCACACAGCAAGTGTGATCAAAGGATTATTAACAATAACATACAAGATCAGAGTGGGGAGACTGTAATAGGGCTTAAGTTGTGAGCACCTGGTTTATAAAAGCCTACAAGATGACAGTGTAAGTCCAAAATACATTTACAGAGTCCTCACATGGAATAAGCTTCCATTGAATTCCTTTGGTCCATTGACCACAGATATTAATGTCTTGCCCCTAGACAGAATGAATTGGAACGTGTATTGCTGCAGATATGGTTAGGGCAAACTTTAACATGTTAGCATTTGTTTTACTTTTTGACCCAATTTTAATTTGCTCTGGTTTTATACTTTCTGCAATCTTTTGAAATGAGGTTTTTCTGTGCTTTATTCTTCTGCTGTTATTGTTTTGATATGATGTTCTTTATATGAAATTCAGGATAGGTAAGTCTATGGAGAGAGCAACTAGATTAATGAGTTATGTTAGGGTAGGCTGGGAGGAAATGGAAGCTAATAATAATGGATGGGAGAATGAAGAAAATGTTCTAAAATTTATTGTAGAAGTGAATTCACAACTCTCTTTAATATATTTAAACCAGTAAATTGTATGTGTGTTATATGCTAATAAAACTGTTTAAAAAGTAGTGCTCTACGGGTTATTTCTTAAAGGTGGTTTTTAATGTTCTGAGTTTCCTTCTTGGAGACAGCTGCTGTTCTAAGGATCAAAGAATCATCCATAGTAACACTTGTATGTTATTTAAATGAATTAAACTTAAATAACGCAATGTCCCAATCAGGAGACCACGTAATGTCCAGCAATAGTAGGACAGGTAAATAAATTCAGGCTTATTCAAATAATGAAGTGCAGAGACTTTACCTCAACTATAGATTATCGCATTATCTGAGACGTGTCTGTTTTGCTAAAGGATTTTGATACTAGATTTATCTGTGTAATTAAAAGTGAAGTGCTAGTGAAAGGTCCTCCAGTGCTTTACAAAAATCATGTCGTAGTCCTTTGATTCCTGTGGTAATGACATGACAGCCACACCACTTCTCACGGCTGTCTCAGCGCTGCATGGGCAGAATTCCAGCGATGGCCAGAGAGCAGGGCGCTCTGCACTGTTCTCCTTCCAGCCTGGGAGAGAAGTAGTGGGTGACTGCCGGGTTTGCTCACCTCAGCCACGTGCAAAAACCGCGGATGTTGTTAATGGCGTCACACAGAACTATCTTCATTAGCAAAGAATGGTAGGCAACCTTGTTTTGAGGTTCAGCAATTCTTGATTACCAGCAAGTCAAATTTAACAAGATGTAAAACTTCCTTTATCTGTACACACACACACACATACATACAAATACACATATAAAGAAAAAAAATTCCATCTCATATGTACATATGTAATTCGTTTCATTGAGATTTGATTAACACATACAATTCAGTAGTTCATTCGTATTAAGAAGAATTGTGCAATCTTCTCCACACTCAACTTTGGAAAATTCTCTTCCTTCTTGTTCCCATTAATGTTGACTCTTCATTTTCCCCACGCTCTTTCCGTGTTCCCAGCTAATTATCATTTTAGTTACTGACTTCATAAATGCACCATTCTTGGTTTCTCTATAAGAACAAAAAACAAAAAGAGGACCCAGCAACAATGATCATATAAAACAGAGAAAGACCACAGGCTAAGAAAAAGCAGAGGATATTAAAAATTTAGAATAAACTTAAAGTGGGTCCAGAGGGAGATCTAATGACAGGTGTTATATTCCAGTCTAAGTACTGTGGTGAAGGAATCATATGGTGTTTGGCTATTAGGGGAAAATAGCATATGGAGTCTTAAAGCTTTGTCTCAAAACAAGCAGCCATCTAATTGAGTAATCATTTAAGTCCACACAGAGGAAGCACGACAACCTGCGTGATCCAAGGATTGTAACAATAAGATCCAAAAGTGGAGGAGGGAATAGTACCAGTTCCTAAATTCTAAATACTCAGTATGCAGAATTCTACGGATGATAGTGGAAGCCCCAAATCCAATTGCAGGGACCCTATGTGAATTGACTACTGTGTGTTAAGCAGGATTCTCTAGAGAAACAAAACCAGGACACTCATGATTTTATATATATTTATACACACAGGTTTTTAGAGCGAGAAAGAATATAACATCTAATTAATCCACACAGCAGTACAGAGGGCTCAGTTCAACTCATTTTCATGGAACAGTTAATATACTGATAGTCTGTCAAATCATGCTTGCTGCTGGTCCAAGATCAAGGAAGCAGAGAGTGGAATCTTCCCTCAAACATGATGGCCAATCCACTCAAGTATTCCCTCAATGCAAGAATACTATGTTCTATTAAACTGGCATACCTTCCCGACACGATCGCTGAAGGCAAAGCAGGTGCATAAGCAAATGTGGTGAAGAAAGCTGATGGAGCCCGGCTATCAAAAGATATAGTATCTAGGGTCTTAAAGACTTGAAGGTAAACAAGCGACCATCTAGCTCAGAAGCAACAAAGACCATATGGAAAAAGCACACCAGCCTGTGCGATCACGAGGTGTGGAAGGGATCAGGTATCAGGCATCAAAAAACAAAAAATCATATCATTGTGAATGAGGGGGAGTCCGAAGTGGGGACCGAAAGTCCATCTGTAGGCAATTGGTCATCCCCTTAGGGAAGGGTCGAGGGGAGGAGATGAGCCAGTCAGGGTGCAGTGTAGCAACGATGTAACATACAACTTTCCTCTAGTACTTAAATGCTTCCTTCCCCCTCCCCCCTCCCTACTATCATGATCCCAATTCTACCTTACAAATCTGGCTAGACCAGAGGATGTACACTGGTACAGATAGGAACTAGAAACACAAGGAATCCAGGATGGATGATCCCTTCAGGATCCGTGGTGAGAGTGGCAATACCGGGAGGGTGGGGTAGAAAGGGGGAACCGATTACAGAGATCTACATATAACATTCTCCCTGGGGGATGGACAACAGAAAAGTGGGTAAAGGGAGACATCGGACAGTGTAAGATATGACAAAATAATAATATATAAATTATCAAGGTTCATGAGGGAGGGGGAAGTGGGGAGAGAGGGGGAAAATGAGGAGCTGACGCCAGGGGCTTAAGTGGAGAGCAAATATTTTGAGAATGATGAGGGCAACGGATGTACAAATGTGCTTTACACAATTGATGTATGTATGGATTGTGATAGGAGTTGTACGAGCCCCGATAAAATAATAAAAAAAACAAACAAACCATGATGACCAAAGGCAGCAGACGGCAGGGTGGGGAAGCAACAGTAAGTAGCTTGGGAGCTTAGCAAAGCAGGCCCCTGTTAGCAATGCACATATGGCAACATGATCCATGGGCTGGCTTGGCCCAAAGGCAGTGCACACGGTTGAGGCAAAGGACTAGCTCAAGTAGCAGCATGGTGGTCTCATCACCAGGGAGAAAGAGAGAGAGGAGGTTGCCCTCAGAAAGTATTAATCTCCGTACTCCTCCATTCAAGCTGCTACATGATTAAATTCCACCCACGTTCCTAGTTGGCACAATAAACCTAACTATCACAACTCCTGGCGAATCCCCACTGTCCATAGACTAGGAACGTGAACAGCCCTCATATCAGACCAAGAGCACTGTAAAATGGTTCTTAGCAGCTGTGCTTAGACTAGAATGTAACAGTCACTAGATCTCCTTTTCTTTATGTCCTAATAAAACACATGATATAAAAGAATTTATATATATATATGTTATGAGACATATTAATAAAAACAAATACTGGGAAGGTGACCCCTCCATTTGTGAAATAAAACTTATGGTCCTACAATTCCAGCACTGCCTGCCCTCCTTTAGGTAACTTGTTTATTAAGTGTTGATGAGTTATTCCCATGACAGATCAGAGATGCCCTATAGGGTTGGGTGACTACTATGTACAGAATCAAACCACTGGGGCCTTCTCCCAAGGAGACCCTCAGTGTGCTCAAAGATAAACCTTTGTTTAGCAGCTGAATGCTTAATCTTTGTGGGACCAAAGTTCCATCCTATTGGTAACTACCTCTCTACAATTTTGAAATCACGTTTTCATTTTTTAAAATGCATTAAATAATTAATTACTTAATTTTGTTTGATTTGAACTTCATAAAATGGTGTAAAGCTTCAAGTATTGTGTTATGACTTGTTTTTTCATTCCGCTGTTTCTAAGGTTTGCACATATTGAGATAAGTCCTACCTAATCTGGTCACTTGTATCAATCACTCTGCTTCATTAAATGCAATCCACATTCCCCTGTTTTTATGAGCAAGGCTGCCATGCACATTCTTGTACATGTCTCCTGGTTAACGTGAGTCAGAATTGATCTTAAATACATGTCTACGAAGGGATGTACTGCATGTCGAGATTACCGCTGTAAGAGAAAGCCCAGTTCCTTCCCCAGCAGTGCATGGAGCTCTTTCTCCACCAGATCTTTTCAACATTCAGTAAGGAGAGAGTTCCACTTTGGGCCCGAAGATGACTTTTTTTTAACTTAAAATGTGCCTTTATTTGAACAGTGTTTAAGCATTTTATGTGGTTATTGGACATTCATGTTTCCTATTATGTTCATTAAATGAAACGCTGCTTTCTTTTCCTGTCTTTATGAGCAATGCTGCAATGCGCATTCTTGTTCTATTGGATTTTCTTTGGAGAGGAAGTTGTCCAACTGAGTCATCAAGAATATCTATTCTGGATACTTGGTCTTTGTTGGGTATATGTGCTATAGATTTTTCTTCTAGTGTTAAGTTATTTGATCATTAAGGAGACTTCTGAAGAATAGAAGCTTTGGATTTTAGTATAGATGAGTTTGCCAATTTTTGTCATTATGCCTTATTTTAAAAATCTTTTCCTACCGAGATCATATTATCCTATGTTTTCTTCTATGAAGCTTAAGATTTCTGCTTCTTATATTTATCTTTCATCCATTTGTCATTAATTTTTATACATGACAAAATGTAGGGATTCAAGTTCAATTTCATTTTCCATAGGAATACCCAATTTAACCAGATTCGTTTTTCCTGTTTTATTCTTTTCCTACTACGTAATCTATACTGCCACCTCTGTACTATTATGTTCTGAGGCTGTCTAATTTGTTTGTTTACCTAACTCTAAATAATTAACAAACTAAATTACTATGACTAATTCGTATAGGTTTATACGTCTTGATATATGGTAGTGCTAGTTTCATCAATTTGCTATTCTTTAAATATAATTTGATGATTCTTGACATTTAGTTCTTCTTTATAAATTTTTTAATAAGCTTGCTAAATTTGATGAAAACCTTTATTTAGAATTGCCTCATATTAGTAGATCAATTAGAGGATAAAGTGCATCTTTTCAAATTTACATCTTTGCTCTTTTCATATTTTTTAGCATTTTAAAGAGATCTTTTACCACACCTCTGCCCATTGTATTACATAACTTGATTTCTTAACTGATGCTTCCATAGATTCATATAAAATGATATCCCTTGACAGCTTCCCAATGTTTTCCATTTACCGAAATATTGCTTATTGGTTTACTTGTGCGGATTTTGTTTCATGTTGAGGTGTCCTCCATCCCGTAGGCTTGGAAGCATCTCTTCACTTGCAGTAAATAAGATGGTTGTTAGTGAGCCTTCCGTTAATCCTGGTGCCGCGTTCTTCTTCACATCATCCAGCCACCCGACTTACTGGCTCAGCACACAGTTTGAGTAAGTATGGTAGAAGAACATAACCCTGATGCACACTTTTCCTGACTTTAAGCTATGTTCTCTTCCAGGGGCTGCCTCTTGTCTACAGACAGGTTTTGCCTGAGCACAATTGTGTTCTGGAATTCCCATTCTTTGAAATATTATTCATATTTTGCTATGATCTACATGGTCAAATGCCTTAGCATAGTCAAGATGCTGGTAAACATTGTTCTGGTACCCTCTGCTTTCAGCCAAAAGCCATCTGACACCATCAATGACATCCCTCATTCTATCATCTCTTCTGAATTCAGCTTCCAATTTTGGCACTTCCCTGCTGATGAACTGCTACAACTATTAAAAAAAATTATCAACAGGAGAACTTTACACGTGGATGATATGAATTGATTTAGCAATAGCATATGCAAGCTCGATCACTCACTCCCTGAGAGACTTCATTTGATTCTAGTGTTATTTCTTTTCAGTTTCTGCATTGACCCTGATTTCCAAATGTTAGACTGCACCGACCGACTTGGAATCTTTTCTTTCTACCCAAATGAACTCCTTGATGATCCATCCAATTCTCACGAATTTAAATACAAAGCATATGCCACAAATATACTTCTCTGAATTAACTCCTACATCTAACACTGTTCTCAGCATATTTACTAGGATAGTTAGTGACATATTGAAACTGACTCATCCAACAAAGTTCCCAACACTACTACTGCCAAGTCAGCTCTGCCTTGGGACAGAGAACTACTCCCTAAGGTTTCCAAGACTGGCTCACCTTTCTCTGTGGAAGAGCATGCGGGTTTTAACTGCTGACCTGGATATAGTAGCCCAAAGTGTAACCGCTTTTGCCACCAGGATTCAGGATTCTTCCATCCAATATTCAACCTCTTATGTTCTCCTCTAAAAACTCTCTTTAAAATTCTTCTCCACCAATAAATGGAAACTCCACTATCTCTTTAAATATAACTTGTTCCCCATTCTAGCTTATTTTTGTAAAACTAACTTGATATGTTTGAAAGCCTATACTATGCTTTGTGTTTCTTTGTCTCTGTCTTCCATGTAAAAATGATCTATACGGAAGAATACGTTTAAAATTATTTTTACTTTACTTGGGCATATCGTTCCGTTTAGAGTCTCCCATTAATGGCATGCCCCGTACTACCTTAATTCCTCTATTTACATTTCAATCATTATAACTGGCACTTCTAAAGAATCACTAAAACAAAATTAAACCTAAAACTCACTGCCATCGAGTCCTACACTGACTCATAGTGATGCCCTGTGTGTTTCCGAGTCTGTTTACAGCAGTAGAAAGCTCGGTCTTTCTTCTGAGCAAGTGCCAGTGGTTTCAAACTGCAAACCATGAGGATCGCAGTCAACGCAAAACCACCACACCGCCAGGGCTCCTTAGATGCTTTAAATGGACGTGCACGTTTTAAAACTTGTAGTACATCTAAAATATTTAACTACATAAAACACCTTTATGTTGCGTTATGAATCTGAAATTTTAATACCAAAGGCTTTGAGAATGTGTTTCTATTTTTTGTTGTTTCTGCTGACTCATGCTAATACTGACTAAAATTTTCCTTTGTACTTTGTGATTTTAGATTGTGAGTTGATATTTGCTGGAACTCTATCTGTGGAGTTCTTTTGAGGTCTGGGTTGAGGACACCGGATGATTTTTGCTTGCTTCTGTCATGAAGCCTTTTAAGAGTATAGAATTATCAGGAACACACACTATGCAATTCATGAATAGCGAACAGTGAAAATTTCCCTTGCTGCCTGCTTCTTTAGTTTTTAAAAAATTTTAACCTTTAGAAAACGGCATAGCCCTTCAGGGATCTTAGCTTTGTGTGATCCAATAGCCCATTATTCACTAGCTGAAACCTTTCCACTTTCTTTCTTTATTATGTAAATTCGAGGCTGTGAAGATCAATATAACCTCTAATATTCTGATGTCAGTTTCTCACTCTAGATATGAGTTCTCTAGATCTCTAGATGTAACAGCTTTTGTCATTCATTAGTAAAGTAATAATTAACCCAAGAATACAGATTTGGGGGCCTTAGTCCTTGAGTTTCTGATTCGGCACATCTGGAACTTTTATCTCAACGTGCTGCACTCCTATACTTTAGCACAAAGCAGCCACAGGTCATGCTTAAATGAATGCCCCAACCAGTCAGTCTGGTCTTTTTTCTATTTCGAATTTTGTTCCACATTTTCCTCCCACTTTATCTAGGATCTTCTAACATATTCCCTTTCACCGTTCTTATGGTCTCTCAGGGTCAATGTAAGTTGGTCAAATTTGGCCATATGGTTATAGATTTACTTTATCCTGGCTGTCATTGAGATGTCCTTTTTTCTTGTAGGTACAGCCAGTTATTTGAACTTTTTAAAAAATATTATTAATTGGGATTTGATACATATATTACATAATTCAATCTCATCAAGCAGTGTTGTACAATTGCTACCACAATCAGTTTCCAAACATTCTTTTCCTTCCTGGTCTCCTTGACATTGTCTCCCTTGTACCGCAGTTGTTTTTATAATGAAGTTTCAGATGTCACAAAGTAGAAAATCTTTGAAGGTCTCCATTCTACCATATGGCTAAGTGAATCTTGCATTTGAATTTTCCATTTGCATTTGTTGAAAGAAATTAAAGTTCTTCTAACAGATCTGATTTTCCCCCTACGAGTCTAAATTGTTTAGTAGGACATGAGAATTTCCTCCATAGTGCTTGCGTTTGTTCCTAGAACCTCTCGCTGTCTCCCTTGTGTGTGTTATCAGCTCATTTTGACTCCTAGTGACTCAGTAAGATGGATTACAACTGCTGTATAGGATTTCCAAGACTGTAATCTTTGTGGAATCAGCTTGCTACATCTTTCTTCCACAGAATGACTGGTGGAATTAAGCTTCTTTGGTTAGCACAGGGCTGCTCTCTTGTAATAGGTTTGTGTCCATTTAGCTGGGTCAGGATTCTCAGTAATTTGGCAGT
>NW_022111373.1:37201202-37235046 GCF_000313985.2 Echinops telfairi | reverse complement strand
CGAGCAGCCAATCAGATGTAATCTTAGGGTGGTGTGTTACCCCTTACTCAGGTTACAGTGCTAATGCAACGGAAAGGAAGTTTCCTTGGGGTGTAGCTTGATGTCTACATCAGTGGAGGATGTGGCAAAGCTTATTGGCCATTGGTTGTTTGGACTTCAGGTAATGGTCAGCATCTTGCCTACTGATCCTGGGCGGCATCTGAGGCCTGTCATATGACATGTCAACCTTGGATTTCATTGGACTCTGCAGTCACAACCAATGTGTGGTCTTCCTGATCTTGGGTTTGTCAACCTCCCTGACATGGAGTCAGGAGAAGCCACCAGCTTAGCATCCGATCCACGGGCTTGGAGTTCCCCTGGGCTGAAACTCATCTGATTATACAACTCTGGGAGTCGTTTTTTTAATGCAAATTTCTCAGTCTCGCTCTCTTTATTTTTTACATACGTCAGCGCCCCTGGATCTGCTTCTCTAGAAAATCCAGCCAAAGTGTACTTAGTTACCTCAAGGGCCTGTCTCATTTCGTTTGTATTTACATATGCAAATGTGTAAATATATATATACACACACACACACACACACACATATATATAAAAAGATATATCAGTACATACATCCTTTAAATTCCCAAGTTGTCCTCCCTTCTTAGTCCAATGTTGGGGAAATTATTCTTACTCCTTTAACCCAGTTAAAACCTCCTCTGTGAAGCTCTCCCTTCCCAACGCTGCTGCTCGGTGTGCCCCATAACCGTGCATGTTATCGCCCTGATCATGCTTCCCTGTCATTTCTAGTTTTCAAGAATGTGTCTTTGCTAGGTTATGAGCGATGTGAGGGTGAAAAGTCGCTGACACATAGCTGTTATCCAATGAAGTTTTTTATTTTCTGGATTATTCAATAAATGACTAAGTGAACGAATGATTGTTTAAAAAATGGGGCTTTATGGAGCATTTCTTCTCAGAGCTGTACATAGTAATAAGACATCACTGCATGTGTTGAAAGGTTTCTATGGTACTAAAAGTTTGTTTTATTTTATGAAACATTAAATTTTTAAAGTAATAATCGGACAATAAAAGAAACTTTTCTTCTCATTTCTGGAGTGTCATTTGTAGTTTGAGGAATTGAAACATCGGGACAAGGTGAAAATTGGGCACATCTCTGAGCTACCGCATAAGAACAAAGAGATAGCTCGGCAAGCGAGCACTGTCTATCTAGACATGATTTAAGCCCTCCTGGGACATTTGGCAATTTCTAGAGACATTTTGATTGTTGTAACTGGGAGGTGAGGTGATGCTATTAGCATCTAGTGGGTAGAGACCAGGGTTCTTTTTCCCCCCAATTAATCATTTTATTTGGGGAGCTTTTTTTGTGGGGCTCAATAAAAACTTTTAATTAAGAAAAAAAAAGAATGGGGCTTTAAACCGTTCGCACACCTCCCACAAAAACGTCTTGAGGTTTCCATTTTATCTGACTAACCACTAGGCAAATTCGAGCCCCCGAGTGCAGTCTGGTTTCCTATTTTGTGCTCATCAACTCCCTCAGGTCCACGTGAAGCGCACCAGGGCACCAACCACTGCACACATCACATTCAGCCGGGATCAGGGGGGCCATTTATCGTCTCTGAAAGAAAGCCAAAGACACAGTGTTTTGTTTCTCTTTTATTGCAACCCATTGCAAGGTCAAAAGATTCACGGAAATATAGAAACTACAAACTGGGTGAATTTTCTTTATCCACTCAAAAAGACATTAAAGACAAAGGACCAGAATTTTCCACTATAGCAATATATTTCATAGTCTTTATTCTGAAAATACTGTTGACATTTGGGAGAGGATGAAAAGCCCTGCACTAAGTGTGTTCACGTGTATTTATGACATCCTAAGCAAAAAAAGAAACTCTACTGCCCAGAGAAATTATTTTAAGCCTCCTTTCAAAGCATCGAATGAGAACACATTCAACAGCCATCTAGGATCACTCAAGGTGATGCTTGTTAGCTTCTTTTTAAAAAATTAATCCTTTCAGGCTGGATATTATATTTCTACAGATTCTACAAATGTACCAAAGCAGATTTCCAGGTTGGGTTGCATCAGGTTTTCTGGATTAGTCAACATTTAAAAGAATAAGTGCAAGACCCCTCCCCCCTTCCCAAAGCTAAAGCATGTTAATAGTGCGTACTTTAGGCAAACAATGCGACACTAAAAAAAAATCAGCTAAACACTTCCAAAACCGTTTGACAACCAAACTGTAGCACTCCAAAGATTATTACAACTTGAACTGAAATGATACCATCTGTATTAGAGATGGCGCTCATATCTTTTGTCCCTTTTTCTTAACTATTTAAAATATAGTGTGACATATATAAAAATTAAACTTTTGCTTATTCACTCAAGCTACTATTACTATACATACTATCTTATAAATTAGTTTTGGATTAAAAACCAGTTAAAATATTGTGAAAGAAGATGATTTTTTCCCAGTGCTGGGGAGGTGGATATGAAAATGATCCAGTTCAACATCTGTATCAGAAGAAATACAGTTCGCGGATGGAAATAGCTTTTGTCCTACACAAACTGTCTTCCTTCACATTAGGGTAAGATGACATTTGGTTCTGAGCAAAGCCCCCTCACTACTTACGGACTGTACTCCCTAACTGATTTGAGTCAGAAACAAAAACAAAATGCCACATCGGAAACATGCTGACATAATCAAAGGAAAGAGCTGTTTACAAAAAAAGGGAGTCATTATCAATAAGTGAATAGCACTCAAATGTAAATCTATCTTTCTTTTCTTAGAGCTAGGAACATTTTAGCAATACTGGGACTTAGAGAAAATGAAACTCAGACTTCAGTCTATCTGTTAAAGACTACATAACAGTTATGTCCACATCAGAGAAGAATAAATAGCAAATTCACATGTTGAAGTTTTGTTTCTACCTCTACTGTGAAATATAATCACTCTTTAGTTTAAAAAGGCTTCCTGCTGTCTTATTATAAATGTCGACATAGGATAAGTTATTTTAACCTGAGTGCCTACTATGAATTAATTGTAAGGATGTATGAAATCAAAACATGTATCATTTGCTGATAGGTACTGTCTTAACCAAAAGCTAGGAATTAATTGTAAGGCTGTATGAAATCAAAACATATATTCATTTGCTGATAGGTATGGTCTTAACCAAAAGCTGGCAATTTTTAATTTGAAGAAAAAAAAAAAAAGCTTATTTCTGAGAAGCGGAAACAGAATTTTAATGAACAGATTTTCTGGTTTTGTTTTTTTAACTCATATATTAGCCAGCAATAGATCTTTGCGGTAGCGTAACAACTAATCTAAAATGATAACATGCACATATCTGAGTAACCTGTTCTAAAACCCAGAGCAAAGTGAAACAAGCAAACAAAATCAATAGAAAGATTGTCTACTTATATTTCACTCATTAGTCCTCTATTAATTTGACTATATCCAAATCCCCAAAATATACTTTCATAATTACCAAAATTAACAAAATAATTAAATGATCTACAGGGTTTTTTTTTTCCTTTTCTTTTTAACTAACTGCACAGCATTAATTACATTGATGGCTTCAATGTGGTTAATGCTATGATTAGCCAAATATCATTAAAATATATCCCGACCAGTTTTTAAAAACTTTAATCCACAAAATAAGAGCTAACACAACATTAACATAATACTTAACTAACAAGTTTACTATGCAATATAATTCATTTGTGGAATAATGAATAATTGACTTTTGTGAATTGGCCAGGGGAGTTTAGATTGTGAACATAGGTGTGAGTGTGTGCATGCCTGCATGTGTGTGTGGGCTTGACATTTCTCCAATGTACTGGGGTTCAAGGCTCCCAAATAGTGCGACATCGGGGCCGGGTTATAACCTGTGGAAGTCCATAATTCATTCACCCCAAAAAAGAAGCCTGCATTCTTTTGGTGGGTTTCTGGTCATAGCAACCAGAAGCTTGAAATAAACACACCCAGTTTTGGAACTCTACGTGTAATTTTTTGTTTTGTAGAGAATAAGCCTTCAAACTTAAAATCAAGAAGTTGTGTGGCTTTCAAACACTTTACTTGTTGCTGTTTTTTGGTGGGTGAGGAAGGGGAGTACGCGGGGAAATCAAACCAGCTCAACTGGGAACAAGTAACACTTGAGCTTATGCTATGCAGCAGGCGAATGAGACACAAATATATATATGTATATATATGTACTCGCGTACACACACAGGTGACAGTTAAAACCTTTCCAAGAGATCCTCCACCCTAATCTCTCCATCCATCCAGCCCACGGGAGGGCAGGAGCATTAGGAGGAGGCAGCAGACATGTTGGGGGTCCAGCCCATCTGGTAGGCCCTCTCCAAGGTCCTCTTGCAGTCCTGCAGGACGGTGCTGAAGGTGATGTGGGGGTACTGCTGCACCAATTGCTCCACCGTCACTTCGTTGACCTGCAATGGAACAAGAGCAGCCGTCACGCACAGGGAGCACGGAGACCCTCAGCTGCTCATGCTCACGGGCATGCTGCAGACCGCTGGCAATGACACCAGGGGCCTTGCCGCGGGACTTCTTAGGAGCTCGAGAGCAAGTTTTTTGTGAGACTTATCCCTTTTGCCTTCCCTTCCTCCTGATTTCTGAGTACAATATTCACCATCGGGGATTTCTTTCAGGGGACACCAAGTCAGGAAATAAAAGGCTTTCTATTAGCTGACTACTTGTGACCTGTCGAGCTCCTAACACCGATCGCTGAAAAACCGAGTGTGCTGCAGGCACAGCAGCAAGAAGGTAGCATCCTAATGCGCAGTTGACTTCACCAGCTGACAGCAGCTTTTGAGGACGCAAACTGTAGAACGCAAGCTATCCAAATTCCAGATAGAAATGTTGGGGGGAAATATTTATTTTTCTTCCTTTAAATGTTAAGGTATTGCAAACTTCAAGTCCCTGTGTGGAAAGGGCTGGAATGTGAGGAATCAATAATTAAAACATACACGGCTGGCAGGTCAGGGATGGCCCCAGCAGACCCTAACCATCAAAGATACCACCTTGATTCTTGATTAGACAAGGCAATCAGACAGGCCTAATTAAAACTAACGCCTTTACAATTGCTGTGCTGTGAAGGGATTAATTTGTCAATTATTTTTAAGCTGATTGCAGTTCATATCACAGAAGTAGACAGCTTTCTCCATCCTTTAGATAAATAAATGATTAACCTAAGAACCACAACTTTTAAGTAGCTTTATTTAAAATCTTTACTGAACACTTGGGCGTTTTCAAATACATCAATATTTCAGTTATATCTCGCACAAAGAAGGTACTTGTGATACACATTTTTGGGCTTCCTCTTGGTGTCCATTATTAAAAAAGATCAGGACCACCAGGAAAACCCCAAGACAACATCAAACCTGGAGGTTTTCTTTGAAATCCTGCTTAGAGGCAGGGCGGCGACCATGAGGGTTCAGTGTTCTGCACTTTCCTGATTCACAAGGGGGGGGTGAGGGGGGGCAGGGGGATCTGCTGTCTGTGAAGCTCTCACTTTTTGCTGAGATTTGATATTTCAGCATTTCGTTGCGGCGGTTCATTTTTGTCAGAGCACTCCTGTGTCAGACTGGCTGTGGTGAGGTAAATTCAGTGCAAACTCAACGGGGTCATGCGGTTGATTCTCGTTCTGATCCGCATATGATGTAGGAACTATCGGATCTGGTAGGGATCCTTCCTACGGCCAGTAAATCTGCAGGACAGAGTAGAACTGCCCTCGGTGGGTTTCTCAGACTGTCACTCCGTCCAGGAAAGGGAAGCCTCCTCTTCCTCCCACAGAGCGGCTGGTGGTTTCAAACTGTTGATCTGATTCGCAGTCCCATGCACAACCCATGACACCACTCTGGTGCCTTCTTTCCCTTCATCGGACTTAGTATTATTGTTTTAAGTCAGACCATAATTGCTTTGCTTGATGGCTACTTCTCCTGCTTCAATTTAAGATGGACAAAGGCTATAATCACGTTTGTATTCATTAGGCCGGCAGGGAGATTAGTGAATGAATAATGAAACAATAACTGAAAATGAAAACAGAAACCAAGGGGCAAGGCAAAGTCAGACAGCAATCTACCAAATCATAACGACCCACCATTTCCTCAGAAACTCATATTTAAATTAAGAATGCCTCCCTTCGGTGAGACCGTCCTTAAACAAGGCCCTCCTCTCCAGGGCTCTCTGTGTCCCCACTGGCAGGCAGCCGGCAAGGTCTGTCTTCTCTTTATGCCAGGACTCTCACCGGCTTGCGAGGGGTCCGTCATGGCTGCTGCCGCAAAATCGGGGGAGCGCCGAATTTGCAAAATGTGGGAATCTTCGAAAGGTAACTGCAATCAGAATGATAACTGGAATGGTAAAAGCCATAGGCCCATGCTCCAGGACGGGAGCATGGCGGAAGCAGCACACTCCGAGCGATCTGATCTGACGTGCACCGTGGGCACTGCTGTTTCTGACGGTATCGGTCAAGAGCGTTCTCGGCCAGGCAACAAAGAGTCCGCTGTTTGCTCAGAGGGAGACGCCGTTTCTCGCAGGGTGTTGATCCACACTTTTTCTCATTCTGGCCATCATTCCAGCAGAGGTGTGGTCCACACATTTTGGTCTGTTCCCATGTCTCTTCGCCGCCATGACTAAGCAGGGCAGCAGCGATCTGAAGCCCTGGGTTCGGCGCTCTCAGCTGCATGCAGTCAGCTTCTTGGTGGCCTGTCTCTCGCACCCGAGGGAACGTGTTTGGAAATCAGAGGTTGCTTTGTGTCGTGCAGGCTGGGGAGCTGTCGGTAGAGTGAAGAAGCAGCGTGGTGACTGTGGTGAACATCGTGCACATCAGAGTCGGCCAGACCTAAGATTTGAATCCCGGATTTCTGCTAAGATTTGCTTTCCTCAACTAAAAGGAGACACAAGTGCTCATGTCACACAAAGCTTCTTAGAGGAGCTCTTTTGACTCTAGCAGGCAGTCAATACATCACAACTGAATGCATGAGCTACTTCATAACATGTTCGGAGAGATCAACTCTTAAAGTGTTATTCAAAATTGTTCCATTTCTGAGGTCTTTCCGAAATAAATCTTGGTAGCATTAATTTTAACGTTCAAAATAAAATAATCATCACGTCAGTGGTAATCTTTAAAAAGGACTTCAAGTACGAGAAGGCTCTATTCTATCTTTAAACACTCTGAAGAAGATTCCAGAAGTGCCTTTCATGACATAGTCTAGGTTTGAAATATCTGCTGTCCTGATATTTTCCCTTTTGTTTACCTGATGTTCCCCAGGTGCCTGTTAGGTTCCCTCCTTCCAGAAACGAACTGTGAGCATGCAGGTCTCTCTAAAGGGGCGGGAGGGTGGGGGTGGGGACCGACACTGCCGTAATCTGGGTAAAGAGGACGCCACAGAAAGCAAACACAGTTCTAGCCACTTAACATTCAAGAACAACTAACAGAGAAGATAACAGAATGGATAAGAGAAAACAGTTAAGCCCCCAATAACAACAGGGACTGTCTTCTACGGTACATCTTTCCCAATCTGCACAAGGGACTATACAAAACCTTGTGCCGAGTGTTGACAGGCAATTTATTTTGGAGGGCCAGCTTCTTTAAAAGGGAAAATATCTCCATATGATAACTATTTTCTAAGAAGAGATACACGATTCACCTTAAGCAAACTTGATACATGAATATATGGCTCTATGAAGTATATAAATTAGAGAGTAAGTGTTCACTTTAGTCAAGACTTTCCTGATAAGGCGAATCTATTTTGTCAGCTCCCCTCATCTATTTTATATATCCTGTTGATCTACCAAAATTTAATTTGCCTCTATCTGTTGCAAAAAGTCAGGTGCACCTGTAGTTGGGAATCTAAATGATGCTGTGTTATTCCTCTGGCTCTCATCAGTGACAGGCACAGATAGACAATGATTTGGCTTTCGGTGGCTGCATGAAAAGTGGCACCAGTAATCCTCTGCGGATGTGATGTATCTGCTAAGCAATCCATTTACTAACTGCGCTCTGAAATTCTAGAGACAAAGCAGTGGGGGAAATGCAAATAGGCCACTTTAGAACTTAGTTGGGTGGAAACTAATCAGGGGAAATACATGAGCTTCCACTAGGGAAGGTTATATCTTTAACTTACATTGTCTCTTGATAACATAATGTGACAAATTTTATATGAAAGTCATGTTCATTTAGCCCTCAGAAGTACAAATCACGCTCACCTCTTGGTATAGACTCCATAAGCACTTTGGTGCCTGGAGGAGTTCGGTGTAAGACACCAGCAGAGTCTGCCTCAGTTCAAGTCGTCCGCCTACATGCACATCCCTGCAGTTTGTCATGCTCAGCTCCACCCGCCACCGTGCAAAGACCCGTTCTCTGTTCCAACTCATAAAATGTATGTCATATAAAAATGAAGGCTTCTTCTCTAATTTCCCCATGATTCCCGGTTTTCAGTATTCAATTTCTTTTGCTTTCACTGAAACCTACCAATGGCAACTCCTACATTACATGCGAGATTTGAAAAATGCAGTGTATCTTCCTAAAGAAATATGCAGTGGTGTCATTTGAAGAAATTACTGTGATTAAAGAGAAAAAAGCACGCACCACCTCTTTTTTTTTAAATATAAGAAGGATTGGATTTTATAGTTCTCTCCAAAGACTGTATAACCATAATTTACATTTTCAAAATTATTATAGCTCTTTCTAAGGTAGTAGCAATTTGTCTGGCATTTTAATCTATTTTGAGTTAACATCTATTAGCACTTTTTTAAGATGTGAGGCAAATTGGTATGCTAATTAGGGTAAATCACACCACTGTTTCATTATACTGCTGCTGCTCCTATGGAAGGGTGAAGGGAGAGCTCAGAGTGCCGTAAACTGGGCGAACCAAGCTCCTTGGGCCATGACAGGTCCTTAGCTCCGCTCCAGAATTCAGTGCACACCTAAGCTGGAACTCGCTTCTTAACAATTCCTTGACGACTTGCTGCCATTGAGTCTATGCCAACTCATAGTGACCCTATGGGACAGGGAAACCCTCACCGCCTGAGTTTCCAAGACTGTTATTCTTCACGGGAGTAGAAAGCTTCATCGCTCTCTTGTAGAGCAATTGGCGGTTTCAAACTAGGGACCTTGAGGTTAGCAGCCCAATGTACAACCCACTAGATCACCAGGGCTCCTTCAATGGTGCTGACTGCTCAGAAAATATAATTTATGATACAACTGATTCACAAAGTACGGTATGCTCCTTTGGAGGGGTGGGGCAGATAGTTGATACCTGAGTATATAAGACCACACTAAGAAGATAAAAATCACTTAAAATCCTTCCCTTTTTTCAAGAAAAGGGGGACCCTGTTCAAAATACTTCAACAATGCACTACAGAACACTATTGCAAGTTCCTTGAGAGCAAGGAGGTTTTTACTCATCTCTGTTTCTAGTCCTACATACACTCTGGCATATTCTTCCCCCTTACAATAAAAGCCCATTGACCCAGGAAGTCTGTGTGCATTTGCCTAAACCCCAGCCCCTAGGACAAGCCTAGCACATCATAAGTCCTTACTGAATGGTTTAATATAGTACTTGCTCCATGAATATGTATCGACAAAATGGGAAAACAACCGATCCACCGATGATCTCCTGCAGCTATAGTGGTTGTAGTCTCTAAAGTTTGAGCATTTATAACCCAAAACCAAACTCACTGCCCTAGAGTCAGTTCCAACTTACAGCTGCCCTGTAGGACAGGGCAGGACTGGCCCGTGCATCCCCGAGCTCGTCACTCTCTACAGAAGTAGAAAGCCTCAGCCTTCTCCCCAGTGCAGCTGGTCGTTTCAAACTGCTGACCTGGCATTTAGTAGTCAACGCATAACCCACTAAGCCTCCAGGGCCACTCTTGGGCATCTTGGGCATTTACGGAAGCCACGGACCACTATGGTATGAATTCAGAGTGTTAACGGAACTGGGGGCTTCCATAAATTCCCCAAGTGGAGTGCCTTTAACCCACTGAATTCATACCAGAGTGATTCCTTTTGTTAATAACATTTCCACTGGACGCTGTCTCTGGTATTTACAATGGTCTTGCACAGGAGGCTAAAGACTAGTGGTGGTTCAACAGGTTTTGCTGGGGATGTGTCTGTCAAGCAGTGCTTGGGAAATGACAAGGCTACATTTCAGTCTAATTGATGGCAGGCTTCTTTATTGGAGATCAATGACACTCTACCCCAAGTGTGCGACGCTGAGAGACATGCAAATGGTCACTGAATGTGAGCTGGTTTCCAAAGACTTCCTCACAGATCAGAGAAGATGATTAGTATCGGTGCCCTGCTTTGGGTAGCAGGTCCAGGAAGGGTCCCAGAGAGCCCGTGGGAAGGCTGTGCCATCCACTCTAATGCCAGCTTTCAGGTGGCAGAGAAAGCTGTGGACAGCTGTGCTGCCTTGAAGCGAAGCTATTTCCCACCCACCGACCCCCCTCTCATTTCTGGGCTTCAGGGGTCAATCTGTCCTCACCTCTGCCTTGGGGTAAATGGAAATCTGGGGCTTTATTGTTTGTTGGCAGGGTGGTACTTGGGATCTGGTGACCTGGAGAACACACGGACAATAATGCTGTGGATCGCATAATTCCAGACAGGAAACATTTTTCTAACCGAATGTCCCCTGTCCCGCACACTGAGAAACATGGTACTTATGAGGATTGGGCTTTCATGAGACAGAAGACAGACAATCAAGCCCGTTGCTTCCTTTAGCATGGTTTATTTTGGCAAGATGTGTAAAATGTGCCAAAGCACTAGTTTGCCATCCTAGTGATCAGACAACACAATAGGCCCTGTTCCCAGAAGGATGCACAATGCACAGCGATTCCTCTCCAGGCACCAAAACACGACAACTGCCCTCACATCTTAGAAGGAGCACATGTCAGTTGGGATTAACATGTTGCACGTGGTCGTGCAGCTAATAGATGGTAATTAGGACTTGAATCCAGGATCCCGACACTGGCACTCGGGATAGTGCCTCACACTGTGCGGGCAGGGCGGACTCATGGCGTGCTGTAGTAAGTGCTAGTCTGGGGCCCAGCTGATCACCTGCCCAGTGAAATGCTTACTGACATTCATTTTAATTCGGGGATTTGTTGTTTTAATCACAGTTCACAGACCTTTATGGTCAATTCAAAATGGCTGTTCTGTGGGAAGGCACACTGTAAGGATTGGACGTGGCCTGCGGGTTCTTCTGTAGTGGGGCTGTGGCAGCATGAACATGTGTCGCATGAAAACATGGGCACTTTGGCAGGGCCCACTGAGACTGTGGCAGCAATGGGCATTGCTCTCCCCAGACCAGAGGTCGGATGGTGAGCCAAACAGATCGCCTCCGTGCCCTCCTGGCAGGGAAGAAGGAGGCTGATGTGCCCTTCCTGGGGGAAGGGGAGCTTGCTGTGGATGGAAGCCCAGCATTCTTGAAGATCACTAGAGAGGGTTTTCTCAAAGATGCGAGAGTTAAATGGACTTCTGAAGCCCGCTTGAGAGGTATCAGCCTATGTACCAGAGTGCACATGGTCTGCACCTATTATACAGCAGACATAAAGCAACTCAACAGCCTTTTACTTTTCCATTCCGCAATGCGTCCCCCGCCCCATTCCACAATCTCAAGGGTATCCGTGAAGTCAAGTCATGTTTCCAAACAGCACTGCCCTGAGGAGGGGTGCAGAGAGATATACTCTGGAGGGAGAGTAAGGCGCCCACAGTGTGTCTGTAATGGCGTCGCACATCGCACACTCAGCTCCTGCCTCCTCGTTCTGGACTCTTGCCCTCGCACTGGCCTGTCATTCTTCACAGACTCCCTGGGCAATGTCACTCACTGATAACAGCCCCAGAGGCTGACTCCTGGGGGCCCAGCGGCAGAGCGTTCCTCTCGGGCGAGATTGCCTGCGGAGTCTGCTTCTCTCTGAGTTTCTTGGTACTCTGGGAAAGTGTACTGAATGTCCATGGAGCCTGGCACTCACCAGGTGCAGGCAAAGTCATTCTGGATAATGAGCCCCGATTGCTCTTTCAGCAAGGGCCCACATAGTCCGATATGGGCACAGATTAAAGAGGATAAAATAAGGGTAATGGGAATTTTAGTATCACCCCAAATTTGCATGTAAATGCGATGAGTCATCTAAGTGCGATTTTAAGTATTTTTAATAGGGCACTAAGGAAAAAAAAAAAGCAGACTATACATTGATTTCCAGGACCCTGCACAGCCAGCAGCATGTACCCGTTCTCTGCAGACCAGCACATGGTTATGATTCTGTCTCCATTCCTTTGCAGGGAGATGTATTACTCTGTTTGTTTGGGTGACATGCCACCTTCTGCTGACGTGTCCCTATGGTTAGAGCAGGAAAGTCCAGGACAGAAATTTGGCAACATTTTTTACCATCGCTCACCCTATTCTCTGGGGGAAGGGCAGCAAAGGCTGTGGCTGCAGGCAGCCCCCATGATGAAATGAAATGGGAAAGTCTTCCCACCGTGCTAAGGGCGTGTTAGGTGTGAACGCGAACACACGTGCGGCTGCTTTGCTCTTTCTCTGCAGACAACTGTGCTGTCTGCTCCTTGCTTCCTCCTTTCCCACTCAATCAAGGTTTCTGTCCAGGCCCACCATGGTAGCTTACATAAAACCAAGCCAGTGTGGGATGTGGGAGGAGTATCAACTGTGCCTGCAACGAAGAATACCCGTACAAGGCTCTGCAATAGTGCTGCTCAAGCCACTTACTCATTAATCACCCGAAGCAGGGATCGCAGCCCACTGAAATCCGAATCTGGGTGGGGTAGGCCACCTACATCAGTGTTTTTCTAAGGCTCCCTAGGAGATTCCTATGTGCAGCCCCGTTTGAGACCTACTGATTGAAAGTCTTCTATTGAGTAGCGCCCAGAGAGCAAAAATGATTTCTGGGCTTGGGATTGTGAAAGCAAGAATTCGCAGATACGGTTAATTAAAGGTAAATAAGTACCACGTGCATTCCAGGGTCACATCCACCTCAAACTCCTGAGTCAGGAGTCCTGGGGAAAAGAACTTTCTAGCCTCTCATCTAGAGCCCACCTCTAGTACTGTTCATTGCCTGAAGTGAAGGACATGTCCCTGGATCCTGGTAAAGAGAGACTGGTCTCCTTTACTTCCATTTCCCATTTCCTAGTTGGGCATATCCACAGGCAGCCACTACTTGACCGTCCCTAGAACTTGGTTCTCACATGGGCGAACACCCATGAAATGGAAGGGGAGGGCAAATACCACTAGGTATTTACTGTAACTAAACAAACAAAACAAACACAACCTGTATCTCATTTCAGGTTAAAAGTCACCAGCTAACTAGGGAAGTCAGCTGATTACAAAACACCCACAATGCACCCAGAACACACTTATAGCCCGGGGCTTTTAAGGACGTACATTTTTATAGAGAGGTAAGAAATATCACTCTTGGGTGGCAAAAAACTCTTCTAAAAACCCCTAAGCATAGGAGGCGACAGATCCTGAGCGAGCAATGAACCTGACAGAGGGAAGCTCATAAATTCAGTCAACTTTGTCAAATGCAGTCATTCCATTTCAGAATCTGCAATGATTGGGAGTGCTACGTTCTGTCAATATCACAACAGGCCGGGCTTCATGCTGTCTCTTTTTCACGAAATGTGGGTTGCCTGTTAACACTAGCACTGCTTCCATTCACTTGAATTAGCACCGCGAGAAGCAGCAAAGAACCCGGAGGAGGGGATCACAGAAATGCCTGCAGTGTTAAGTGAGAAGCGGGCTCACCAACCTGAAGCCTCTAATTAGAGATTAGTGTGACACAGTGTCCAACAACCAGAGTGTCAGAGAGAAAAATTAGTGACATTCTCATTGCTGGTTCCACTAGGTGATCCTCCACTGATAACGGATGTGTCAACCCAGATCCATCACGGGCACCCGTGGAGCAGGTGTACACCAACAGACAATCGTGGGCCAGGCTGGACACAGCCATCTGGGGAGTCACCTGCGTGCTCTAACTGGTCTGCCAAAGAGCTACTATTTGGAAAAACCTGGGCCCTACTAAGACAATTAAGACACCGTATATACCTGAGTATCAGCGGAGGCACCTAATTTTACCACAAAAATTGCATACAAAATGGGCTGAAAAACTGGCTTACACACGAGTATATAAGGTAGTCATGAAGTCAGCAGTAAGTGCAATGTATTTATGGACACATCGGGGTGTTTCTAAATTAAACTCGCAAAGGTAAGCCAAAAATTCATCGTGGTGGGAGAAAACTCTGAACTGCAAAAACAACACAAACCCGTGTTTTCTTTTGGGCCTAATGACTTTCTTGATTTCAGGTTTTATTATCTTCCATGAAGCCACGGAAGAGGCAATCACCAAGGGGAAGGCAGATGAAGAAGTAAGAGTTCTTAAATTGCAGTTTTCACCAAGTAGAATTTATGGATTTCACCTGTTTCCTAAACAAATCTATTGATGGCAAAACTTTATTCTACCTAACAGTGATCTGTAAATCTATAGGTTGAAAAAAAATCTGAAAATAGATACGACTGCTGGTTTTCAGAAGGGAGACCCTACACAGAGCAGAGCAGTGCAGGGCTGGGCTGTGAAGGGTGCCACGTTCAACCACACACTTCAGGTGCCTTAGCTCTGTGACTGTCTTGGGCAGCTCTCAAAACTCCTCAGCTACAGGACATGCACCATGAATCGCAGTTTGTATTTTTAAAGAAATCTATTTACCACTGCCTAGATACCTTTGCTGGAGCCCTGGTAGCACATTGGATTATGAATGAAGCTGCTAACTGCATGGTCAGCAGTTCAAAACCACCTGCTACTCCTCGGGAGAAAGGCGAGGCTTTCTATTCCCATACAGATTTACAATCTCAGAGAGCCACAGGGGTAGTTCTCCTTCCTGTAGGGACCCGATGAGTCAGAATCCACTCGTTGGCAGCGGGATACCTTTACACACCCAGGGAGCGCGGCTCTTCTCTGAAAGATGTGAGGTCCTCATGAGTTAGAATCGACTCAGCGGTAACTATTTTGCGGTTGCTATTGTTATTTGTTTTAAGACTCGATCAAATTATTATGAAGCAGTAGGGCCTAATGGTTTTTAAATGTCTTTAGCTGTATAAGTATTTTTCTCCCTTCCAAACACAAACTGTAGAAGTCAAGCAAACCAATCAAATAAAAATTGGGCTTCTCTGGTTGAAGTTAGATGCAAGGATCCAGTCACCTGGCCCTCTACCAGTTTTTCATTCTTTGTATCTCTAACATTTCAAAGAAGTGTTTTTGGAACCTTAGAGACACACAGAATGCGATGAGAAATTGTTGCTTTGGTACAAAATCAAATCCATCCAGTCTCCGGAACCTAACTGTTGATTAACGATGATGCACCAATCTCTGTGGAAGGCCCTGGCAATTTAATACGGATGAAGAGACCAAGGGACAGCCTTACATTCTAGTGAGTAGGGAGGAAGGGGATGGGATAAAGCTTAACTACCACAACAAAATAAGAGCTAATCATTATTGCTTACGTAACACAGGAAGTTGGCATGTACTAACTTGATCCTCTCAAGAACATATGCGACGAGTTCCACTGATGTTTCCACCTTGCAGATGAGGGAGCAGAGACACGGAGAGGATGTGAATATGTCTGTTTTCACTAGACAGGAGCATCAAGCGCATCAGCTCCCAGATTCAGGCCTTTGACGCCAGCTCACACCAGTGGAATCTAGTTTCGTCAAGGCCAAGGCAGTGCAAATGAGAGCGATCTGAATTTATAAAACGTAAGTGCACTGGAAGAATCCGGGAAGGCGAGCCTTAGCAGAGGTGTAGTGAGTCTCCTCAGGGACCTGATGTAAGAGACTGAATTATTACCAAGACCATGGAGAGCTCTGATGGCATAGCAGTTATGAGTCGAGCTTCAATCTGCAAGGTCAGCAGTTCAAAACTACCAGCTGCTCCAAGGGAGAAAGATGGGACTTTCTACTCCCATAGAGCTCGTCTCGGAATCCATCCTGTCCCCTGAACAACAGGGTTCCAAGGAAGGAGTCGATGAACTCCGTGGCAGCGAGCTTGCTTTGTGTGGCGGAAAGTGGTGGCACACATGTGTCATGGTTGGCCTGAGGAACGCTGAGAACCGGGCACTGTGGGGTCTGAATACGCTTGTTACGAGAATTGGTTGTTAAAACATACACACTGCCCGAAGAGATGAAATTTCTAACGACGCTGATCCTTAATCTTTCCCATTTGTTACTGTTCTAGTCCATCCACACTGTGAAATGTAGGGCTAGTCCTGTGCCGCTTTGTCAGCCATGATGAAACCAGAAAGAACCTTTTGCCATTCTAACACCAGCCGCTTTGGGGCTGATTGAGGAAGTAACACATTACAAATTCAGGAACAGGAAAAACCCAAGATCCAGTTCTATGATCAGGATAGCATTTTTCCCGTCATACTTACAGGCAAGCACTTCTCTGACCCAAGGCTTCTTGGCCTTCCCCTGCTCTGCTTGGGCAAGTGTTACAAAGCATTTTAGCACCACCAATAAGTTCCATGAGGCATCCTACTCCTTTAAAAGCCCTGGCCTCAAGGTGCTTAGGTCTCTTGAACTGTGGGTTGGGAAGCCTAGCGCCACCACTAAGTGCCCGGCAGCATCAGGAAGCCTCCTGCATGAAGGTGCTCAGCTGCTTCATGGGTCGGCAAGGTAGGTGCTCTACGTAAGCTGGTTTCTGGTTCTGCTGCTGCCATGTCTCTGCTGCGACTTCTTACCATCCTGCACAAACTCGGATGTTACAGCTCTCTGTCCCTCTCTCTCAGTCTCCTGAGTCTAGAAGGTTCTCAGTGCAAAGACTTGAATCTACAGGGTGTGTGCTGCTCCACTCTCTGCCTCTAAGATTGCACATTCTAAAAACTGACCAGTCCCTTACACTTTATTTGTTCATCTACTTTATTTGCATGGTTCTACTCCCACTGGGAGCCTGCATCTTATTTGTATTATTAGCAAGTTGTCGCTTCTGCTGGGTGGGCCGCTAGCATCTTATTTGCATCCTTCCACCCAATCATTTGAACAGGAGTTCTAAGATCATGGAGAGAAAGGCCACATAAAAGTGATGTGTCCTTTCACAGAAGGAGTCTTACAGGGTGGTGGCAGATGTGATTGAGAAGGCAAGAGACAAGTGTTTTCATGAAGGAGGGGTTGCATGGTTAACCCCATGCTAAGAGGATGCTGAGAGACAGAGAAGTGACCACTGGATTTGGTGACAGGAGGCAGAAGTGATCTTGAAGTGAGCAGCATCAGCAGCCGAGCGAAGATGAAAACAGAACCGGAATGGATTTTGGAGTAGGGGCAACAGTGGATGCACAGAAATGAACCAGCAGAGGAGCTGTTTAAACAGGGGGAAGGGGTTTCCAGGTACAGGCCTGTTTACCCTGGAAACTGGGAATGGCTGCCCTCCTGTGATACTTCATTCCCAATGCACAACGAGATGGCCGGGGATGGATGTGGGAGGATGACATTCACATCCCGCAGGCCCTCACCCAGCAGAGGTCTGTGCCCACGGAAAGTGTCCTCAGAGCCCAGCACTCCTCCTTATACCACCAGCTCCATAAAGTGAGCACCCCTCCCTTCGCAGGGGCTGGGGGGCGGGGATCACAGAGGAAGGCTGATAGGGGATCAAGCAATGTTCTTTATTCAGGACAAAACTCCTAATTTGGATGCCACGTTTGTTTACTTTTTATTTATTAATCTGCAGTCTTACCATATAGTACAGTTACCTGGGGGCTTCTCTAACTCCCCAGTAGGCTTCAGGCTACCCTGGGAAAGGGAGTATGTCTCATTTATTTAGTTTTTCTCTGACCCATCACATATAATCGTAACTGGGACATACTAAAGCACTGAGAAAATATCTCTTGAGGAACTGGATGAAGAATCTGAGACACTTTCGGTAGGGAAAGAATCAGGCTCGCTGTAGAGGATCATTAGCCACACGTGGAGAAAATGGCCACCAGGTGCAGCACAGTCACTGCACACCTGTTGCTGAAGGGCCGGTTTGGACGCAGGCTGGCCGTCCCTCAAACACTGGGCCCACTGCAGGCCATCCTTGCCTCTACTTTGTAAAGTCAGCGCTTAGCAGTTCTGGGATCTAATCTAAGCTCCCGCAAGGAACGGCTGTTACGGTTCTTCCATCTAAATTAGAAGAATAATATAATTCTGCAACCCAGTATTGGGGGGGTGGGGGTGCATATAATTACTTGAACGAAATCAAGGCTCCAAGCGGATTATTTTGCAGCAAAGCTGGAGGTCTCAAGCCAAGCTCCAACAGAACATTCTATTCACCTACAGCGGCAGTTCTCAACGTTCCCAATGCCGCCACTCTTTCATGCAGTTCCTCATGTTGTGGTGACCCCCCAACCATAACATTATTTTTGTTGCTGCTTCATAACTGTTATTTTGTTACTGTTATGAATCTCGTGACCCCTGTGAAAAGGTCATTTGACCCCCAGAGGGGTCATGACCCACAGGTTGAGAACCACTGCCTTACAGTGTTTGGGGGAATGGTAGGCTCTTTCTGTCCTGATTCCCCACTCCCCACCCCCGACCAAACAGTTTCATTGTACATCAATCCCATAAAAGAGGCGAGGGAGTCCCCAGCAGCTCCCGGCAGCACATCCCCTTGGCGGGTTCTCCAGAGCTGCCGACTTTCCTGAACACTGACCAAAGCCCATCCTGGACACTGACCACAGCCCATCCTGGACACTGACCTGGCTTCTGTGATTCTCTCAGTTCAAAAGAGGCCTGATACCTGGCAGTGTCTAAGATGGCTTCTGCTTCTCCAACTTTGAGTGCAGTTTACTAGTTCAAACATATATATTTTTTAAACCAACAGACTGAATTCTAGAATTGCTGTTTGATTCTCGAGAGGCTGTGCCCTTCCCTCAACGCCCCTTTTTAAATACATCTTCGTGAGCTTGTTTTTCTGACTAGAAAACTAGGAATCTTGGGGCAGGTGGACAATAGATGGCAAATAAGATTGCAGGGCAGGGCTGAATACATGAATAAAGAACAATGATGATGAGAATAGCCATTCACATTTGGGGCAAAGTGCTTTTTATTTCAATAACCTTTCATTTCACAACAACCCTACGGGGTGAATATTATTATCCCCATTTGTCCCATGGAGAAGCCGAGGATTTCGGAGCTTAAATTGCTCACGCTCTCACAGACAGGAGGGTGAGGTAGGTAGAATTTGAAAACCAAGCAGGTTGACACGAGGCCTCACTATTTCCTCATCTGCCATCCAGCCCCATGCCCTGCTTTTTGGCTTACCGCTGATTTTGAGAGAAAGCTATCCAGCTAGAGTTGCGGGCATAGAGTTGGAAGAAGAGGGCATGGGCACCCTTGGCTAAAATGAGGTTGAGAGGTTATCTCGGAATTTCAGCTGATGTGTTTTTCCCGGTTTCGATTACCAGGAATAATCAGGGGAGGCTTGTAAAAATGTGCTTTTAAGTGCTCCTACGTGAAAATCACCTGGAGAAACTGTTTTATCAGCAAAAGGAACAAGCTGCTGATGCTTCAAGGGAAGGACTTAAGTTCACATTTTAGAGGCCCCGACACACACCTCTACATTTTTCAAAACCCCTTTCTCTCGGAGCATGTGGCAGTGTGGGCAGGTCAGGTCACGGTGCCGCCACCCACCAGAGGGGACGCCCGGCGCCGTCGCTGCGGTCAGATCACCTCTGCCACTCGAGGGCAGCAGGGCTTTTGTCTTGGCCCCCCCACCCCCACCCCCACCCGCTTTCCTCAGTTGATTGTCTTTGATACGGCATATCTTTTAAATCTTAACTATTGGCTATCTGCAATCTGGAAACAGCTGTGCATATTTGCGGGGAGAGAGGGGGTCCCTGCAGGTACACACTTTGTTTCATGGATGAATGCTACCAAAACAGTCCTGGACACAGTGCCCCACACATTATTTTTCCCTTAAACTGATTTTTTCCAGTTAGTTCTGTATATTAGTTACAGAGTGCTGTATTATTTTCCCCATAGGGCTTCCCTGCTCCTGATTCCTGAACAAGCTGATAAAAACTCCATTTTCTCCGCAGAAATACTTAGCTGGTCCAGGCTTTCTCTTGCCATAATTACTTCCTGAAAAAGGCAGTGGTCAATTTTTCCTGAATATTTTTACATTACATTGGGCACGCAAAACTCGGCCCTTGATTATTTTAAGGTTGTAAAGCAGATTCCTGCCTTGAAAAAGGAGACTGGTTTCTATTAGTTGCTTTCTGTATTGGCTTCTCATTGATTTGATTAAATAAAACCTTGCTGCCATTTAAATGAGGTATCTCTGTGAGAAAATCCAATATTTCTATGGCCCGAAGAATGTAGCAGCATTTATGAAAAGAAATCAAATCGTTTGCTCTTTGACTAAGAACTTACTTCAGGAATTGGGGCAGGTGGGGAGAAAGGTCTTGCAATGGCAGTTTGATGAGAAATGAATTCATTCGATTATTTTCCTGGTGGGGATCAATAATAGTCAGCCTCCACAGAGGCCCTGGGCCTGAAGGCAGCTGGATAATCAATAGGAGCCACAGAGGCAGCTCTCCTCCCTTAGCAGCCTCTCTGATCTTTTCTGGGCGGAATCTTCACGCCTGTGTAATTCTAATTTATGTCAACGAGAAATCAAAGAAATTCCAAGAGGCTTTGGTCATAGGACATTGGGTGGACCTTTCAAAATCTATTTATGTCTCCTCCTTAAGCAATGCGGCCCCCACGGCCCCCCAGGCACCACTACTGGTTGAGTGGAGGAAACCGGCTGGCAGCCGGGCGCTAGCTGCTCGAGACCAGCGTCAGAAGCAACGACTTGGGTGAATGCAGGTACCCTTCTTTTCTTCCTATCTCTAAGAACCAAGCACGTTTACACAGAACGCTCTGCCAAGAGGGCTCCCTCAATAACGCTCTATAATGATACCCCAGGCGCTGGCATTTTCAAATCAAATGAACAGTGTATAAAATTAGTTCTGCATGAAGTTAAAAAAAAAACAACTGAAAGGGAGCTTTTAAAAGCTCCAGCATTTCTTTATCCAACTGCTTTTCACAAGGGTTTGGTATTTGAGAATCGCTACGTTTATGATGTTATTCGCTGCTCATAATTCAGGCCCTCTGTCTCCAGACTTCTGTATTAATACACACTGCAGAGGTTTTCCAAACCAGCCAGGCTGCCGCTGGCGAGGTCTGGTTTCTCAGCCAATGCCATGCCACCGGGCTCCCTCCCTCCTTTCTCATCAACCTAGTTACCCCAAACATTTCTCATTAACCTTGAACATTGCATTTCCATTTGCCCTACAGCTTTCCCAGGGATTTTTGGGGGGTTGGGGAGTGGGAGTGGGGAGTTCAATTTTGTTCTTCTTCCAAACTGCTTGTAACAAATGAGAAAAATATCCTATTATTTGAAGAAACAGATCTATACAGAATCCAGAATTCACTGAAGCTGTGAAAACAATTTCTATGATCCAAGTCACTGACGGTCTCTAATTGTGGGAACCAGAGTAAACATATTGCTCTTATTAGTGAGCCTCATTGATTGTACACGTCAGTTTTAACCAAACCACCAAATAAATGTGCGTTAAGTTGACAGGTGATTTTAGGTCAACTCTAATTCCCAAGGTCAAGTAAGCCTTTGAACAGTCTTTAAGAATATAAGCTCACCCCAATTCATCAAAGCCGTCTCACACAGCGTTTTCTTCTCTGGGTCCTTACAATGGACTAAAGTTTAGGAGATTAAGTGACCTCAGCTTCCAAACCCAAAGTAATGGCTCTAACGTGCTTATCCGGCCAGCAATCAGAAAAGCGACTCAGACAAGGCCTTCTTAAAGCACTTCCTAACTTTACAACTACCTGGGGAATGCTGCTGCGCTTGCTGAATGGCCGGAGGACTCTTCCGTAAGGGTGACCCATGCTGCGGCCAAACAAATTTACTGCAGGTTGGTTTAGACATTGTCCGACAGTTCAAGAACATGTTGCTTTCATGTGCAAAGAATGTGTTTTGCTAATGCTTCTCATCTGTTCTCTGTTTACATAACATGAGAGAAAGAAAAAAACACATTTTCCTAGAACAAATAAAACACATTTTATGATTCTCATAATTCCTCAAAAGCTGAAATGGGGGAAAAATCACTAGTTTGGTAAAATATAGCCTCCAAATGAAATATAAATGGCTCCCAAATGAAATGAGCCGCACGTGAAAGGAAAGAGAACTAGCCTTCAGTCTTTCTCAGAGCTACAGGATGCTAGAGCAGGAGAGCTGGGGCACACAGACACCCCCCACCTCTCTCCAAGGAGGCTTCCGTGACTGACTGATCTGCACAGGTCCCTGAGCCCTCTGCCTCCCATGAAGCCAGTTGGTGTACAGAAAGGAGGAGGACTCGAAGGAATCAGAGTGTTATCAATGTTCAGCAGATTTTGGTCAAGGCACAGGAGCTGGGTGCTAGGCTGGAGTGACATTTGTTCTTGAATGCTTTGTTAGCACAGCTGATGACAAGGCTGAGAGCCAGACAGCAGATCTTCTCTAGGCCCCAGCCCCACGGTTTTTTTCTGTTTCCTGTTATACTCGTCTTGATTTTTTTTTTTTTATGACTTTCTTCTTGTTTCTTTATTCACACTTTCTTATCTGCAGTTCACTTTCTTCTCACGCTGTAAAACTTTCTTCATTCTAGGACTGGGTAAGATCGTTAGTAAATTAATTCCAAATATTGAGTGTGACAACTCATTTTGCAGAAAAGATAATTATTGATGTTCTTGTTCAAAAACCAGTACTCTTAACTTTAAGTGTGGGCAGGAAAAGTAATAAGACGGCATCTTTTCTGAGTTTAAAATTTAAATATCCTTTCCAAATGAGATAACCCACTGAAAACAGGATGAGAAATCCAACTGCATAGAGGTGAACACAACTCACCATGACCCTATAGAGCGGAACTGCCCCATCGGGTTCCAAGGCCGCCATCTCTATGGAAGCACATCGTTGCGTGTGTCTCCGGCAGAGTGGTCGATGGGTTCAAACCACCAACCTGTCAGTGAACAGCCGAACTCTTAACCACGATGCCATCAAAGGCTCTTTTTGCAAAATGAAACAGTGGGGGGAATAACACATCTGTTCTCTCACAAGTAAGTTCAAATATCACCAAACAGACTAATGATCAACATAACAGATTGTTCATTGTAAGAATAATCCTCATAAACATGCATTTTCTATACAAACATTATTCTATAAAAGTAATTTGAATATTCAGAACACTTCTATAATGCACGTGATGCACCCGAGGAGGAACTGCTGGAGCTCAAAGGTTAACTGGCTTCCCAAGATGACAACACTAGGAAGCGAGGACCTAATGTGAACCTAAACTCTACCTTGACCTCTTGTACTTATTTTCTACTCAAGTCAGTCTTTGAATGTTGATTATAATTTAAAATCACACCATGTAGAACACAGGGGACTGGTGGTATTGTCCAGTAAGTGTTGGACGGCTGAACAAAAGATTGGTGGTTCAAACCCAACAGATGAATAATGTTTGTTGTAAAGAAATAATATAAAATATGAAAAACTGCAAAGTTACGTAACTCTAAGCTTCCATTCAAAGTAACAAAGGCCTCTAAGTTCAAGACTGTCCATGTTTTTTGCGTCTGGTTTGGGGATTTCTTTTACCCTCACAGAATCTTTCATGTTTGGCTCGGGATTCCCTTGAGCCCGAGGACCCCACGCATTACGGTTGGGTGCAGCGGTTCCTTGAGAGGGGCTCCACTGCAGTAAGCAAGGTGCTAGACTGGCAGGGAAGCTCTGCGGTCGGAGAGAGGTGCTTCAGAAACTGCCCGAGGAAAGGGCAGAAACCCTCAGGTGTACAGTTCTCCGCCCCCCCCACCCCCCCATACACCACAACTGCTTCCAGAATTTAATTTGGAGCACTTGTGGGAGAAAAGTGCCCATTTCTTAACTGGTAAAACTCAGGTCAACGTTCTTTCAAAAATATGACTGCAATAATCCTCTGCACTAACTCAATCATACAGCTTTCTGATGGAGCCGACTTTCACCAAGCTAAGAGGTAAAGATAAGAAATACTGCGACTGCCCAGATCAGCTGTGGATGCCAACGTACATCTGGAAGGCATCCATTTAGGTGGCCTTGACTAGAACACTCAACCAGCACCTCCTTCTGGTGGAAGCTGGGCAGCTCCACTGTCACTGTGTGGAGTTTCTACAGCACGCCGCCCACTGTGGACCCCTTGCTTTTGTTTAAATGCAGTTGGTCTCTTGTGACAGGGTTAGCAGCAGTGTTAGGTTAGCTCATAGTGAGGTAGGATGCAGACTCGCAACCTCTGGGTTTCAGTGCTGTTGCTTAGCTACAAAGTAAGTCCTTTAAAAAGCAGGCTGGGCTAAGAATGTATACTAGAATCTCTCTAAACAAAAGACATCATGCTTGGCAAAGCAGAAGGTCAGAGAAAAGGAGGAAGACCTGCAAGGAGATGGATTGACACAGTGGCTCCAACTGTGGCCTCAGACCCAGCAATGCTGGCAGGGATGGTGCAGGATTGGGCACTGTTTTCCTCTGTGGGTCCCAGGCTCACAGTGAGTAAGGACTGACTCAAAAGAGGCTGTTAGTTACCATAAGGACAGTTCTTCCTCACAGCAACCCTATGTACACCGGAAAGAAACAGGGCCTGGGTTAGCACCATCCTCACAATTGTTAAGATTGAGCCTACTGTTGGAGTCACTGTGTCAATGTATCTCCTTGAGATTCTTCCTCTTTTCCAATGTTCTTCCATTTTACCAAGCATGCTAAGTTTGGCCCTAATCATCATTTGCAAAATGACGCACCCATATGTAAGTTGGTAAAAGATGACTGCATTTTTTGAGCAAGTATCTAAGGTGAACTTTTTTTAGGGAAGCAGAGAATACATCCACTAGGATAATGCTAATATCACTGGGCACAGATTCTCAAGGTCTGTGGTGAAATCTTAGTAGAGTGGCTCTGGGACCTCGTTACAATGCCAATTAACTAATTCTTAGTATTTTCCTGGAGACAAAATGGAAGTAAGTTAGGGAAAAGTGCTTCTCTGGTACCAGTAGTTCCACATAGATTATTGTATTATTTTTCTGGTCAGCTTGTCAGGCAAGGGTCCTATGGTGATGGAGTGTCATTTCCTAAACTCACGTTTCTGGTCAGTCCCATGGCCCCTGAGCTGGGTTGCTGGTCCCTTTGCTCATCACATGCTCAGAGTGGCCTCTCAAGTGTGGAGAAAGCCAAGCTCCCACATACTGTGGAAGTTACATAATCTGGTGTCAATTTCAGAGGATTAGAAGTAAAGGGGTGGGGTCTAGCCTGTCAATCATTGTATAGCCAATGAGGTCTCTGTGTGGGCATGGCCTTCCCTTGAGGATTCTGGGAATTTCTGTATTTCCTCCTTGGAGGTGGGGGACACACACACTCTCTCTGCTCACTCCCCGAGAGACATTGCAGCTGACAAGACATAGAACTACACTGGTGCTTTGAATTGGAGAAGCCAGGTGGAGAGCCCTGCCAGTGCTGAGATGTTTACAACGCCACTGGATCCACAAGACTGTGATCTTGTGATACACTGGCTTGTGATCTTCCTGCATTCAGCATCATTGCATGTGTTTTGTGAGTCTGAAGAGGACTTTAGAGATTGGTATCGGACATATGGGCTAATATTGAACCTATGGACTTAGTCTGGACTGGGTTGGGATGCTTTGCTAATGTACAATTACCCTTTATATAAAACTCTCTCTTATACCCATATGAGGGTCTCTAAGAATTCGTTTCTGTAGTCTACCCAGACTAACACACATATGATCCTCTCACTGGCCATCCCCTGTCTCAAAATGGCCCCAAATGCACAGTTGTGGAATCACACAACTTGTGACGAGTAATCTGACACTCTTCTCTATAGCTCACCGTGGCAGACACCTTGGAACCCAGAGCTGAAATTCACTGCCGGGCTCTGTAAATTGCAGTTTGCCATGCAACCCTCTCTTGCTTTTTGACCATGACTTGAAGAACGGAGGACAAACTCTAAGTTGACTGTGTGGATGATTGCTTTTCCTTTCCACACAAGCATAAGATTCATTATGAAACAGAGCAACGCAAACGGAATCACAGATTAGTTTAGAAAACCAGGCATCTTAGGATACATGGCTGCGATCATATATCTTTATGAATATGTACAAAGAGATGGAGAGAAAACGATAGCAAGCTACAAACGATATTGACAGAGAGAAGAGGGTTTGGCAGAAAGCTCTTACTTTATCGCATCTCATCAGCCCCAAATATCTCAGAGACTTGCTGCTCTGGGCGATCAGGGTGGCTCCTTGGTCGGTTATTTCTTTGCACCATCCCACATCCACGGTCTCGATGGTCATGCTGTGCCGCCCAATGGCGATCAGCGCTGCACGGGGCACAGGGAGGAGGAGAGCAAGCATGAATGTTCAGGTTCCAAAGAGCTCTTATCATTATGACCAATTTTCCCATTTTCTCACTAAATTTGTTCCCACAACATTGTGTGTAAATGATTTTTTGGCAGGGTGGTGGTGGTGTGGGTGAATGAAGTACAATTTGAAATGCTTTAGGAAATCTTGCCTCCTGACCAATTCTTTATCTTTTGCAAAGGGAACACTCATTCCTAGGGACAAAAACCTCATTATCAGCTGTACCCGTGACCAGATTACCTGCAGTTTCAAACACTCAAGTCTATGAGAGGAATACATATACCACATTATAAAAAACCCAACTAGTAACTAAAATTTACCCAAGAAAACTTTTCACTTTATTTTTCAAATAGAAACCCCACACACAACACCATCTTGAGGTGTATTATACGACTGCATGTGAATTTATTTACCAATTGGCGTTAATTTTTCCCATCTGTTCCTGAACTGTAAAATACAAGAGTATATAATATTTTTCACATCAGTCCTTCTTAGGACTGCTAGAAATTAAGAGTACATTATATATACAGTTGAATTTAATTGGTACCATGTTAGAATGGAGTCAAGGGAATGCATTTGTTATGGTGAATTTCCTTCCCATATCAGCAGTCTTCCTTCTATTAATATTTAAAACGAAGCCTGTCCTCTGAGCACTGTGACGGCCTCTCAGGCTCTCCCGACTGCTGCGAGTTGTCCCACACTAAAGTGCAGATGCTTATCCCATAATCGAACACGTGCGCGCGCAGCACGGCAAAGCGCCAGGACCCATCATCCTGTCAGAGAGCAAGCGCTGGGTGAATGAGACGCTCTTCTACGGACTTCTGATCTGACAGACAGACACACCTCCACACTTACCGAGCAGAAACAGAGATTTTGAACCTGCAGCCAGATGAAGTTTATGGTGCATTGGTTTGTGAATGAAAACAATATCAGAAATGTGAAGGAGGGAGAAACGGGGTGCTAAATATCGTCTGATTCTTAGAGCGGAGGAGCGTCCTTCTGCGGCAGGGAAGGTGGGTAAGGTTTCCCAGGTCAGGAAGGTGCTGACAAGACGAACGATCAAAGCAGAGTGAATCCTTCCAGTAACTAAGAATTCACTCCTGCAGCCCACAGAAAAGAAGCCTGGGTAAACCTTGGTTGAGCTCTGATGGAAGTTCATGGTGGTACGTGTTTGTTTTACTAGAAAAGTTAAACGTGTGCATTTCATGATCAAAACACGTCTGGACAACCATACCTTAAACATGTATACAACCAGTAGTAATCACAACCCAGTTTGTTTTTCTTTTCTGGTGGAAAGGCTTTCTTTTTTTAAAGTTCTTTATGGCACTGGCTTCTTAAGGTTCTCATCTCTGCACACATATTTTGGCATTTAATATTTTCCAATGGTTGGGGGTGGGTAAGCGGCTAACTACCAAAAGTTTGCTGAAATGGTCTGAAATGGTATTTTTGTGTGCAGTGAGAACAGTCTCCCAGGTTCATTCCAGGAACATCACTGTTCTCTCTGGTACTGTCATGACCTTCATTGGCTATGGCATCCTGAAGACCTCCCATGACAAATGAAGTATGAGACACACAAAAGGAATTTCTTTCAATACAAAGTCCTCAAACCGTGATTTCCAAAAATAAAAAAGTACAAATTGCAGCATGGCCCCGGGTGGGCAGATTGTGTACCCCTGTACCATGCTGGACCCCGGTGCGCACTGTTCAAAGGGAGGACGCAGAGGACCCGCTAGGTTTTCACAGCCTGCGTTACACGCAAAGCAAAGCTCTTGATTGCGGTGTGAAGAGCACTGGGTTTGCTTTTTTCCTATTTGCCCCTTTGTTGTCCAAATTAAAACAAACAATAGGTAAGAGTACTGGAGATACTTGATTTTGGTTTTGTGAAAAATTTTTTATTTACGGAAATTAAAACCAAATTTGATTAATATTTCACTCATCCATCCATTCAACAAACACCTAAGGAGCACATTAGAGTGAGTCCTCTACTACCTTTCTTCTTTTTATTTTTATTTTTTACTATTTCCAATATGCCAGGCAGTGGGCTAAGAATTTTAGGGGCAGTTTCATTTAATTCTTCTAGTAACCCACCCTATGCAGTTTTACTCTTACTCTCTCTCCCCCAAAATAAGACAGTGTCTTATATTAATTTTTGCTCCCAAAGATGCGCTAGGTCTTATTTTCAGGGGATGTCTTATTTTTCCATGAAGAAGAATACGGTACACATTTATTGTTTATTGTTTTATTAAAAGAGACCTCGCACTTCCTGTGTACTCCAGCTGCCTGTGGCCAACAGTGAGCTGTGCGGTGGTGTTCGCCGCTATGGTCCAGAGTCCAGAGTTTAGGGGGGCCTTATTTTGGGGGAGGTCTTATTTTCTGGGGGATGCCTTAATAGTTCAGCGAGAGGCAAAACTGTAAGTAGGTCTTATTTTCGGGGGATGTCTTACTTTCGGGGAAACAGGGTATTTCCAGTTTAAATACATGAAACTGAGGCACAAACAGAGTGCTGACAAACAGCAAGTAGAAGAGTGAGAAATCTGACCTCTTCTCCCAGGCCCTGCATCAGCTCTAAATCTAAGGAATTGGAAACATGGGCCAGGCACCCGGAGGTCCTGATACGTGGAGCACAAACAGTGTGGAACTACGATGGGCCTCCAGTACTGGGTCTGGGGCCTGGGAATGGAGAGAATCACTGAGCTCCGAGGCCAGCTGAGTGGTGGTGGGGCAAAGTGGCCGTGTAGTTGAGAAATGGACAAGTAAACACTAGCACAGCGCTAGCACAACTCCTCATCCTTCCAATCTCAAGTGCAAGGGCAGTTTCTGAGTTAATCACCCATTTGCTGTTACCATTTACCGCTTAGTTTGTTTTTATGCTAGTCTTTACCGTTAGCGTGACATCTCTCACTGCTGCATGCCCAGCACCTACTAGGTGTCTGATATACAGGAGGCTCCTAGAAATATTAGTTGAATACCCCAATGACTATATGTGCTTAATTAAGTCTATTATGGGGGCTTACCAAGGGGACATGGGTATCTCTCTCAATCCTCAGGAGAGGAGGAATAGCAAGGACAGCCTCACAGAAGAGCTGAACTGGGTCTTGAGGGATAAGTAAGGCTTCTTCAAGAAATCAAGAGGTGAGGGCAAGGATGTCGAGCTAAGGAAACAGCACGCGTAAAACTAGACATGTGAAAGAGAAGGGGCACTGCAGGCCATGCTGTGTGGTTGGAGTAAAAAAGAACAAGGAAACGACAAGATTCACTTATTCCACAAGTCAATTCATTCAATGATGGATGAGTGGCTGGGTAAGTTTGGGGGGATACAGAGAGTGGCAAAAACAGAGTCCTGACTGTCATGAAGCTGTGACCATAAGAAGGGAGATACTAACAGAACCTTTGATTCCAAATATATACAACTCAGCATAGTTTTATCTCCTGCTGAATATAACCTGCTCTTGGAAATTTTGTCTTTGTTGCTGACTAGCTGTGTGATCTATAGTATGGCGCAGTCTCAAGTCCAGGTCCAGCCTCACAACTCAGCAGATGTTGGATCACAGGGTGTCTCCAGTTTGGCAGTAGGGGTGCTGCTGATCTACTCTGTCTACTTTAGAGTCGGGTTGAGGTTCAAATGAGATAATCCACGTAAAGAACTTCACACTAAAGAAATGCAATGATTTGGGATTGGGGGTGGGGGTGGGGTAGGGAGGCTAGTTCCCCAAACCATCCTACATCCTACAGTGTGGTAGTACATATAAAATGAAGAGTTTTGAAAAAAAAAAAAAACAGCTCTGGGCAAATGAGCCCATTCTGTAAGTACTTAAACAGCGCTAGAGTTCTTGCACTGCCGATTCCCCATCAGTGATCATGAGCCTGGGAGACTGCACCTGGGCTGAAAGGGTTGTAAATGTACAGCATGTTTACCACTTTCATTAGGGCCCTTGACACATCACAATGGTATTTACTGAGCCTTGAAAAGGGATAAATTATGCAAGGGTAATTCCTAATTCCAGTGCAATTTTAATATGCCATTTTTATGTGCTAAGTGCAACTCATAAAGGACATTCATTTTTAAAAATCACACAGACTAAAAGCTGTAGTTCTGAAACTTACACGTTGATCGCAGCTACGCAATAACTCACTACAGGCATTTCCACAGGCAGAGAGGTGAGAGGCGAAGAGAGAACCTGAAAGTCACAATGCACTTCATCTGCTTTTTTTCTGAGGGGGCAAAACTTCATAATGGCCAAGAGAAAATGGCAACAGACTTGAGGTTCAAAGTATACATAGAAGGGAAAGGCTTTCTAATTATGACTCATAACCCAGAGGCAAGAAAAGATGGACACATTACACTAAAAGAAACACTTGTAAGGGGGCAAAAATAAAGTCAGAAGATGACTGTTAGATTGGGAGAAATAAATCCCAACATATAACACAGGCAGAGAGCTAAAATCTCTGGCACATAATGAACACGGACAATTAGGCAACCAAGGGCAAAAATCACTGATATAAAAATACAACAAAAGACAGGAACTGACAATTTACAACAAAATATATGAAAACAGCTTTAAATATATGAAGAAAATTTCAAACTGAGTCACAATTAGTGAAATGTTAAACCACACTGACACACCATTTCGTATCAATTACACGGGGAACGTGAAGAATCTGACAGCACAGTCTGTTGGTGAGGCTGTGAAGGAAAAAGCACTTTCATGTATTACTGGAGGGAATGCGGGCTGGCACAACCTTCTGGAGGGGAATATTTGGCAGGATTTAAGAAAAACACATATATACTTAACTTCTGAACAAGACACTCTGCTGCTAGGAATCTACCCAGAAGATATAACAACTCAAAGTTTCATAATGGATGCAAACAACCTAAATATCATTGATGTATGGTTGAGTAAACAATGTTACATCTACAAAATGTAATATTATGCAGTTGTAAAAAAGGGGGGGGGCAAGATCATTATGAACTAATTCAGAATGATTAGCAAAACATTAAGTGGAAAAGGCAAAGCACAAAATAGTAAGTATGGTGTGCTACGATCCTTTATGTAAGGCAAAGGGAATATAAGAAAAACTATGTGTCCGTGCTCATTTGTGCAAAAGGAACATAGGAAAGATGAACCCACCCACCCCAGATTACAAAGACTGTATCTACTGGAAGTGGGTGAGAAAGGAAAGGAAAGGGGTGGTGGTGGTAGTAAATAATTACAGGGGTGAGGAGGAGGCACATTTTTCTTTCTATAGTTTTTCCCTCTCTGAATAATTGTTTCCCATATCTGAGTATTGTTTCCCATACTCCCCAAGTAAACAGTCAAAACCAGTCAGGACTGAGGAAGGGCTATGAAATACAAATAACAATGAAGGAAACTAACTGTATTACAGATGACTGGAATATGCTAGATGAATAACAATGCCAGGTTGAAGGAGATGGGAAATGAAAGAACTAAATTAAAAAAAAACAACCTTATTCTGACGAAATACTGTAAGGAACAGAAAAAACGAAGCAAACCGTGTAGATCAGCTAGTAAATCTGTTTCTTGCAGGCCTGAGTTAGCAATGCAGTAATTATGTGTCATCTGGAATTCTCATTTTCATTGTCTTATATGCTTGAGTATGGGTGTGTTTACACACACGGGGATTCTGAAAAGTTCATAGAAAAATGGAAATGAAAACTTAATGGAATTTTCCCATGAACCTTTTAAAGACCCCTCTTCAAATGCATGCTTGTGAGTATGCCCATACATAGAGAGAGAGAGAGAATTATGGAAATACATAGGGGGTATATGTACATGCAAGAGCTCTGCAGTGGAATGGTCACATGCTTGGCTGCTAACCAAAAGGTTTGCAGCTTAAACTGACCATCTGATCTGGGGAAGATGTGACAGTCCTGTAAAATTTACAACCTTGGAAAACTTAATGGGGCAGTTCTACTTTGTCTTACATGGTTATAATGAGTCAGAGTCAATGGGTTTTAGTTTGGTATGTTTCCTAGCTCTTTGTACTGAGTTAGCCAAGGAGCAATGATATCTGGGTAGTAATAATCTACTGGCACCCAGGTCTTAATTTCTAAATATCATTCTCCAATAAAAGCAGTCACGGCTTCTCTGAGAAATGGTTGATTCCAGCGCTGAAGCAGGTACAATACAAGGGGCATGTGGAACATCGTGGAATATCAGAAGATAAGTAAATGTGCAAAAAAGAATGAGGCCACAGTTACAGAGACTTTCTAGCCATATCCAAACAGTTCAGGAATCGGTTTACTTCATTAAGTGACACGGGAATTGGATGTGGGGCAACTTAGTGAACTGGCATAATATAGTCCATATAGAGGATGCTCTATCCCCTAGGTTGGTGAGTAACATCAGGAGCTTAAAAACTTGTGGGGGGCCATGGCTCCACTCATCTAGAACGAAAGAGCATGAAGGAAACCAGAGACTCACAAAAGAAACCAGTCCACGTGTCTAGCAGTGGACTTCTACTCAGAGACCAGAAGAACTAGATGGTATCCAACTACCACTACCAGCCATTCTAACCAGAATCATAACTGAAGATCCTGAGTCACCTAGGAGAAAAATGTACAACATTCAAGTTTCTAAAAGACAAAAGTCAGGCCTACTGGATTGGTAGAGATTAGAGGAATGAACCCCAAGATGACTGTCTTAAGATTAAGGTGACCAGACGTCCTGCTTTTGGCAGGACAGTCCCGATTTTTAACAATTTGTCCTGCAGTGTTTTAAAAAAGTCCCGAGTTTTGGAAAGACTGCACGACATGCTAGGCTATATGGTTTTCGGCTGCCATGTGACTATTTCGCCAGGATATGAATTTTATCAATGGTGTCCCACTTTACCAATGTTAAAATCTGGTCACCTTACTTAAGATATTTTAGAATTTGGCACTGAAGCTACTCCTGGATGTCACCTTTTACCAAATAATGGATTTACTTATAAAAGAAACAGTATCACCCATGAGTAATGTGTTCCCTTAAATAATCAACTAAATGGGACCAAACCATCAACATTTACCCAAAATAAAAAGATGAGAAGGCAAGGTGCGAAAGGAAAACTAGGTAAATGTAAACAGAAGAAACAGAATGGAAATACCGAGAATGCTCACTCATGGTAAACTATACCACAAACACTGTACAATGAAAATGGGAACCAACGTACTACAACAACTTATATAAATACTGTTAAATCGAACCTATTTTGCTGTGTCACTTTTCACCCAAAAAACAATACAAAAAACCCCTAAAAAGTACAGGGCATGTTAAAAGGACACAGGAGACAAAGAGAAGGGGCTGTCACTGGTCAAATACGAATAATAGGAACAGCAACATAAATAATAATTGTATTAAATTA
>NW_022111373.1:37174358-37200287 GCF_000313985.2 Echinops telfairi | reverse complement strand
TCCGCACTCCCCCCATCATTCACTATGGTAAGATTTTTTGTTCTGATGATGCCTTACACCTGATCCCTTCGACACCTCGTGGTTGCATAGGGCTCCTTTTCTTACAGAATAATCTAAGTTAATATATGTAGAAAGAATAAGGGAAATACAAAAGCATCAGCAGACCAAGACCACAGTAATAACTGTTGCAGGCAATGACTACCAGTGTGTGTTCTAATCAGTGGGGGGAAGTTGGATGAGAGAGAGAATATTGGAATAATGAAAAAATATTGATTTTATAGTGGAGAGCCCTAGCAGAAAAACCATGCTGACCACTGATCAAAGCTAATCTTACCAGTAACATATATCGACAGCAAGTATCTCCTGATCACGTCTTTGATGTTTGGCCACAATAATAAATCTCAATCTATTTATAAGAAACTATACAATCCCCATTGGGAAACCTTCAACAAAATAATTCACCAGCACTCATCAGAAGGGCTGAGATTATGAAATACAAGGAAAATATGAGGGCACGTCAGGGATGAGAAGTGATGAGGAGGCAGGAGAAGCGCTGTGTTAACGGTTGCTGATCAGAAGTAGGAGGGTTGACCTCATCAGCTGTTCTAGTGGAGAAAAGACCTGTTGATCGGCTCCTGTAAAGCATTCAGCTAGGCGATCTTATGGGGTCGTAGTATTTTGTCCAATAGGAAGGCTGAGTCAGAATCCACTTGGCAGCACACAGCAACAACAAGGGAGACAGGCTAACAAGATACAATGTGCAATCTCCTGGATTCAATCCTGGAACCAAGAAATGAGGGTGAAAACTGGTAAAATTCAAATAGGATATACAGTTAATAGTATTGCTTTAATACGCATTTCCTCATTTTGATAACTGTACTATGACTACAGACATAGTTAACATTCGGGCTAGCTGGGCGAAGCATATATGTGAACTCTACTATTTTTGCAACTTTTCTGTATTTCTAAAACTGCTTTAAGTCAATGAGTTAAAAAATGAATAATGCAAAATTTGCTAACAAGTGATTGCTCTAGAGTACTGGAATTTTCTAAGTGAAGTAAGGTAAAATGTCCACACTCAAGAGATCAAATATACATACTAGAACTACAGTATCTGTATCCTCAGAGGAAGACGGCATCGATAGTCAGACCAGGTCATTAACAAGGGACCTGCATATACCACTTTGCTCTTTCTAGTTAGTTCTATCTTCTGCTATGGACCTGTATACACGGAGTCAGATCAGTAGAAATGCCCTAGTGCTTGAAAGATTAGGGTTAAAATTTAACAGTAGGATTAACATCTTTCATGTAATACTTGGATAAAAGCCATTTGCAGAGAAATTTCTTGGCACAGTTACAAAGAGAGAAGTATGAAAAAGCGCTCTTCTTTGAAGAAGCTGTACAGAGGCTGCAAAAACAGAGAAATGGCATTTTGAGAGCTAGTTGTTGTGCTGATGTTCACTGGGAAGGCTCGCTTCTCCCCAGCAGGGACTACCACAGTGGTTCCTAACCCTGGCTGTTCAGGGGAATCACAGGTGCCGCGCACGTACAGACGGCCGAGTCCACCCTGGAGTTTCTGACTCAGGAGAAGCTCTGAAAGCTCCCGTGACCCCGGTGTGCAGCTAGGGCTGAGAGCCACTGGAACAGAACCACCTAAGACTTGGCAAAGTCAGCCAGCTGGAAACAAAAGAGCTCACTTTAAAGGACACCACAGCCTGTAAAGGATATATATGTTCAGCTAGTTAAAAAACACACACAATTTTTTGCCTCTCAAACTGTAGTAAATTTCTGTGTATATAATCCAATACTTTTTAATCTCCTTATTTAGTTTGTGTCCTTTGCATCCATTTCAATACGTTATCATTATTACTAAGTAGCATATCCTATAGTATTTTTCTAGATTTCTATTTTTGGTCCATATCTTTCTTTACTTCACTGTACTTATTTTAACACACATTAGCATTTGTTTCAGAGTAGAATTATCAACATGTCTGCCTTCCCCACTAGACAGAAAAGTCTTTCAAGCAGTAAAAGCAGAGCATGCAATGGGTTTGGTTTTACGTTGAGATGCAATTCTTACTGACGGCTGTTCATGCTTGATTGCTAACAGAAAGACTGCCAGTTTGATTCCACCCAGAGGAACCTTGGAAGAAAGGTCTGGTGAGTAACATCTGATCATTAAAATCCCAACGGAGAAAAGCTGTTCTTGGGAAAAGGTCAGTTACTGTGAGGTGGAATTAACTTGACAACAAGTGGTTTTATTTCCTTGAGGAGAAATAATATTGTCCAACTTTGTATGGGTCCTAAACTTTAAAAAAAATCTTAGCATAATACCTCTCTCTCTGCAAATTACTCAGTAAATACATAATAGACTAAGAAGGGAAGGTTAATCTGTGCAAATCAATAATCCATGTATCTCAATTTCCAGTTAGCCTACACTTGTTTAACCTCCCCTTTTCAATTCTGTTTTAAATAGCTTGCCATGGGCTAAATCAGTGACACTATATAAATGGAAGGACCTTGTGCTACAGGAAGATGATTGAAAAGATTCTCTACCATAAAATAACAAAGATGTCTCTAAGGTGAACCAGAGGCTGATAGAAAACATAGGTTTAGGAACAGATTTGGGGCTCACATTGAATCCTAGCTCCAACCTAAGAACAATTAGTTCTTAGGGCATGGTTCTGCGCAGTATGCAATCTCACGAAGGAAATATGGAAGATAGAGGTGCCACAGTAAAGTGTAGTGAAGAAATTAGATGGTGTCTGGCTATCAGAAAGAATAGTATCTGGGGTCTTTAAGACTTGTTTTCAAACAAGCAGTCATCTAAGTGAGATGTCAACTAAAGACACATGGAAGCAGCACACCAACCTCTTTGATCAAAGGATTGTACATGATACAATGCCAATCCAACAGAGGGAATGGTATCCGACCTTCAATTGTGAAATTCTGGTTTGCAGAAGGCTTTGGGTGGCAGTGGAAAGCTGAAAACACATTTGCAGGATAACCTATGGAGTAAGTCTCCAGTGATCTCCTTCTGATCATAATTGAGAAATGGGGATAATCTGGTTATCACACAGAGTATTGCAGAGATGATTATAGTAGATTAAAATGATAACTCCGACTAGAATGGTTGAAATCTTGTCATTTGATTTCCCGTTTGATACTTAGAGCTTGATTTGGTTTTTAATAGATACATATTTTCTTTTCAATATGGGGTAATTTTGTTACTGTTGGTAGCATTCTTGACTCTTTTGTTACGTATTTTTTCCTATGTTTTCCCGCATGTGAAACCCAGGCTGGATGAATCTACAGAGACAACAATTACAACAAAGGTTCTGGGGGGCGTGGCAGGGAGAAGGGGTGGAACGGAGAGCTGATCTCAAGGAGCATAAGAAAAAGGAAAATGATTGTGGTTGTGATTGTACAACACTGCTTGATAGGACCAAACTACTGAACAGTGTAATATCTGGGTTATGCCCTAATAAAATGATTTTTTTTAAAAAGGTAAAAATTAGAAAAGGTTCACACCAAAAAAAAATCAAAAAAGGGGGAGGGGGGAGTCCAAAAGTAATATTAGATGACAGCATAGCTTACAAACAACAGGGGCTTTTCCCCGTAATTAAAGGAAGGGGACAGAAAAACAGGGAATAGTAAAAGAAACTCAGTCTACCCTCTGGAGATATGACATTTAAAATAAAGTAAATTCCAGAAAATAAATAAGGTTCTAGGAGGCTTGTAAAATACTTTGGAATTGTAGCAATTCCCAAGTCTGTGGAGCAGATGCTTTGTTTAGGAACACAGTTTCTTATATTCAAGTGAAAGATAAACATAATAAAAAAGCTCAACACGGCAAGTGGCATTAGAGAGCGGCACCTTTGAAATGTACTTGCGTTGTGAGGCACTGCCTGCAGAGCATTACTTTTCCATAACTCTGCTTACTGAGTGCAGAACAGCAACATGCAAGGACTGTCTGACTCACAAAGGGAGCTAGCTGGCTATGGCCCTTGACCTTTGGAGGAAGAGGCTCTTCTGCCCTAGACACCCTGAATTGGAAACACGGTCATTATTTATAGGCTGCATCCGCTTTCCTTCCTGTGCGATAAACAGGTTGGTAAAAAGGTACAAGTCAAACAGAGGGAATCTTTTTAAAATATGCTTTTTATTCACACCCGGAGCAAGGGTAGCCGTTCTCCTCCTCGTTCAGCACTTCTTACTGCGTTTGATTTTACACGCTGAAAGCGAGTCTGATTGGGTGTGCTGAAGCTCTTTCAGTGCGTGTGACTTCCGAAAATACAATGAACAAGGGCAGTTATTTAGAGCTAGCCTTCATGTAACAGGGAACTAACTGATCCACTGGTTTACAGTGGTGTGCTTGTGGCAACCAGTCCTTTGAGTGTTAGGCTCCCGAATTCAGCAGGAGGAAGGAAAAAAGCCTCACCACTCTCACATTCACCAAGAACCTGACATTCCTGGTTCACGGCTTCTTCTTGATTTGGGTGGCGCGAGTACATATTACTTATTCAGAATTATACATCCCCTTTAAAACCCTGACATTAGATTAGATTCCCTAACTTTATGATTTTATAAGGAGCCACGGCGGTGTAATGGTTGTGTGTTGGGCTGCTAGCCACAAGGTCAGCAGTTTGACTCCACCGGTTGCCCCACAGGAGAAAGATGAGGCTTTCTGCTTCCACAAAGATTTATGGAAGCAGCTCTACTCTGCCCTATAGAATCCATTGGAGGATTTGGGGAAGAGGACTGATAGGGTCTAATGTAAATTTCCTGAGGACTGCTCTGGCTTCTGGGTTAAAAACACATTGTAAGGATATAAGAACAGAAGCAGGAAGATGAATTGGAAGGCTGCTGAAATTATATAGGCATGAAATGATAGTGGCTTGGCCCAGGGTTGCATGACAGAGACGGAGAGAACAGGCTGAATTCTGGATAGATTTTAAAAGAGAAGTATTTGCTAGTTATTTGGATGTAAGGAGTAAGATGAAGAGAGTAGGCAAGGAGCACAAGGGAAAGGAAATCTTTTCTTTCTTTTTTTTTTTTTTAAACATTTTATTAGGGGCTCATACAACTGTTATCCCAATCCATACACACATCAATTGTGTAAAGCGCATTTGTACATCGTTTCTCAAAACATTTTCTCTCCATTTAAACCCCCGACGTTAGGTTCTCATTTTTCCCCTCCCTCCCCGCTCCCCCCCTCCCGCATGAGCCCTTGATAGTTTATAAATGGGTATTTTGTCATATCTTGCCCTGTCCGACGTCTCCCTTCATCCACTTTTCGGCTGTCTGTCCCCCAGGGAGGAGGTCACACACAGTTCCATGTAATCGGTTCCCTCTTTCCTACCCATTCTCCCTTTACCCTCCCTGTTTTGCCGGGAAAGGAAATATTTTCTTAGATGAGAAAGACATTTCCAATATGAAATTTTACATAGCTGATGCCTGTGAACTTGTATGTCTAGGTCCTTCTATCCTTAGGAATGTGTGTGTGTGTATTCCAAAACTCACTTTTATTTATATTTGTATCATCATGGATACGTTTCTTGTTATTATTTAATATGTGCTCCTTTTAAAATGTGCATCTTGAGGGAAAATCAACATACACTAAGGATAATAGTTATACAACCAGCCTGATGTAGCTGTTCTCACTAATTGGGATTTATACCGGAAGAAAATAAATAGAGCAAAACGGCAAATAAAATGTTTACTATAATTTTACAACTACAACAGCAGCAAAAATAAACTTCGAAAATATGGTTGCCCCTGTTGATGTTATTTTGTTCCAATTAAACACTTCCTAAGATTCCTTTTCTTGGTTTGAAGGTTTAGGGTCATGCCTTCATGGGTCTATCCAGTCAATTTGCCTAACATTACTTATAGCATTTCTGTTCGACCTCCTGTTTCAGTGGGTAGCACTGGGAGCTTCAGAGCTTGCGAGTGACCATCTCAGATACAACTATTGGTCTGGATTGGCCTGGATCAGCAGAGGAAGGAGAGACCCAGCATTCAGAGAAGGAAATGGACTGACGGTAGGTTCCATTGCCTCCATAAACTACTCCCTCCCTTACAGAAGAAATGATGATGTCTGTCTACCATGACTGAAGGTTTGGGTCAAGGAACCAATAGGTAGATGTTGATCAAAATGAGGAAAATCATAGAACTAAACTTGACAGTCATTGGGAAACCAGGCTTACTGAAGCCATTGGTACTAGAAAAACCCTTGAATCTAATGTCCAGGAATTCTTTTTATATCTTCATTAGGAGACCAATGAAGTTGAAACTATCCCATGATGTCATCTTTAAATGAAACTGTTTCCATCAATTAAGAAAGGATGTTTGTCTAACTGTGAATAAGGGATGAGGGGGGGCTTACATGTCAGACCAACAACTCAGTATGGATGGTGTTTGGCTACCATGACTGAATATTTTTGGTCAATGAACCAGTCAATAGGTGGGTCTTGATCAAACTGAGAAAAATCCCTGAAGAAAAAAACCCCACCCCCACTCCCTATAGCCTATTTACCCCCACCCTGATCTCTCTTCACTTTTGGGAATCTCCACCTTCTCTTTCACTGATTTTCCTCATTTTGATCAACATCTACCTATTGGTTCCTTGACCCAAACCTTCAGTCATGGTAGAGAGACATCATCATTTCTTCTGTAAGGGAGGGAGTAGTTTATGGAGCAATGGAACCTACCGTCAGTCCACTTCCTTCTGAGTGCTGGGTCCGTCACCCCCTTCTTCTACCCTTGGCCTCTAGGTAATCTCCAAAGTCTGTTCCTTTCGGTACGTCTTTGTCTTGGTTTTCATCCTGTAGTCTTGCTCTCATACATCTGTCCTTTTGTGATGGACTAACTTCACTCAGCACACTGTTCTTCTCCAGGTCCAGCCATCTATGTAATGCGGTGCTTTGTGGTTTCATCATTGTTTTTTTTAAAGCAATACAAGTTTCTGTAGTCATTCGTCTCCTAATGGGCATTTGGGCTGTTTCCAACTTTTTGTTATCGTGAACAGAGCTGCAATGAACAAGGCAGGTCCTGTTTGTTCAGAGCACTGCATTCTATTTATAAAGAATGATCTACAGTCTGTGATTTTACACTGACAACAGTTATATGTAAAGCATAGATGAGAAATTTCAGGGCAGAAAGTCTAAATTAATGAACAAAATACAGGTAGAGCTAGTGAGAATAGTGACACAATGCGAAGTATGTAATAAAGGTCATTGAACTCTTCATGAAGAAATTGTGAATGGATGTGTATGTGTTGTACATATCGCCACCAAAACCCAAACAAATAAAAAACACACAAAATTTTGTTTTCTTAGATTGTAAGGATTTAGATGTTTATCATGATTGTAAGGACTTAGAAATAAAACTAAGGAAGGGATCTCAGATTCTCGAAAGTTCATACTTCTTTATTTTTTATTCTAAAACAACATTTAATGAGTAGCCACACTATACCAATCACTGTACTGATCGTAGGTAACATTTTTTCCACACATGTGTTTTTATTTAAAAATGTTCAACAACACACGTTTTCCTTTTTTCAAAGGATGTCATACGTTTTTTTTGAAAGGTGCTACTGGCCGGCTCTCTCAGTTTCATCTGCAAGAAACCCAGATCTTGACATTGCCTGCCTTGACTTTTCTCTCTGATCCAGATGGCCTCAAGGTGAATAAACACATTCACCGGGGGCAAATCCCAATCCCTAAAATCACATGAAATACTGTGAAAAACATAAAGCTGTTTACAAGCTAAATCTCAAACGTGCAAGTGTAGCTCAGTTATTCCTCCCCAAGTGCAAGTAGAACGGAACACTTGGCCTGTTGTCCAGGGGGTGGCCCAGTTTAGATACTTGTAAGCATTTTTGCCTATGGAGAGTTTTCCCTTAAAAAGAGTAAAGGGAATAAAAATATGAAATTCAAAGCGTTCTTATTTGAGTTCTCAAAATTTAGTGGCAATACTGGATTACACTTTAAGAACACTAAATTTTTCTCTTTATTTTTTTATTTTCTATTATCTTCCTAGCAAATGCTCTACTCCACTGTTTGATGGCACTCTAAAATGTGTTTTTCCACAAAGCCTAGCAAATATTTCAACTCCCAGACCCAGTAATGGAGCTGGTGAGTCCCACAGACAGAGATAGGGCTAATGAAAGCGAGGGGGCATGAGAAGTAGAAAGAGAAAGTTCACAAGTAGAGGTAACAAAGGAGAGTGAGAGAGGGAAGACACTGAAAGAAAAACAATAATCTGTACAGAATTATTCGGTTGTACAGGCACAACCGAAAGGAAACTCCTAGTTGTGGACGTGCTCACTTGGGAGTTGAAGCCACACGGCCAAGTGCCCTTGCCCACACGAGCACTGCAGCTTCCGAGGGCTGCTGTACCCAAGCATCTCCAATGGGACGGCTTGCAACAACACACATTGATATGTCCCAGTTTGGGAGGACCATCCTGGCTGCAAGGGGCTAACAGGATCACACTCTCTCTGCAGACTCTAGCAGAAGAGTCCTTCCTTGCGTCTGTCTTCACGTGGCCATATTCCTTGGTATCTTCTCTTCCCGTCACCTTATGAGGACAGCAGTGCTACTGGATTAGGACCTGCCCTAAGGACCTCATCTTAACTACTTCCATGGCAACGACCTTGTTTCCAAATAATGTCTCCTTCACAGGTGGTAGTATTCAGATGTTAGCATTCCCTTTTCATCAGGCATACAATTCAACCCATGATATGCAAACATACACCCAGACATACTTAAAAACAAACAAATAAAAACCCAAATCACTTCCCTTGAGTGGATGCTGACTCCCAGCTACCTCTTCAGGCAGGGTAGAACTGTCCCTCTGGGTTTCCAAATCTGTAACTCTCTGGGGGCAGAAAGCCCCGTCTCTCTGCTGTGGCGCAGCCGGTTGTTTTCAACTGGTAACCTTGCAGTTCACTGCCCAACTTATAACCACGATGCCACCAGGGCTCCTACCCAGACATACAAACCACCTGCATTTCTTCCTGGACCTAAAGGCAGAGGTAGATTTACCTAGAAAGTAATCAAGGGTAAACATGAAGTTCCCTCAATGTCATGGCTCCTTTACAAAAGCCTGGGACCTAACGAATGTGCTTACATGGTCATGTATCGTGTACAGTCTACAAAAGTGTGATATTTTTGCATTCCTTTTCTTAAAGAGTCCCTCAAATTGTACAACGCTCAGGTCTGCAAAAATCCTAAGCTTGTCCCTGCCTCAATCTGGAACATTTGGATTCCATGGGTCGGGGGGTGGATGCCAGGATGTTGCGTGTTCTTTTTTATATTTTCCCTCCATGTCTCCAAGCGATTTTGAGACACAGCCAGGTTTGGAAATGACTGACGAAGGACTACAGACTGATCAGTTTAATGAGTCCCTGACATCTAGGTAGTATTTCTTTCTGGAGCTCTGCCACCAGTGATTGGGACATAAACCATATAACACTATGTAGTTTGGAAAAAGCTGACAATTGGCAACATTCACTTCCACAGTGCAGTGATGAATCACATCACCCACCGTGCTGAGTAATTAACTATCCATTTGTATGTCCAGGCTGTAGCAGTATCGTTCTTTTCCATGAGGAAGGAAGGAGATTTGGACATAACATTAACAGTTGTTAATACCAGGCAAATAGAGTAAATTGGATTTATTAAAAAGAGTATGTGTGTGGATTTTTCCCTAGGAGTTGATATAATTTGTCTAGCATTCTAATTATAACTGGAACAGAAAATGGGTGAACCCAAAGACCTCTCACGGTAGCTAATAAACTTTTACTTAGAGGAGGAACATTTCTTGGGTTGGAGAATGACAAATAATTTACTAAGCTTTTCCTGAAAGATAGCTAAAGGTGTTTCACCTATATCCAGCTGATGAATTAGCTTTGGCTAATAATCAGTGTCATGAGACAAGGAAGAAGCAGCCTGTAATTACTTTGAAAGGAATGAAGAAACAGATCTGATAAAGAAATAAAATCAGCTAATTCCTCTAGTGGCGTGCTGAGTGGATGAGAACCTTACTTTGCTGCACGCTTCCAGGGAGAGAAAAATGGGGGCAGTGGTCATGTTACCTGCCTGGCATTCATTCCCACTTCTGGTAACAAATCTTTAGTTTTCTTTTCCACAGGAGGCAGTTTAGAGAATGCTAACAAAAGATGTCTGCATTCACGACACAGGGTGTGTGTGGATATGCCCCAAACCTGAGCTTGAGAAATAGCATTCACGTGGAGATATGTGAATCCTGCCTGGAAAATATGAAGAAAAACAACTCAAGCTGACCCGTCCAAGGTGAGTTTCCGCAAGAGATTACCAGCAGTCCCAGCTAAGCTCAACATTGCGTTTTTACCCTTTCAAAGCCGGCCTATTTAGGTTTTACATGAATTGTGGGAATTACCTTGTTTCTTTCAACATTTTTCTTTGTGTTTTATTTGTTTTCACTAGTAGCTTTGTTGCTGTATGTTACAATCAATGAATTTAATAGCTACAGAAAACTATGTACATGACAACTCATTTATTCTCCACAACCTAAAAAGTCGCAAAAGGATTCTTGCTGAGAATGTCCAGCTGAAAGAATAACAGCAGAAAATTTGAGTCTAGTTCATTTACCAAATAAACCCTTGCTTTGTTTACTTGCTAGCAGTTATAGTATAACTTTATTCAGAGACATATGAAGATTATTTTCAATCACTGACTTCATACAAACACAATGCACAATTACTTAAAAAAATTAAATTTATAAAGCACACACACACACACACACACACACACACACACACACACACGACACTCAAATACCTGAAGTTCCACCGTGTAGAACTATCACTGCTAACATATGGTAAGTATCCTTCCAGCATCTTCTGCGTAGATGGATTTTTTTAAAAGATAAACATAATTTCAGAAAATTCATATATAAGTATCCATGCTTTAAGAATATTTATTTTTTTAACTTGGATTTAACCAAAATAAAGAAATTGGATTTAAACAAAAAGAATTGCAGATTTTCAGTTCAATGTTTTTTCATAAGAGAAAATAACGGTTAAAAAGTTTATAAGACAAAGAAAAACTTATAAATGTCTTTAAGAATGTAAAGCCTTAAAAAAAAGGACATTTACCCCTTTGATCCCCTACTTCTATTTGTTAGCTATATTATGATTTTTAAATCATCAGGATTCAATCATTCTGCTTTGTAAGCACAATTACCATAGTTGCTTTACACCGGTTCTATACTTAAGTCAATTAAATGCTTGCAAGGAGTTTGTACATGATTTTTCATTCTTGAGATAATAATTTTGAGTAATTTCTTGGTTGACTAGATATTCTCTTTAAAGAGTATTTTTCTGTTTTAAAGAAAGTTTCTTTCCATATTCTGTAATTTTTCCCCCTAAGCCAAAAGTTATATGAGACCACTGGTATTCTCTAAATTCTTCCATGCCATTTGTTTACCTCTGTTTGCAGCACAATGTGACTAAGTAATAACCTAGGCCATACTTTGTTCTCTTCAGAACACTGTGGAGAAGGCTTTTTGGTCTTACGATGGAGGCGAATAAGTCCAACCCGGTATCTTCCCTTGATTTTCACACCTTGAAGCCAGATAACTCGACCCTTTTCTCCTAGGATCAATATATTTATCAGGACAAGTCTAAATGATTCAAATAGTGATTTGCGTTCCTGAAACTTGGCAGAACCTTTTGATTTTGCATAGAATCAACACACAGAGACTATACGGTCCCCCCCTCCCTCAAGTGAAATGCTAGGTCACAGGCATTGTGCATGATCCTTTGTTGCTCTCTGATTCGTCTTAGACTGATCAGGGATGGTTACTTTTGGGGAATATGAGGAGATAATAAGGTAGAGCAATCTGCAGCAGCTACTTGGGAATCTCTGTGTCCAGTATCCTCATCATGAATTTGTGATTTTCTTTATTCTGATAGGCTTGTCTTCGCAGGTTTCTTTGTTCAAGGGGTCATGAATTGCTTATAATGAAACAATTTAATTCATGTTGGGGTTGGCTTGTTGGGCTTGCTGCTTCTCTCCTTCATTCACCCATATTTCCCTGCTACCAGGCTTCCCCAGTTGGAAGCAAGGAGGCAGGCGTGGAAGGAGGCTAATCAGCATGCTTTTCCTCGAATGAGCTCTTCCTTGAGAACGGGTGCGGTGAGATGTGAACACCTCCCCTCCGGAAGTGCTGGCACACTCTAGAGGCTCTCGGTGACAATCAGAGAATTGCTGGAAGAGCTGGATGGGGTAGTTCGCTCACACTCTCTAACGAGATACTTTTTGCTTATGATTATTTCTTGTTTTTCAGGAATTAGCATCAATAATGCTGAGAAATATTAAATTATGAAGAAAATTATTGAATGTTATCGTTTAATTTCACCGATAGTCCCTGTGTCATTGGGGCATGCAAATAAAAGAATGCGTGAAAAAAGCCGTTGCTTTCAGTGTGACAGAGACGGATGAGAGTTACTTCACTGTGCGTATACTTTGTTTATTTCTCAGTCAGAGGGCAAGGGAAGCTTCAAAAGTTCATGAAAAAGATTGCCATTATCTTTTCATTTCAAGTTCCACAAACGATGGGAAGCCCCTGCATATACTATTATCAAGCTTCATATCTCATTTTTCCCTCAGGTTTACATTTGTCTCTATTGTATTAATCTTCTATGTGTTTTTCACTGTATTTTAAATATGGGCTTCTTACTAGTTCTTTCCAGCTCATTCACAGCCAACAAAATGAAACTGGAATGGACTTGAATTTTCAAAATGTGCAATGATAACCGGAACAGAAGAAAAGGAAACACAAACACCACAGGTGGATGCCCTGCTGGAGGACAAGAAGAGCGTGCAGACTGCAGCAACCAACTCTCTTGACACACACAGGTGGCGACAACGATGCCCAGCTCAAAGATGACAGCAGGCTGTGCACTCTGAACGTGTGTCACTCTATACAATTCTGGCAAGAATCCCATTTCTTGAATTAGACTTCTGAAAGAGCTCTCTACACCTCTTCCAAATCTCCCATCCTAGGGCTCTGGTCTGTAATTTTTTTTCCAGTTTCCACTATCATTCTGGTACATCATATTTTTCAAATTCACATCTGTACCAATTTTGCTGCCTCTGATAGAGACAGGGAAAGTAATTTAAAGGTCTAAGAGCTTGGCTCCCATCCAATCAGGGACCATTGATGATTCCAGTCAATCAGGGACCACCACTTGAGTCCCCCGAACAAAGCAACACAGCCCTGAGGTTAAGAGCCCCTGCCAGACAGATTAAAGGGCCTGCCAGCTCCAGGCAGGGTCTCACTACTCTGGCTCTTTCGGTGGTGCTGACCTGCTGGAGTGGGTGATTGGGTGGGTGGGTGGGGGTCTGTCCCCAGCGTATTTTGACTTTACTATTTAACAAATCTGCTGCATGGCCTCCTCCTGTTTGTTCAGTCTCTGTGTTGCCACACCCTACAACTGCTCCGGTGGCGCCAGGATCTACCTGCGCCAAAAGAGGTTACCTGTATCCTAGCACATCAGCACTGACTAAATTGTTAAAACTGGTCCAACAGCCTATGTCTTCTGCTCCCATAAAGATTTACAGGTTTGGGAACCCTGTATAGGATTGCTATAAATTAGACTTGACTCAATGGCAGTGGGTAGTAATCTATTTCCAATCTCTATAGATTTCACTAATCTTGACTTTGGGGGAATAGAAGCATGTCGTATGTGATCTTTTGTACCTGATTCCTTTCATTTAGTGTAATGTTTTCAAGGTTCATTCATTATGTAGAATGTGCCACCTACCTGGGCTGTGTTATCAGGAGGGACCAGGCCATGGGAAAGGACATCATGCTGGGTAAAGTGGAGGGGCAGCAAAATCGAGGACGAGTAACCATTATGAGGAGGGTGCAGGACAGAACAGTGTTTAGTTTTGTTGTATGCAGTCACTATGAGTCAGACAGCACCTAACAAGGCAGCACTTTTCTAGTTATTCTTGATTCTTGTATGATTATTCGATAGTACCTAGATTTAAGTTGGTTTGTATACGTAAAGAAACTATTTTTAAAATGTAAGTTGTCAGCACTGAGATATGCTTTAGCCATTTCATTTGCCAGAGTATTTTATTTACTATTAAGTAAAATAATACTGGGGAAAACAATACTAGATCTCAGATGCTTACTAGTTCGGCACACATTTCCATGGGATAGTTTCTATAACTCGATGTTCTCTTTGAAGCAAATTTGAGACCATTTTAAAAAAAATAGCTAACACCTTACACTAAATGTTTTTCTTTTAAGGTATTTGAAAGTAAACAAATACCTGGTGTTTTAAGAAAAGTGATTATTTTCAGTACAGAGGTTGTTTTTACTAAAGGAAGAATATCTTGATGAAATAGCATTGTGTTTCAATGTACTTCATCTCACCATCTACCCACACATGTAACAACTATTAAATTCAACCAACTACTGTCAGGTTCAGAGAGATAGCTTCAAAAACCCAGATTATGATTGACAGCTCTCCCAAATAAGTCCTATCATAAGTATTTATATATACTCAGTTATAAACAAACTATTATGACTTTAAGAAATGCAATTTATCCTTGGCGATAACAGCTTTGAAAGGTAAAAAGTAGAATTTAAACATTTTTAGATCTCTGAAATTGTATGCTTCCTGTAAAAACAAACTGTTCCAACTCAAGGATATCAGATAATATTTTACTCTGTTTACTAATGATTTCACTTTTTAAAGAAATGCATGTAGCCCAAAATAATCACTGTATGCTTTAAAATTATATGTGTACACTAAATACAATCCTTAGAAGAACTGCTCAGATGTTAAAGAAATGCAACATTTAGAATAACATTGCATCCACAAGGCGTCTTTGTAAATCCTTTGCATTTATTGAAGCTTCTCATAAGGGTTACTAAATTCCAGGTGATATCGCTTTTTTTTATTAAGGAGCCCAATAAAAGAAGAAAGTTGCTTCCTTAGAAGAGAATTAGATAAAGTGCAATGCAGTTAATTCCTAGAACTACACTGAATAGAATAAGCCTCTATGGAGAGAGCATTGCATCTCAGGGGATTAGCAGATTTGTAAAGCTACTATCCCCTTATAATGAAGGGCTTATCAACTGCAAAATATTTTCAATTATTTCACTCAGTGTACATTATCACATCCATGAACATAAGCTACAATTTCAGCCTGTAATAAAGCATGCTGCTGCTGTTTTCACTCCTTTTATAAGACACACCTAATATCTACTAAGCAGGCTTCAGCACATTATGAATTACTGACCAGGTAAAGCAGGGCTCATGGATGTGGTACTGTTGGGAAAAGAGGAGCTCAGTGTGCGTGTTCTAACAGCAGCCGCTTACTGCTCTATGGTAGATTCATGTATCTGAGAGTCTCACTTCTGCAGATCAAAATGGTTAAATATCAGTTACTTGAATATAGTAATAGAGTGAATATAGTAAAAGTGTCATCACTCCCTTTCGTTTTGTACCACTCAGTCCGTCCTCTGAGAGATAAATGGTCCCCAGCACTGGACTTCTACACTGGGAGAAAACAGGGAGTGGTGGGGGCTGTGGAGACCTAACGCCTGACTTAGAGATGTGTGGAGACAAGCAGGATATTGACTAACACTGCTGCCGATCTCAACTACACACCATGAATGCCTTCTGGAACACGAAAGCCGTGCTGCTAGATCTTTAGTGCTTCCAGAGAGCTTGAAATGGACATATATTTAAATATGAATCCCGGCTACTTAAGTGTTGGCATCTAAAACACACACACACACACACACACACACACACACACACACACACACACACGTTTCTCAACAAACCCTGCAGATGAACATTGTGGGGGCTAAACAAAACACTGTAGAAGGATACGGCCCATGGACAGCTGCTCTCATTATTCCTGTTCTACATTGGTTGGTTGTTTTTTCCCCCCAGTTTTCTGTTACATTTTTACTTTGCGGACTAGTGGCTCCTGACCTAACCCTGGGTATTTTCAGTGGCCTCATATGCAGGTGAAGATTGTACTTTGAATAAGGAAGCCCGAAGAAGAAGAATCATGCATCTGAATTGTGGTGCTAGGAAGAAATTCAAAGTACCACGGACTGCCAAAAGAACAAACCAATCCTTCTTGGAAGAAGTGCAAACAGAATGCCCCTTGGAGGCAAGCGTGATGGGACTTGGTACCATGGGCTTTGGACATGGTCCCAGGAAAGACCAGCCGCCTGACCGACCGACCGACCGACCGAGCACACTCACTGTCATCGAGTCAGTGCGGACTCTTAGCAACCCCCTGTGCATTTTTCAGAGACTGGCTGTTTACGGGAGTAGCAAGCCCAGTCTTCCTCCCTGGAAAAAGACATCATGCTTCCTCCCTGGTAAATTAGCGGGGCCACAAGAGGCTGCAACAATGGGCTCAGACACAGGAGCAATTGTGAAGCTACTGCAGGCGCAGACAGTGTCTATAGGGCCGCTAGAGGTCAGAACCAACTCCACCACGGTACCCAGGGCCAACAATCGCACCATTCCGGTTTCGCTCTTTCCCCTTACTGGGATGGCGATTTTAAAGTGACTCCACAGGTGGCTGGACAGCTGAAGAAGGAAATCAGGCAACCATACTGTCAAATGTGTGTAAAATAGGAATGAACAGGTTCTCCAGGAGTAATGTGCAGCCGTTTTTAAAAACTATATTTTAATTGACTTTACTGATTATAATATGACATCATGGGTAGATTCTAAAGAAGCATTTATTATTGGCACACTACTGTGATTCGAAGAATTTCTGGGAGTGCTTCAGGTGAGGCATTGAGCTGCTAACCACAAGGCGGATGGTTCAAACCCACTAGCTACCCTGCAGAAGAAAAGTGAGGCTGTCTGCTCCCATAAAGCTTTACAGTCTTGACCTCTCTAGGGCTGCGAGGGGTGGGGTGGGATGTGCGAGGGGGTGGGGTGGCCGTGGGCTAAGTACTGTGATTAGGAGAAACAAAGGGACAGGTAACAAGAGCAGCTGCCACTTACGTTATCCTATCATGTCATTATCTTTTTAGAGTAGGAATTGCCAGCAAAATTATTATCGCTTTTGAAAGTTGGAAGACACTAAATTAGGATTTTCCCTTGTACCTAAGCAGAGGCTCTTTTCTTCCACTGGAAAAGCAGCTACCTGAAGATGATGTGTTCATGAAGACTATCTAAAAATATCTTTTAGGATTTCACCTCATATACACTTATTTAGTTTTATTTAAAGTTCTTATTATGGAAATTTAAAAACAAAAGTACAAGAGATTTTATGCATGTACTTTGTGGTATCTATTTCAATTGCACAAGTGCTTTTTAAAAAAATAACTTGCAGGCTTTTGGTTTGGGGTCTAGTTGAAGGTGGCTGATAATTGATCTCCAGACAACTGGAATTTTACTGTAGTTTTTCAGAGGGAAAACACCTCACAGTATGGACGGAATAAAAAGTGACGAGGACAGAGACTTTGTGTTTTGTCTTAGCAATTTTTGAGACTGAAGAATTTTTCTTGCGTATTTCTCCAACCTCTCTATATTCCAAACTGAAAGCGTGAGTTCATTTTGAATAAGCATTGCGGTCATAACTTGAGTTGTAATCTAAGCTGAAAAAAGATTCAGGCAGCAGATTTCTGGCAAATATTTCACATTTTATAAACCTGATTGTCAGTTATTCCCACCTCTATTTGATTCTTTGCTTTGGTTTTTCACTTTAAATAAATTTTATCTTCCCTGGATATTAATACTTTTGAATGAAATTACTAATGAAGAGTTAATGAAGGTATATTGGTATTGGTAGTAGTAATCATATAATGAGCATTGAAAATTGGTTTATTGATCATTTCCAAAAAACTATAGACATTATTTCATCCTTTGAATAACATTGTAAAGTATATGCTTAAAATATAAGAAAATTTCCATTTCATGGAGTGAAATTGGAAATTTCAATAGGTTAGTCCAGTATGTGATTCTTACATAAGCCTCGTGTTACAGAAAAGGAAACTGAGAGGAGAGAATGGTGCTGTGTGTAAGGAAGTTAGGGTCACACTCATCAGGTCCACCTGGTCTCTAAACCTGTGTTCCCAGAATCAGACAGTCACGGTGGGAGCGTCTGATGACAGGTGCAGATAGAACAAAGGGCAAATAGCGGAAGATAGCCCATTATCTACAAGAAATTTATAGTTTTCTCAGTGAGAAAACAGTATCCAGATTCTGTGGGGTACCATAGAAGCCATCATCACACAAAGTGGTGAATGATGACACACATATTTTTAAAAGTGTGTATTCCAAACTCAAGTCTTTATTCAACAGTGCTCTGCTCAATTTCTCTTGCGTTGATTTCACACATAACCTACTTTTGTCTATTCAGCAAGAAGAACCTTAAAATAAGGTCTGAAGAGTACCTCCTCAGATTTTCATGACAAAATTTGCATTGTGGAGTATAACTAACACTTGAAATATACTGTGAAAATGACAATATTTGCGTTGTGAAATATAACTAACACTTGAAATATACTGTGAAAATGAGACTTTAATATTCTTCACATGCATTCTGTTATGGATATACATGTATATTGCTAAGTATAGCTAATACCAGGTAAACTTGAACATATAGTACAAGTAAACTTGAACACATAGAACTACGTGTGTGTGTGTGTGTACCACTTCCTTTGGATACATAGATGAGCTATCACTCAATCACAGTGAAAGACTACTTTCAAGCCTTTGTCCATCTGGAATTATTTTTATAATGGAATTTCATTTCATATTTTTGGGGTGGAGACTTGCCTTTTAATAAATTCTATATGGTTCATATTTTCTCTGGGCCTCACCTGCCTCGGGCAGCTGCAGCCTCTCATGGTAATTTGTGGGTCTACCTTTGTGCATATGTGCCTCTGGGCAACAGTTCTTGAGAATAAAGTGTGGGACTGCAGACAAACTCAGCAGGAATATAAGGGCATGACCACGTTGGGAACCAATCTAATATTATGCCCAAAGGAATTGAAAAGGAAGAGAGACAGACTGCATGCCGAGAGCAAATCTATTTTTTTTCTACCCAAGGAGTTTAGAAAATCTGGTTAAATTCCCTGGATCCAAATGTATATTTTGACCTTTCTTGAAAACTAGATGACAGGCCAGTCAAGTAGTGAGAATAATATCTACTCATATGTATATTTTCCAAATCATTTTCTTTAAACACCACAGGTATTCAAAATGTTGTATCTAGCATGACATGCTAGATATAAATAAAACATAGTGTTTATTACTTGCAGCATTCTATACTAAAGCATAATGGATAAATGGGTTTAAAAAAAGATAAAATAGGAGATAAGTCAACTTATTAGCTATCTTTGTGTAAAATACAATGAATGAACATAGTAACATTAAAAGGAGGATTATTTATCAATAGTTATTACATGGTATCATGTGCTAAATGCTTTTATACAGCTAATCCTCATGCCATTCTTGTGGTCTAGGTCTTATTTGTATCATATAAATCAAAACTTCTTGACTTAACCTGTGGGTCTTGGCCCTATGTGGAGTCAAGTAACAATGTGGGAGGAGGGGGGTCACAAAACACTTGTCAACAGTAAACGGTTTCTGACGCACAATGACTAAAAATTAATTGAAAATCAAACACATCTTGAATCTTAGGTGTTTCTGGCAGCGTTTACCCATATTGCCCATTTCTCAGACAGAAACAAGTCGTGAGTGGAAAGAGTTTAAGAAGCCCTAATAAAACGAGTAAGTTAACCTTCAGTTGAGACTGAGTAACTTCTTCAAAGGGCCACAGTTAGTAAGAGACAGGCCTGGAGACCACGTCTCTTTGACTCTACCAGACTCCAACATCTCAAGTTAAACTACTGGTTCATTGGATAAAACTTATAAAGGCAAGAAATTTAAAAAAGGCTAAGGTAGAGATAACATGTCAAGGACCCTGGCCTATAAATGTGAATTGTTATTGAACAGTAAGACTACAGCGGCCAAAGTGATTTATTTAAAAGCAACTAAGGAGCTGGGATACCTTTCATTTAGACAATATGAAAAGGACAAAGAAGCACATATTTATAAACATTATGCGACATTTGGAAGCTTAGAATCCTACAGTACCAGGACACTTACTTAATTTTCTGTCCATTCGGCATAACTCTACAATAGTTTCCATTCTGCATGGAGAGTGTACTGGAACACAGGGACAGACATTTCCTAGTCAGACACGGAAACGTAGTCAGCTTTCAAGCCAGAACTACTCTCTTAGTAAAGAGATAAAACTCCCATGGCATGTACAGTGAAGCACTGATGAATGGGGGAAATATTCATAGCTAATTTGCACATTCCTACCCTTTGTCCTTTACCTGTCCTTGACCATACCATCCACTTACACTTCACACATCTACCTTGTAAAGATCTATGAAGTGTGACTATACTGAATTAATAAGAATGGTCTCAAAAGATGACTACGTTGAAGGAGATGGCAGTTCTAGTATGTTAGTTAAATATCAGACATCACGTTAGAGATACCCTTTGTGCCTGACAAAGTTATGTTCCAGTTGTAAATGCACACCTGCAGGCAAGCTCACCATTACACACGCACAGCACAGTCGGGGCAAACATGTCTGCTGAAAGCAAACCAAGCAAACTACCAACCAGTATGATTTTACCTGCTAGCTCCAATAGCTAGCAACGTGCTAAAAACTAATTGCTATGTACTTTGGTTAATTACACAGTTGGAATTCTCCTATCCTATCCTAGCAATATTCGAATACTGTATCCCACATGTAAATAAATTCACTCATTTATTTAACAAATGACTATGGGTGCCTACTAAGTTTCAGGCATGTTCTAAGGCTAGAATATGAAAGAATGAGTTGGAGGGGGACAGTGTAAAATTTTATAATGATTAAAGTTTTAAAATTCTATACGTGAACATTTTTGAAAAGTTGAGGCCATTTGAAAAACTATGTCTCTATATGCTTCCAAAAGTTCATGGTCCAGAGTTGACTGTGGTGATGACTGCAGCCTCCTTGGCAGGACTGGACCCCTGACTGCACTGGACATGTTGACTATAGCTCAATTAACAATTTATGAAAAAAGTCCCATTACCTTTTTGTTCCATGTTCCCATGAACTCTTTGAAGGCCCCTCATGTATGTATGTATACATAAATATAAATGGAGATATGTGAACAAACGCTTGTATAAAATTCATTTTCTATTAAAAACGGTGTGTTCAAAACGATGTAGGAGGAAATATGCATAGGCTGGAGTGTAGACTTAGGAAACACTTGAGCTTGGCCATGAAGCACAAATAGGCTGAGAAGTATTTATGGGCTATTCTATGAAGGGCACCAAGAGGAGTACAGGCTCTGGCAGGGAAATACACACGGGAGGCCAGAGTTCAAGAGCATATCACTGAGCACATGCCTCTGTGGGGAAAAACAATGGGCATCAGGGGAGAAATGAAGTCTGGGGACTTCCTAGGAGGCTCTTAAAAGACCATTTTGGGAGGCTCGAGTGGAATGTACTGCCCAAAGGCCTCACAGGTGTAAGAGTGATCTCCATCCAAATAACTCTTTCTGCTGCTCCCAGCCCATCGTTACAGGTGGCGGCAGAGCAAGTGGCCCCTGATAGATTCTGCCCTAATGTTATATATGATTAACGAGACCTGTGAAGATTTCACTGGTATACTTCAATGAACAGAAATAGTTGTTTAGAGTAATCTGCATTGAGAATCTGGGGGTGGAAATGAACAAAATTAAAGAGAATTCTATACTGGGAATCAGGGCAGATTGAGTGAAAATGTGGTGAAAGAAGTATTTCTAGTCTGAGCACCCTGAAGACTCATGATTAACTCCTGGAAGTGGTTCCAGAGTACTTCAGAAAGAGTCACTGAGCCAAGTTTCCACGGAAAGAACCATCATTGTGGACAGTGCTTCAAGACTGTCAATTTACCTTCAAACAATACCTACTGTATGTGAACAATGTTTATTGCTCAGTAGCTACGCATAGCTTCCGTAGTTTTTAGTTTCAGACCATAATTAACTGCCTTGCGTAATAAGCTTATGGAATTGTAGAAAGGTGCTCGAATGAAATCATCTTCAAAATCTTTAAACAACAATGAGAGCGATGGGAATACAAAGAATAGCTGTTACTTCCGCAGGCTTTTGAAACATCCTTTCCCACAGAAATAAAACATTTCTCTATCCTACTTCGAATCATACCCATAAGTTGCAAAATCTTACTTTCCTCACTAATTAAGGCCTTTTTTGCCTCAGGGAATGTTCACAAACCATAATACAAATGGCAGCATCTCCTTCACATCGTCACCCAATGAATTCTGAAGTCCCTTAAATAAAATATAAAGCTCCAATGCAGACAGAAGGGAGGTGAGTAGGAAGGGTTGTGAACAAAGATGGGAGACTTATTAAAGCTACCTAGTGTTAAAGCAGCTGTCCACAAGAATCCCGTTCAGAAATTCAGCAAGTCTCATGTTCAAGGCCCTGGGACAACACCAGAGCCATCTTCTACTTCCCAGGAGGTATAAATATTCCAAGGATGAATGTCAATGCTGAGAAATGTAAACAAATGTCTATTCTATCTCTTTGTTGATGCTAAATGGCTTCATATATTTAGGTGTACTGGTTGCATTCTAAGAATTTCACTTTTTGAGAAAAGCAAAGTAATTGAATTTCTCCTGGGGGGGCTGAAGTGACCTCACTAAAAACGTGTTCAGTGCCAAATTAAGAATTAATATACCACAATTCCTACTTTACTAATAGACGAAGAAGGCTGGAACAAATGACTAAGGATAGTTGCTTGATTTTCACAAAAACTAAATGAAAAAGAGCAAGGTGTAGTGCAGTGAGTCCCCTTAAAAAAGCATCCACCTGAAACCGACAGAAGGCTCACATTTGGTGGTGAAATTGTGTTAGTGTTCACTGAGGCCAGAGTTGAGTTGAAGATGTTTCTCACATCCTCCATTTCTAGGAGAGCCATGATCTTAGACAACGGCAACAAAACAAGAAATGTGAGGTTTCGGGACCTCCACCAAAGGGGCCATGCAAGGAGGCAACAAACATGAAAAGATGTTCACAATCATGAACCATTGGAGAGATGCAGCTCTAACCTACCACGAGATACCATCTTACTCTGGCTAAAATGGCACTGTTAAAAACAAACAAACAAAAAATAACAAATGTTGGTGAAGATGTGGAGCAATTGTAATATAAGACCCCTTACCTATTGTTGAGGAGACTGTACAGTGGGACAACCACTGTGGACACTGGTGTGGTGCTTTTACAGAACTTAAGATCCAGTCCCTGACCCCTGGTGAAGGGAGAGAGCAGAAGTCCTCCTTAGGGTTCCCAAGACTGTATTCTTGGGACAGTCTTGGAAGCAGACAGATTTATCCTTCTCCCCAGGAGCAACTAGTGCTTTTGAACCACTGACCAACACACCAGGGATTCATAAGGACACCCACAGATACCCAAATAAGCAAATGCTCAAGTTCCTTATACCAAATGGTAGTGTTTGCCGACAACCTATGTATGTCCTCCCGTATACTTTAAATCATCTCCAAATTACCTGTTATAGCTACTATAATGTAAGTACTATATAAATGCAGATGGTGGGCTGCGATGCCAAGGTTAGCAGTTCAAACCACTGGCCACTTCATCAGAGCAAGACGGGGCTCACTACTCCCCCAAACAGTTCCAGTCTCAGAAACTCACAGGGCAGTTCTACCCTGTCGTGCAGGGTCACAGTGAACCGGCCTGGACTCGATGGCATGAGTTTGGGTTGTTTCTTTAGCCTCTGACAGATCGCTCGGCCCCCATCATTGCTTCTCCTCCTCAAATGTTCCTGGTCTGCAGTTGGTTGAACACCGGATGGGTATGGAGGCTATTACCAGTAAAATTGGTGCCCAACCTAACAATCATTAGCATGAGTCCAACAGGTCAACAATTCCTTGAAAGGAAAAACTAGAAGAAAGGGGGCAGGGTAACTAGAGTTCTGGAGAAGGAACCAATGGACACAATCACAGAGAATGTCACACACTGTGACACTGAACAACTTCTGTGTAAAATTTCATCCCAGACTCGGTTTCCTAAATATCATTTAGGGAAAAAATCCAGAAAGGAAGAAATGGGAGGCATGAAAACTCGAAGAAGACAAAATGATCAGATTTTCAGGGGGACGAATATGTACAAAAAATGCAAGTGACTCAAACTGACAAACTGTTAAAAAGATGAAGAGTTAAATAAAAATAAAAAGATTAAGAGTTCAAAAAGCGGGCTGGACACAAGATTCACGCACAAAGTGTATTCCAATAATAAAGTAGCGAGAATAAGTCAGACTTCATGAGAGAGAAAAAGAGTTCACTGAGAAAAGCAATCACAAAAATAATGTTGTGCTGAAATAAACCTAGCAATATAAAAAACACTTTTAAGACAATTTTATTAAAAGACATAAATGACCATTCAAAATGGAGAGCTAGGTCCAGTTCATGAATGAAAAATGTCAATGTTATAAATCTATATTTTCTTGTCAAAAAAATCTGTATTGAATGCAATGACTCCTTGGTTTAGGCAATGTGTTGATCCCAACAAAAATCCTTGTCAGAATTTGAAATAAAATGTAAGAAATGATTATATGCACTCTCCCTGCAAGACATTCCTGTTGACAAGTCACATGGAGCTACGCTGAGGAAGCCAGAGCCTTGGAGCTGGAGGAGCCATGTGGAGACCCCTTTCAGCGCTAAGATGCTTTCACAACCACTAGATCCACAAGACTTTCCACCCAAAGGCTTGTGATCTTCCTACATTCAGCATCACTGCATGAGTCTGAAGAGATTGTTATAGACTGCTATCAAACATATGGACTAATATCAGACCTATGGACTTGATATGGACTGGGCTGGGATGTTTTCTGAATATACAATTACTCTTTAATATAAAGCTCTCTCTTACATATATATGAACAATGATTATAAAATTAATATGGAAATGTATGTATGGTTAGGCATGGTAATTTTGAAAGAGAGTTAAGGATTGATGTGCTAGATAGCAAGACAAACAGCTGCAGTGATTAAAACAGTACAGTATTAGTGGTGGAATAGAGAAGAGTCCAGAATGAAGACCATGTATATATAAAATTTGGACTATGAGTGAAGAGCCAAATGCCAAATGGAGCTGTACCTCACAGACAGAAAAACAACAAATAAATTAATTGAAGATGCAAATTTATAAAAAAAAACCCTCCCCTGACGTTAATATTATTAGAATGGTACAGGAACTTCTTCTGTGATGTTTTTTATTTTGGGTTGGGGAAATCTTAATAAGAGCAAACACTAGAACAGTATTCCACGACAATCACTTTATGTATGTTAAACATGCCTTACCATAATTCATAAGGTAGACATTATTATTTTCCAGCTGAGGGCACCAAGCATTGAGATGTCATGTACTTTGATCTCAGATGATATGGACAAGACCTCAGAGCCTTTGGTGACAAGCCTGAAATTCAGATCTAAGAAGTCAAGGCATTTGATACAAAAAGATGATTGATAATGTGGCCCCCTTAGTTAAGGTCTACTGAAAGACAGGGGTATTTGAAGTTAAGTTAAATAAGTGACTGATAGAGAATATTTGCAACATGTAATGAGGGAATAGTTTCAACAATATATCTTTTGGAAAACTGAAAAAATAGTCTACGAAGATATAAAAATAGACAATGACTATAAACAACTTACAGAAGAAAATACAAAATAGACAGACATAAAAATACAACCACTGAAGACAAACGTGTGCATAAGCAAATATGGTGAAGAGAGCTAATGGTGCCTGGCTATCAAAAGATACAGCGTCTGGGGTCTTAAAGGCTTGAAGATAAA
>NW_022111373.1:37156062-37172430 GCF_000313985.2 Echinops telfairi | reverse complement strand
AAAAAAACAACACAGAGAGTGCAAAGACTTGAGTTTGTCTTCTAGTTCTGCCACTTATTTCCATGTTTGGCCATCAGACAAATTTTTAAATGTTGCTTTATACTTCGAATTAAGACGTAAGGGAAGACCTTAAATCTCATGCTTAGGTGGGCCATAGGGAACTTCTGAGAGGGAATTTTAGTGTCTTGACTAGGTGGGAGACTCTAAAAGCGGATACCATATTTTATTTATGTTGTCTCTTAACAACATTTAGCTTTGTTGTATCTTAAAACCACAGGCTCACATCAAATACTTATTGAATTGTTAGAGATTTCAGGAGGGTGTGTGCCAAAGAGGTGGGGTGAGGGAAGGAGGGGAGGCAGCTGGTATCGACTGTGTTATTTACCCTAGATTTAGCTATGAAACAGAAAGCCTAGGTGGTAATTGGGGGGAATTGACAATACTGAGTAAAGATGGGGATGGGGGCAAGGTGTAGAGATGGTGTCAAGTCTTAGAGCAAGCAGAGATTAAGAGCATGTGTAGATAGTTGGGTTAAGAAAAGTAATAGTTTCTTTTGGTATAAAAACAAATTCACTGCCATTACGTTGATGCCAAATCATAGTGACACTGTAAGAATTTTTTGTAGTATTGCCCCTGTGAGTTTCCAGACTTTAACTGTTAATGGGAGTAGAAAACCTCATTTTTCTCCCAAGGAATGGCTGGTGGTTTTGAACCTCTAACCTTGCAGATTGCAACCTAATGTGTAACCATTATGCCACCAAGGCTCCTTTCTTTTGGTATAGGGCATAAAAAAGAGAAGGACTTTGAAGAGACAGTGGTCGTATTAAGGTGATGGTGATGGTGATGATGATAATGATATTACCTTGTACATTCCCTGATCTTCCAGAAGCACATTCTAGATATAAAAAAGCTTTAGAGTTCTCATAAATGTTTAAACCTTAATTGGAACAAGTCCAATAACTTGGTTGTGCTGTATCCAGGAAACTCAGGCATCAGAGGGATGAAAGGACACATTCTATCATACGAGGGGGGTACCTCTCTCAAAAGCAGAATTGTACTAGGCAGAGCAGAGCTTTGGTAGTACACATTTTTCCTGCTAGGCGAGCATTGAGCAACTCGCTCTGAGTTAGTGCACCCAGTGGCATCTCCTGGGAAGGTTCTCTCTGGTCACAGTGAATTTTTTTGTAAAAGCAGTTTTGCTAGAACGTCATTTTTTGTGAAGACTGATTTCAGAAAACAGCATGCAGCTGTGAAATTTTGTTTCCTTCACAGGAAAAATGCCACAGAAAATGTTGTGATGTTGAACACAGCTTACAAGACAGAGCTATGGGAAAAACTCATGTGTACAGGTGGTTTACTCATTTCAAAAGAGGTAAAGTGTTGATTGATGACAAACTTCATTCTGGATGTCCATCAACTTTCCGAACGGATGAAAATGTCAACTTGTAGTACATTTGGAGTTCATTTCACCAGGTCAGACTGTTAATCAAGTTTTCTATTTAGAGGGTCTGGAAAGATTGCATAACAGTGTACAACAAAAAGGCCTGATTTGTGGCAGATGGGGACTGTTTTTGCCACCATGACAATGTACCTGCTCACGCAGCAGGTGTGCCAGTTTTTAGCAAAACCTAGCATGCTTCTCTTGCCTCAGGCACCTGACTCACTTGACCTCACTCTGTTTGACTTCTTTTTGTTTCCATAGATGCAGACAGTGAGATTTGATGATGTAGAAGAGGTGGAAAAAAACAAAAACAAAAACTGAGGTAGGTGTTGTCAGCCATCCAAATGGATGAGTCTGAAAAATGTTTCCAAGAATGGAATCACAGATTTGACAAATATAGTAAGTGTACTGCAGAGTACTTTGAGTGTGAGAAGGTTGTTTTGTAGAAAAATTGAAATACATAGCTTTGAGATAAAAATTCCATTTTTTGAGGGTACCCCCTCGTATATGTGAGGGTAAAAAAAAAGGTATTGTTATTACTGCTCCAATTCATACATGCCCAGGTTTATTCAAAACAACACGTGTTTCAACATCTCTCTATAACCAGTAGATGGCTGCAGACAAGTTCTATAGTAAAATACCTGTCTTAGATTTAGTAGGTGGCTTTTTTGTTTTAAGAGGATACTTTTTGTACCATGGATAAATGAGTTTGAGGTCAGGGCTAATATCAAATTGATAACAAAACTCACGCAGACATCTAAAATCAATGGAGCTTGGCAACAAATTTGAGAGATTATTGCCCCACATAAAGGAATACTTTTTAGATAAATCAAGAGTGTTAAAAAAGCTTGAAAAGGCCAAGGGGAGACTATCAACCTTGAAGAATGATGAAACTGAAATTCAGAAAGAAGCTGGTGGAAGAAAAACATAGCATTATCAATTGATCTGGCAGTTACTGAAGATGGGGATTCACATGGTTTAGCGTTTTCAATTTTAAATGAACATCTTGACCTCAGAAACTTCTCATCTCAATGCGTGACAAAAAGTATTGTGTGAAGACAAACTAGCTCCAAGAGTTCTTCATTCTTTTATGCAACATCTAAGCTAATCAAGATGATTTTATGGAATGAATCATAACTGGAAATTGTAACTTGGATTTGCCAGTTCAATCCAGAGAGCAAGGTTCAATCAAAACAGTGGTTTCTGAGGGAATTCATTGAGCAAATTAGATTCAGGCAGAGTGGACTCAGAAAATTATAGTGACTTTTTCTGGGGATTTTAAATGGTGATCTTGATAGATTTTCTTGAAGGACACGGGAACGTCATGGGAGCTTCAGTTTTAAGGTAAGTGAAAATTGCATGGACGAGAAAAAGGCCAGGGAGGTTTGTTGCGGAATGTGTCCCACCATCAAAGTATACTTGGTTCATCCTTCTAGGGGCGCAAAGGCTGTCTCCTGAGAATTTCTTTGGTCAAACTTATCCTATCCACTCTACGATCCTGATCTGGCACCTCCAAATTTCTTTTTCTTCCCCCAACTCAAATAACATTTATAAAGAACACGATTTGAATCCCCCTGAGGATTCAAAAATTGCCATTTTGACGTGGGTGAAAATGAAAGTACACAGAATGCTTCCAAGAAGGGTGAGGGGGGGAGAGAGAGAGAGAGAGAGAGAAGTGCCACCTTCAGAAATGCATAGACCTAAATGGAGATTAAGCTGAGGAACAATCGCTTCCTATTGTTACATTTTTGTTTAGTCAACGTTTCTGTGATTTCTTAGCAATACGTTTGACATACCCTCATACTCCTCCCCTTTCTACCTGCAGATAGCTTAGCTGTATAAATCAGTAAGAGAGGTATTTTACTTAGCAAGAATAACAGTGTCACAACTTACTCTGGAAATACTGTCAGTTGTGAGTAAAAATTGAAATTCAAATTAGAGCCATCCCAGGGAAATTTTAAGGCCTTTAGAAACAGCATTACAGTGTGTCCCAAACAAGAATAAAATGGACAGATTTCAATGGTCATATATGGGGGGCAGGGAATAGTTGAGGAGAAAGACTTAAGATTTCAGTTATCCATTTTGGTTTGGCATAAGAGACACCGATAGTTTAGCAGGAAACTCAAATGTAAAACTGATCAAATGTTTCTTGTCAAGCCCAAATTTTCTCTAAACTCTTCAAATAGTTCACTGACATGAGAACAGTGCTTCAGTCAGAGAGGAGAGTCGGCGCAGGTAGACTGATAGGACACTAGAGGCACAGGGGAAGACTCCGCTCTCCTACCTTGAAAGGAGGGTGCTTCCAAGTGATGGCAAAAATGACCAAATTGAATACGGTTGTAGCACGCTCATCTAGAAATATCTAAATCAAGTCATTAGAGGAGTTCTTTTCTTGCTGACAGACGAAAGCGTGGGCAAAATAAGCATCTCCAAACCAATTTAAAGGCAGGAGTCTGTGCTTGTATCATTTTCCGGGACATAATTTGGGGGAAGGGCTATTTGTTGATTGCTTCCTAAGACTCAGATTTTCCTTTAAGAATCACTCCATGCCTAAAATCATCGTCACTGTAATGAAGGGAGAACTGAACTCACCCATTGAGATAGATGCCATGTCACTTGGCACCTGTGTGCAAGTGTAGGCGTGGAATACAATCTGTCAATCAGGTCAAAGCCTGATGATGGCTCCTTGCGGGTGTCGCCTTTTTATGAGAAAGACACTGGGACTTCTCCTTCGTCTCTGGCTGTTCACCTTCCTCCTTGTGGGACTGTTGGCCTCCAGGGCTGCCCTCTCTGGGCTGTTGATCTGGAGAGCGGTGGGTGCCCAGCCATGTTTCCTCTGACCCTGGATTCATGCGACTGCCCCCACTGACTTGTGATCGCCCTGCCCCCCATTGTACCTTTCTGCACCATCATCCTGCAGCTGGATGAGTCTGAAGACAGCCTTGGACCCATGGACTTGAGTTGGAATGGGCTGGGAAGCCTTGCGGATATAAAATTACCTCTGGCTATCAAGTTATTTCTTCCACATATAGGAGTGCCACTGGTTTGTTTCTCTAGACAACCCAGCTTTACATACTCTTAACTCAGATGGGTGGGTTATACGGGTGTGCTTATGTGAATAGTGGCCTTGCCTCACTTCATCAAACAAAAAGAAAGCAAAGCACAACCAAACATAAACCCACTGCCACTGAGTGATTTTGACTCAGCGGCAACCGCTGCTCCTGTGGTTTCCAAGACTGTGCATCTTTATTGAAGCAAACCTTTCACTTCCAGAGTAGAGACTGGGTTTGAAGTGTCATCCTGGAGGTTAGAAGCACAGTGCTCAACCCACTATACCACCAGGATTCCTACATACATCTGTACATCTTGGGAGCAAGATGAAGCTTTCTATTCTCATCAAGAGCTACAGTCTTGGAAATCCCCAGGGACCGACCCTGTGAATCGACTGTGGCAATGAGAAAAATCTCGTCTCCATGACCACAGCAGTTCGTTGCCCTTTGTCCCTCCCAGAGAAACGCTATGGCATTTGTTGGAAAGACGGGGACATAGTTTATTTCTTTGGGATAGTATTTATGCGATACTAAGTCTGGAACTACTTCAGCTTGAAGGACCTCCCTAAGGACAATATACCTGGAAGCCTATGTAAGAACTACAGAAAAACAGAGTTGCAGCCCAAGAACTGCTGGTATATCCCCAATAAAATAATTAGAAAAACAAACAAACTGCTGGTATAAACCTCACTTGTGACTAGAACTAGCTCTTGGCTTCCATCAGCCAATAAAATCCCTCCCTTTTTTCATTTAAATCAGCAGAGTTGGTGTTTCTATTAATTGCAAACAACAGATTCCTAACTGACAATATTCCATTTATTTGAATAATAGTTTTGAAAATAAATATGGGTAGAACACTAAACTATATTTTAGTCTTTGATGGAGAGGATAACAAACTATCTTTTGTGTAGAGAAAAATCTGTTTTTTTTACTATAATTGAAATCTTAAAGTATGTTATTTGCTGAGACTCCAGCATCTCTTCATTATTTTTGGCACTCCTGGAAATTTATTCCACATGGATCTGAGGGGATGTTTGAATTCTAAATGAAGAGTCTCAACCATTACAAGCTGTACAAAACCTAAGTAAAACACTTTTGCCAATTTTTTCCTATTTGTATACCCTATTTTAGATCTGGGAATCTGACACTAAAAATGGTCTCGTATTTGATGTTGATTTATATTCAATGCCAACAATAAAAAAAATTTAAAAGAGTCCTAGTTAATATGTCTTTGGCGTTTTTAATTTAGAGATCTGCTATTCCATAAGAGTGGTTTCCCAGACTAGGTAGCGGTTGGGGTAGGGGACTGGTTTATTCTTTATATGTTAAGAAAAAAATTTCCACCAATAGTCTGGAAAAATATACAACAGTTTTTTCAACAAGAACTTATGAAAGTAATGAGAATTTCCCCCCTTCCTTAGCTTCAGGGAATTTACAGCGAGCAACACTGTTCTGGGGTAATCTAGTCTGGGACCTATAATTTTAGCACCTTAAAGAACCTTTTTTGCATGTAGGAATAAAAGTAATTTTGGTACTTATAACAAATCAATAGCTAAACAGGAAAGCATTGTTTACTCTCGCCTTGTCTGCAGCCTGTTCAACTACCAGACCCAATCACTTTAGTACAAACTTGGCTTCCCAAACTTTTCATCATTCTTGCTAGTTCCCGCACCTCCCCATCTGCACTCAATCATGCTTGCATTGATCGGGTCAGAGAACGTTACCGTCCTCCAGCAGGACAAACGATGCCCGGTGCCAGCTCTCCATGCCCATTGATAGGCACCTGTGGAATGCTCACCTCATCTTTTGGCAGATATATGTTTTCCTTCACTTTATGAAGGCTTCTTTAATATTGTCTTTGTTCCAGTACATTTTTGGCTTCTGATGGGAGTGGTCTAGTAAGGTCTGGACCTGGTTAATTAAAGATCTTCTGTCTGGGGCAGACCTCACGTAAGCCAGCGCCAGGTATTGTGGACAGTCAACACAAAGTGCAGATCCCTAAGTACAGTGCCCATATTTATTTACTAAGGACCAGGTGGTTTGTGACTGCGATGATCAACCTCTTGTTTTCTGAAGATGATATACATTGTAAGCCCACCTAAATGCATCTTAAGGTCATGATTTTTGAAGTCTAAGCGAAATTTATAAGGACAGTTGGGAAGAGTTATGTTGGCATCTGAACTCTTGGTAAGCACCCACACCTTATCATCCTGTGGGAGGCTTATCCTGTTGACTACAGATACCTTTTCTGATGCTGCGATTTTCCTTAGAGATGTATTATTTCCTGCTTACCTGTTTGTTTAGATCCATGAAATAAAAATGATACCAAGAAAAGATATTTGGAGATAGTTTCCAACAAGACTATTCTATTCTCTAAAAAATTAAACCACAAATAGGCATCATGTTTCATCATTTTAAATGAAGTCAGGTAGAATATTTGCTATTTTTATTCCAGAATACAGCTGATACACACATTTCTCTTCTTTCTCATGAGAAAATAAACTTCCTAAATAAGTTATCCTGTTTCAAGTGGCTCCTGGGCATAAAATGTGCTATTTAACAAAAGACTATTTTATCTCTTTCCTTTCTTGTGTTCATTTCCCACAAAATAATGTACACACTTCACCTTCAGAATAGATTGAACGAGACAGTGCCTGAGCCACATGTGGTTAAAGAAGATTGTTTTTTGAATTAAAAATGCTCAGAAAGAGAAATTGTTTTCCTAGTAACATGCTAAAGATATAGTCTGAGCGTGATCAAAGGTGTATCACTAAGACACGGCGATTTTTGGTCTCAGCATTCGACTTAGGAGTTCCTCTTTGACAGCTTGTCAGGACACTTCTATCCTTCCCTAAAGACACTTAAAAGAAACTAGTGCAAGTTCACATTATAAACCTTGAATATTTGATAGACTGTTAATTTACAAATTTTAATAGGTTACTGTGACCAACACTGCCGAGCGTCTGCCTATTTGACATTGATTATTGGCTTCTGGTAGGAACCAGCAGCTCTCCAGCAGGATAGAAATACAGGGCAGGGGGTGGGCTTCCCTATTTTAAGATTCTAATTTCTAAGATTATTGAGGGTTTAAAATGATCGTGTGAGGAGGCCGGTAAAACCACAGCTGAAAATCTAGACTAGCATGAGCATTCTGTAAAGCCTAAGAAGGAAATAATATCAAAAGCTTTACAAAGCCGTGGATCTTTTTTTTAAAGAAGGTGAAAGAGGAAAGACAAACCTGCACAAGCAGCATACCAAGAAACAGATGGTCTTTTTAAGAGATGAACCAAGAGTGTGCCTTCCACAAGTAGGCTTCTTAATTGTGGCACACCGGGCACTTTTATGCAGATTATTCCAATTGCTAAGCACAGAGCCAAATAAACAGGGCTAGCTCATTGACATTAAATGACACAGTGTACTGGGAGCTCGTCTGCTGTTTGGTCTGTAAACACCTGATATGCAAAATTGTATGAAGAAACTACTGCCAAGGCGGTTTAAGATTAACCAATGTAGAGTGAAGATTTGAAAGCTTGGCTTTCATTTTGTTAAAGAGGCTCCCTTTCATATTTAATCAATGAACTTCAGTTCCATTTTAGGAGCTCGATTTAGAATATATGATTTTGTTTCCTTTTAGCTTATTCCAAGATGAGTTATGGGAAGCTTAGAAGTGGGGAGCTTGGGGAGGGGTGGGGGTTAGAGAGAAAGCGAGAGCCAAACCACCCACCACAACTAGGTTTTAAACCTCTAGAACTTATATGAGTTAAAAGAGCAATACAATTTCCTAAGAAATGTTCAGAAACCAGTTGATCACTGAGTTTCCCTCCCACAGGCAGGCTAAGGAATAATGGTTTAAATGTTTACTTCTCTTCAGCACAGGATCATAGCAACATTAATGGAGCCCTGGTGGTGTAATGTTTACATGTTGGGCTGCTAACAGCCAGAGCAGCAGTTTGAAGCCACACGCTACACTGATGGAGAAAGATGAGGCTTTCTACTCCCATAAACAGTACGTCCTGGAAACTCACAGGGGGAGTTCTATCCTGTGTTACAGGGTCTCTATGAATCGGAATCAACTTGACGGCAGTGACTTTGCAGTATTTGCTGTCTTCCTCATGTAAATGTGCTGGATAGGGCCTCTTTAAAGTGCTAAGAGCAAGGGGGTCATCTTGAGGACGAATGTACACCTGACCCAAGTCATGGTCTTGTCACATGCTAGCCTATGCTCTCCACTGGACACTGAATAAGAACAGAGGCATTTGAATTCGGGTGCTGGGGAACAATATTGAAAGGACCAGGGGCTGCCGAAAGAACCAACAAATCGGTCTTGGAAGAGGCGCAGCCGAAGGCTGAGGTCATTCTGAGTTGGCACCGACTTGATGGCACAAACAACAACATACACTCCTTACGTACTTTGGACATGTTTTCAGGAGAGACCAGTTCTTGGCAAAGGACATCATGCGAGGCAAGTCGAGGGGCAGAGGAAAAGACCCTCAATGAGACAGACTGACAGTGGCTGCAACAATGGGCTCAGCTATTACAACTGTGTGGATGGTGCAGGACAAAGCAGCGTTTCCTTCTGTTGTTCACAGGCTTTCTCTGAGTCGGAAGTGATTGCACAGCACCTAGCCACCACCACCACCACCACCACATTTAATGCCTCTTCATTCTTTGCTGAGGAAATATTTCACCGATGGTGGACATGAATCCACTGCTTGTCAGAAAAGCAAGCTGCTACCTTAGCTCCCTCACAGAAGTAGAGCTGAGCAATAGGGGGCTGCCGGTACCGTAGTAGGGGGACTCCTTCTGGAAGCAGAGTGAGAATTGATTCAGGGAACCTATGTACAATTGTTCTCCAGTTTCTCTGAACTGTAACCCAGTCAGAACCTGGTCGGGGATTTCTGTAGACACCTGGTATAGCTAGGAAACTGTCGAGATGTCATTATTCTGTTACTTAATACACTGAGATTTCTTAGAAGAATACCAACGTCTTCATTCATAGGGGCACTAACTTGGCAAATTGAACTTTATGGTGGACAAAAAAAATGAATAGCCTATACAGGCGACGTTTTCTATTGCTCTTACTGATTACAGTAACAAAATGATTGCTGAAAAATAAAATCTGGGACAAGAATATGAAGATACTTGAAATCACATAACTATATCAGCTGTGGATATCTACATAAAAACATACATTGAAGTATCTATATGTTAACTTTTAAGAAATCATTTTATTGGGGCTCTTATCACCATCCATACATACATCCTTTGTGTCGAGCACACTTGTACATATGTTGCCATCATCATTTTCCCAACATTTTCTTTCTACTTGAGCCCTTGGTATCAGCTCATTTCCCCCCCTCTCCCATGCATGAACCCTTGATAATTTATAAACCATTGTTTTTTTCATGTCTGACACCGACCGCTGTATTTGCTATGAGGATCCCTGGTGGGGCAGTGGTTGGCTGTTAACGTTGTTAACGGAAAAGTCTGCAGTTTGATCCCACCAGCCACTTTTTAAGAGAAAGACAGTCAATTTGCTTCTATAGAGACAACAGCCTTACCAGGCATCAACCAAGTTCACATGGTAAAAGCAAAGGAAAAAAACCAGAGAGTAGGAACCAGTACCTCCATTATGATCATAAGACCACAGCAATGGGTGGTGCCTGACTGCCATTACTGAACGTTTCGATCAAGGACCAACAAATACATCCTGATCAAAAGGAGGAAAAAATCTAGAAAAGAATTTCATACTCATGGAAACCAGAATTACTGAACCCACCGAGAATCCACAATGTAATGTCATGAAAACCCATTGTTAAACTAAAAACAACTATTTAGCTCAGTTAATTAATATTTGTCTTCAGCATTGTGCTCTTATAAATAATGATCTATATTAGTATATGCTGAGAATCATTAGTCCCAAGCACAGATGAGCCCCTTAAGGAGGTCCACGCTATTGAGTCAATTCCAGTTCAGTGACCCTATAAGACAAAGAATATCCCCTGTGGGTTCCAAGACTTTAACTCTTTCAGGCAGTAGCGAGCCTCATCTTTCTCCACTTTAGTGGTTGGTAATTTCAAATTGATGACCTTGTGGATAGCAGCCCAATGTGTAAACACACCAGGGCCCCAGTGCTCAGAATGCTTAAAACAATTGCGATGAAACAATAAAGGTAGAGGTAGAGAGACTGTGATAGCAAGTGGTTAACCAAAGTGATCCAACTGATCGTGTAGATGTTGTGAATGGATCTATATTTGGCTGTATATTTCTATCACAACTAGAGTTTCAAAAATGTTTTAAGGGTTCACACCTCTTCTTCACACACCAACCATCTATGGGTTCATCTTACTCTGAGTAATGACATACACGCTTTAGCTGCTCAACACCCCTTCACCTCCCCATTTCATCTCTTCCTCCTCATCTTGCTTGCTTCAGTTCGCTGTTATACCACAAGTTGACTCTCCCCTTACCTCCACTATTGTTTTCATGGTTCAATTGCGCCCAATCTTTGCCCTGCGTGCCTCCACAGGACCCCAAGCCATCAATGCCCCAGGCTCTCATCTTGTTTAGATCTTACTTTTATAGTTACTTCCATGCACATCCCTTATTTTATCCAGATCACTTATTTACTTATTTTCTTTACTAATTTACACTAAAGTGTTAATCTCAAGGGATAAAAGTTTTTCCTTCCTTCTTCTTCTTCACTGATTTGGCAGCAGCATCCAGGACGATACGTAGAGGTACTGTGCTAAGTAAATAGAGACAAAAAGGGCTGAGTGATGGATAAACCATTTCATAATCTAGTTATAGGTCACTGTTGTAAGAGGTACATTCAAAACATATGGAAACATATTTAGCATTCTTTTTTTAAGCAATCATAAATTTTGATCCCATAGTAACTCTTTCTTGACAAATTTACAAACTGAGAATCAAAGTGAAGGGGCCTGCTACATTCACAGCTAATCCACGGATGGGTCACAAGTCCAGCAGCACTGACTTTATTGCTTAATCAGCAACCAGAGTTTGTTCAGTGCCTGGATGAACATGGATACCACAAGGGATTGGGACAACCTGGCACAACATGAATCTGAGACGATTTCCTCGGCGGTCAACTTTAAGGGACAGTTGTCCCTGATATGAGTAAATCCCAACCTCAAATTTTGCAGTGAACTTTTGAGAAAGTAGAATGACTTCTATATAGCACTTTTTATAAATCCAGCAGAAACCAAATTTATATCAGTGCCAAAGGCAGAATGAATCTTTCTCCAAGAAGGGCCTAATCCTGCAATAAACCTGTTGAAGAGACAGATTTAATGATCACCAAGGCTAAGTGTTTAAGAGGTCTCCATGGTATAATTTGTCACCACGACGAATTTCTGCTTTGCCTTAAAAACCATGAAAATTGCTCCACAGTTCCACTAGGAACTGAAATACTCATGTCAAGAACACAGTTTTCAAGTCTTTTTATTTTTGAAGAACTTCCTTGTTTATTTCTTGTTGAGAACATGTGCCATTATATATATCACCAAGCCTCAGGATGTAGATAAAGGGAAATTCAAAGGGTAAACTATTTTAAGCCTAGCACTGCTGCGTAGGAAAAAAAAAAAAACAAGAGTAAAAAAACAAACCAGATTCTAACAGGAGCAGTCATGACCGATGACCAAAAACCAGAACAGATTCAGATCTCGATATTTGGTGTTTCTTCCAGAAACAAGGAGCATTCGGCGTGGAAGCTCTGGAGCAGGAGAACTGGAAATGGCGCGGCGAGCCGCTGCAGGAGCCTGGTGCAACAGGGTTATTGCTCAGATTACAGAGGGGCAGACATTGAGAGCTGTGTGGTCAGTCACCATCTTCGACCTGAGCATTGCTTTTTTGATTCCTTCAGTCAAGAGATTTGGTTGCTATGCAAGCTGTAGGCTGACCTCGTTTGCTAAAAAGGAGATTATGTTTATAGAAGGGTTTTGAACAGTAATTTTCCCCATCCTACCAATCTGGTACACCAACATTGTAAACATTTGAGATCACTGCAGTGCATCACTTACTTGGCCATGTCTGTACTGGGCTGAAATAATTCAACCAAAACAAGCAAACAGATGAAATTCAGTGCCATAAAATCAATTTTACTTTTAGAGACCCTATAGAACAGACTAGATCTGCCCCTTGGGGTTCGGAGACTTTAAATCTTTGGAGGAGTAGAAAGCCTCATTTTTCTCTCCTGAAGTGACTGGTGGATTTAAACTACTGATTTTGTGGTTAGCAGCTCAATGTCAGGAAAACAGAAGAAAACGATTCTAGTATTTATCTGACATGACAAACAATTTGAATAGGAGGTTTCCCATGTAGGTAGTGTAGTTTCCTTAATAAGAGTGAGATGTAATTCAGCTTCAATATTTAACCTAGCAAAATTACATTATAATATCATTCCCACATATATTTAGCATCTTATAGTCATGAGGCTTATTCAGAAATTCTGTAAGGTAGGACAGCTCTGGCTTCCTTATATGATACTAATTTTAAAAGGAAAGTCTGCTAAACTTACTAAGTAGAATAGAATTCAAAATCAATATTGCAAGAATCTATTGAGACATTTTTATATTTACACGCCAAATATACAGAAAGAATAAATAAAATTACAATTGGTAAGATTTATTATCCTCATACTCCACTTGAATAGCAAACCAACTGAAAAATTATGCAAATCTATATGCATTTGGACTTGCCCTGGTGGAACAGTGGGTTCTGAGTATGAATCTAAAAAAAAAAGGTGAAGCTATAAGAAATAAAATGGAATGCATAAAGATCAACATTCTAGGCATGACAGAGCTAATATTGACTATTATTGGCCATTTTGAGTTGATTAAACATGTGGACTATTATGCGAGAAATGACAAAATTAAAAAGGAATGACATCCAAGTAATTGTCAAAAAGAAAATTACAAGATTTATTAAGTAGTAAGAACACTATCAGTGATAGGATTATATCCCATGCCTACAAGGAAGATCAGTTAATAAGATGATTATTCAAATTTATGTAAGAACAAATGATGCAAAAGATAAAGAAATCAAAGGTTTTAAAAATATATCTGTATTCTGAAATTGATTAAAGATGCAATCAAGATATACTGAAAATTACTGGTGATTTAAAAGTGAAAGTTGGAAATGAAGTATCAGTAGCTGAAAACTATGACCTTGGAGATAGGAATGACACTGAAAATCATGTGACAGAATTTTGCTGGGCCAATGACTTCTTTATTGTAAAGAACTTTATTCAACAACATCCATGGTGATGATACATGTGGATGCCTGGGCAGTGTCTTCTCTGATGGACACAGAGTTGCTATGAGTTGCAGTTAACTGGACAGCAACTAACAACAACAATATACATGTGGACTCCTTCAGCCGTTCTCCACCAGGGGGTTGCACCAGAGTCACCCGATTCATAATAGCAGCAAAATTAAAGTTATGAAGTAGCAACGAAAATAATTTTATGGTGGGGGGTGGCCACAAAATGAGGAACTGTATTAAAGGGTCATGGTATTAGGACGGTTGAGAACTACTGTCCTAGATGGAATACATGGGAATAAAATTGACTTTACCTGTGGGAAGAGATGATAAAGAGCCTCAATATCATCAGCATAAGGCTAGGGATTGACTATAGAACAGACAATCACTGGTTCATATGCAAGTTCAAGTATAAGCTAAAGAAAATTAAAACCAGTCCACAAGAGCTAAGTCATGACTTTGAGTATGTCCTACCTGAATTTATAGACCATCTCAGGAACAGATTTGACACACTGAACATTAGTGATCAAAGACCAGATGAGTTGTGAGAGGATGCCAAGCAAATCCTACATGAAGAAAGCACAATAAAACACTAAGAAGTCAAAAAAGATAAAGAAAGGAAAGCTCAAATGGGATATTAGAAGAGACTGAAACCTGAACATAGCTAAAGCAAATGGCATACATTATGAAGTATCAGAGTTGACCAGAAAATATCAAAACATATCTTAAAAAGACAATGCAATGTGTACAGAACTGGAATTATTAAACCCAAAGAGAAAAAAGACACTGAAAATTTCTGAAGCTAAAAGGACTAAAGAAAAAAAATTAAGCTCTTTGAGTTGCACTATTGAGGGATTTATGGGCAAAATATTGGACAATTCAGGATGCTATCAAAAAAAAGATGGAAGGAATACACAGAGTCACTATTGTACGAAAAGAAGTGGTCAACATTCAACCATTTCAAGAGGTAGCATATGATTAAGAACAAATGATACATAAGGAAGAAGGTGAAGCTGCACTTAAGGCATTAACAAAAACATGGTTCCAGGTTTTGAAAGAATACAAATTGAGATGTTTCGACAAATGGATTATAATGTCAATTAATTTGGAATACAGCTACCTGGGCAAATGACTAGAAGAGATCCGTATTTGCAACCATTCCCAAAAAGGTGGTCTAACAGAATGTGGAAATTATTGAACAATGTCATCAATATCACAAACAAATTTTGACAAAGATAATTTAAAAATGGTTGTAGCAGTACATCAAGAGAAAATTTTCAGAAAGTCAAACCTGATTCAAAAAAAGCAAACATGGAATAAGGGATATCATTGCTAATGTCAGGTAGATCTCGGATGAAGACACTAGAATATCAAGAAGATGTTTACCTAACTTTATTAACTACACAAAGGCATTCAACTTTATGGATCATAAAAAAGTTATTGACAACATTGCAAAGAATGAGAATCCCAGAACACTCAATTATATTTATGCAGAACCTACACACAACTGTGTTCAACCAAAACATGGGTATATGACATAGTTTATAATCAAGGAAATGATATACCACATGATAACATTTCATCATACTTACTCAAACTGAATGCTAAGGAACTAATCGGAGAAGGTGGACTAATGAAAGTGGCATCAGTATTGGAAGAAGACTCATTAATAACTTTAAATATGCAGATGATGTAACCGCGTTTGCTGAAAGTGAAGAGAACTTGAAACACTAAAGAAAGAAAAATAAACAAAACAGAAAACTACAGCCTTTATTTATAACACAACATAAAGAAAGGAAAAAAAAATCCTTAAAACTAGACCAATAGGCAACACTACGATAAAGGAAGAAAAGATTAAAGTTGTCAAGGGTTTCATTTCACTTAGAACCACAAACAGTACTCATATAAACAGCAGTAAAGAGTTAAACCACACATTACACAATGCAAATGTGCTACCAAAGATCTCTTTAAAGTGTTAAAAAAAAAAAGCAGAGATGTCACATTGAGGACTAGCCTAACCCCAAAGATCCTATTTTCAATTGTCTTATATACATTCAGTACATTGGCCAATGAATAAACGAAGAACTGACTGGATTGTGTCTTTAGTACAGAATATTGAACATATCGTGGGACAGAAGAATGAACGAATCTGTGTTGACAGAGATGTGGCCAGAATGCTGCTTAGAATTGTGGACGGCAAGCCTTTATCTTACAAGGTTTGGATATTCTATCAGGAGGCATCAGTCCCAGAGGAAGGGCACCAGGCTTGGTGACGCACGGAGTCAGTGAAAAAGAGGAAGACCCTCCAACAGGTGGAATACACAATTGCTCTAACAATGGGCTTGAACAGGGTGGTGCAGAACCAGGCAGTGTTTCCTTCTATTGTCTTCAGGGTTCCTATGAATTGCAATGGACTACAAAACCGCTAACTACAACATATGCATGTACGGACTTAAATGGTGTCAGGGCTCACATCAGGGAAGCATCTATTTATAACAATCTTGCTTATTAGTAACAATCACAAGAGATTGATGACCCCTGAGGAGCTCTATCCATCATTAATGATGAACAAGAACCTTCCCCAGATTTTCATTC
>NW_022111373.1:37121575-37155644 GCF_000313985.2 Echinops telfairi | reverse complement strand
GCATCCTTCAATATGGGTTTAACCGAAAGTGTTAGAAGATTTGGTGTTAGTTTCTGTAAGCTCTAAACATTTCTTCTTACTTTTGATTAAAATTTTAGGGATCTTCCAAGGAAATGTTTGCTTTAGAAATGTAATTTGATTTACTTCCTATGTGTTTCCATCCCCCACTTTATATACGGTAGACGCCACAGAGGGAAATGGCTGGGCACCTGTATGCCCATATATGCATATATTGTACAAAGTTTCATGAAGATTTCAGTAACATAAAGCTTGTTATCACGTGGGCTTTGCATAGATTTTTTTTTCATAGCTGAAGGCAGTGAAGTTGAGTGACAGGAAACAGTGGCAAAGAGCGAGGATTATCTAGTGGCATGGCATGGCTCAAGAAATTGGTCATTAAAAAAGAAAAATGTAATATGTGGATTATGGACCAATAAAACTGTAATAACTGAAGGCAGTGAAGTTGAGTGACAGGAAACAGTGGCAAAGAGCGAGGATTATCTAGTGGCATGGCATGGTTCAAGAAATTGGTCATTAAAAAAGAAAAATGTAATATGTGGATTATGGACCAATAAAACTGTAATAAAATAAAATAAAGGGGAAAAAAAGAAAATGGAGACAAGAAGCTAACATTCTCCTTATTATACGTCAACTTGATGGTACTTGTGTGGAGATAAGGGCAGAGCCCAACCTATCAATCAAGGTGGGTAGCCTGACGACACCTCCTTGGTAACATGGACTTCTGTGTAAGAGTGACAGACACAGAGAACTGCTCCTCTCTTTGCCCCTTTGCCTTTTTGCTTGCAGGGACTCTGTTCCTGCCTTGCGGCATGGTCCCATCTGAGAGTTGCCCATCCTTGAGAGCTGTCAGTGCCCTGCCATGTTTCCACCAGCCTTGGATCCATGTGACTCTCCTCCCACCAGCCTGTGATCTTCCTGCTTCCCGCTTCACCTGTCTGCGTCAACAGCCTGCAGCTCTGTGAGTCTGAAGAGGGCCCCACTAGCATTAGACTTTTGGACCTGAGTTGGACTGGGCTGGGGTGCCTTCCTGATGTCAAGTTGCGTCTTGAGATAAAGTTTTTTTCTTGTACATAGATGAGTGTCACTGGTTTGTTTCTCTAGACAACGCAAACTAAGACATTATATAAAATACAATTATATATAAACGCGAAGAGTTACCTTTAAGCCAGCTGTCACGATGACTAGTGTAAGCAAGAACTGCCAGGCACACAGTCAATCACTTGTGCTTCCCTGCTGGGGGGGGGCGTGTAACATGGCTTGGGTGGTTTTCTCTGGCCCAAGAAGGGGCTCAATGATGAACAGTGTTGTCCATTCTATGATCTTAGCCAAGACACAGTGTGAATAAGATCAGAAAAGAGGCACTTGATAGGAGAAATCAGGTATATGCCAAGTATTAGGCCAAGGACAAATGGTCACAACCATGGATGATGGAGGGCGAACTCCCCACTCAAAGAACACATCAGCAAAATTTCTTCCCTCTCATTCATGGGCTCCCAATACTTAAAACTGAACAAAGATTCAATTTGGTTTCCCTCTTGTCTATCACTACTGCTCCTCCCCCTACTCTTGCTTCCTAGTGCAGGGAAACCAAAGCAAAACCCACTGCCATCAAGTCCATTTTGACTCACAGCAAACCTATGTAGTTTCCGAGGCTGTAAATAGCTATGAGATTGGAGCGCCTCAACATTCTCCTGCGGAGCCACTGGTGGGTTTGAACTGACAAGCCCCTGGCTAGCAGTCCAATGTTTCCCTGACAGCATCACCAGGCTCCTTCTGAGGGAAGGCACAGTCATGCAATTCAAATTGGAGCTGGTCCGGTTTTCCTGAGCGCTGGTTCAGTTTGAGTGGAATGTCTAGGGAGCATCTGTTGGTTACACAGCTCGTATTCCCTCTCCCCACACAGGTAGTACCGCACTTCTTCAAGGCAGCAGCGTGAGGCAGCAACCCTGAAGCTAGTGGCAGAGACCGGGCGTCAGTCAGCGAGGAGAGAGCAAGAAGGCCGCTTCCCTACACAAGTAGTGGTGAATGGCGGGAAAGCTCCAGAGAGATGTCAGTGAGACCGGCTTGCTTTCTCTTAATGTATGGAACATTTTATTTCCCAAATGGATGGAGGTTACAAAGAACGACCACAAGGCACACTGAATCTCTGGACGTGGATGATTTGCAATGTGTGCTGTAGGCACTAGAGTTACTAATATGTATGGACGTCCACGGGACTATTCCACCATGTAATACATTATAGCGTCTGAAAAATCAATGTCCTAGAGCACAGAAAGATGAATACAGTGCTTTTCAATTATCTTCTTTTTCTAAAAAATATTGCTCCCTTCAAACAGAGTCACAAAGCAATGTGGGATTTTCATTTTGGGTAAGGTGATGTTGGAGCTACACAAGGCTCCCAACCTGTTCAGTCCCATTGGGAAAAGGCCCACTGGGCGGAAGCCTGCACAGACCTTGAAAACACAGTAGGCTAATACAGTTTCCCCCAGCGTTCAACGCATGAGGGTGAGAAAGCCTCAGCAAGTGACTTGTCGGTGCAACAGTGTAGCTGCACCCAATTTCTAGAAGATGGGCATTGCCTTCTTCTTTTTTGAACAACACCCTCTGCCAGTAAGTACAAGGATCGTGGCATTGTTTTAAAATAAAATGTCCTGTCACACTCACAGCTTGGGAATAGAACAGAAGCAATCCTAAAAGCCTGGCTTCTTCATCGTCAGCCAAATAAGAAACCAGTCTCTTCATTACAGCACGCAGAAACCTAACCTTCAATCTCAACGATCCGAAAGGCACAGGCTCACCTGTGCCCCCTGAAGCAATCTGCCTGCACGTAGATGGTGCGGTGGAGAGGATAAGCTTAGAGGCTTCCCAGCCTCTCGCAGAGAAGAATGGCATATTATAATGAAGCCGGAAACATTGGCATTTTTGAAAGATTGGTGTTTTGGAGCACATCTACTCTGCCCAGCGCCCACAGGACGCCCGCCTGAGTCACTGTGGCATACTGAGGGCTGCAGAGCTCTACTCCAAACCAAATGTCGTGTGGAAGGGCAAAAAAAAAAAAAAAAGTTTCTTTGTCTCAATGGGGATGCAAGTACGTTGGTTTGGGAGGAAAAGGAAGAGACGAGCGTGGCGTCTAAATAGTGCCACTGGTGTGCAGCCGGTGCTTGTTAAATATTTGTTAACGGGACAAATGACCCACCGTGTTAGGAAAGAACGGACTGAATTGCTCTGAAGTCCGGTGTTGTTTACCTCAAATACACTCAGCTTGGCCTTTTCCGCAGGTGTCCTATGAAGGCATTGGTATCTTTTTCCTGGTCCTGGCAAGGGAGTGGTTTAGGTGTTCTCCCTTTTAGAAAGGACTGACAAATCAAGCACTTGATGGCCCGTTTCTTAGCAGATTCAAGCGGTGGCCGTAACTCCTAGGTACTTCTGACATATGGTCCCATAGCTGCCTAGTCCACTGGCAAAATGTGTCTTCGTCCAACTCAGACTCAGTGGACAGGAAGCTTTTCACCAACAGCTCAGCATCTCACTGCTAAAGCGCTGCCTCATCTTCTGATTTTAAAAATCTTATTGCTGCAGTAAAATAAAATACATTTTTCAAGCTAAAGAAGAGTTAAGGTTCTTCCCTAAAATACTAGCCTTTGATATGCTACATTTAGTTTCAAGGATACAGGATTTGTAATATCTATTCTTTCCTTGATTCACTCAACAAAAATTTATTGAGCGCGTGCCTACTCTGTGGGAAGCACTGCCCTTGACATCGGGTACAGCCCTGAGCGAGACAAAGTCCCCTCCTCTGTGGTACGAAGAAGCGGGGGGGGGGGGAGGGCCAACATAAAAACAAATGAAGGAATAAAACTTTGTTAGTAGGGACTGTGCCAAAGAAAAGGAACCCGTAAGAGAGGAAGGTAGTGGAGAGCAAGGACCTAGAGGGGCTATTTTAGACCCAGGTATCGATACCATCGAGTCAATTCCAGTGCATAGTGAACCGAGGTGACCCTCCATGGGACCCCATAAGGGTCCCACGCCGTCATCTCTGTGGGAGTACATTGCTCTATCTTTTACCCGCGGAGCCACCAGTGCAGGGTCAGCAAACTTTCAAGACAAAAGAGTCAACTCTATCCCTCAGAAGAATTTGAAAATGATTTGAGAGCCATACGTATATTTTTACAAACAAATGAAATCGCCATGATCAGACAATGGAAGGATGACAGCTTTATTGTCATTTTCCATTTGACTTCAGAGCCTCATGCACATACCAAAGGAGCCGAGGAGGGCTCGTGAGTGGCAGTCTGCTGACCACTGCACTCGTGAGTTCACAACACAGACCGTCCGGTTAGCAGCCAAGGGCATCAACACTGCGCCACCAGAGCGCTTTAGATAAGGTAACCACGAGCAATGCGGAGAGGGTGGCGTCTGGACTCAGGAAGACTGGACTTGTGAGACAGCGTCCATTTGAGACCTCAATGGGAAGCCTTCCTGAGGAAATACAGAAAAATATGAAGGACGCATACAAAATAGATTTTTATCTATCTGGATTTATAAGGTTTAGGCGTCACTAAACATTAGCACTTCATGGCAGAGCCACACACATTTATAATTGGGTACAAAGAGTCTTATTAGACTTATTAGAGATGCATTTGTTACCCGTAACTGTGTGGAATACGCCAGGTGTTACCTGGGCATTTACGTAAAACTGTATGCCAAATTAATAATCATGAAGTAAGGTTTAGATTATTCATAATGAACTGTGTTGAAAAAGAGAAGTGGCCAGGCTAGGCCGCCGCCGCCTATAAAACGTTCAAGCAATAAGGCTTCTACTCTTCTCTTTCCGTCATGCTCACCAAGGTACCCAGAGCTTACACACTCCTCAGTTTAGCAATTCTGGACTTAACCAAGTAATTGAAAGGATCTGTCCTAAAAGAAAAAAAAAAATTGAAGTACCCTCCTTTTAACCTAAAAGCAATTTCACCAGATGATCTGTTTTAAATTGAGTAAACCATCCATCAAAAAATTCTTGAGGCCAATTTAAGAATTCAACAAAATTTCTTGTGCCTAATGACACCCTTGCTCAGCTGCAGAGGCAAGGTAAGACGATAATATGTGAAATAGAGCAATTTTGAATTCTTTGCATTTTCTGATTTGTTGTGTGCTATACTACAATGAAAGAATTGCTTTTGACCCTGTCAAGTGGAACCTCAAGGACAAAGATTCTATCATTTCTTTTCCTGGAAAATTGATGTCAAGATTCAATTTACTTTGGAGTGTCCAAGTACTTCAGCAACTAAAAGGAAAAAAAGATGGATTTTTTTTCCACATAAATGTTATGTAATTAAGTTCTAATTTGATGAAAGAACTGATAAAAAAGTAGTGGCCCTTCTGAAATGCTCCCCCGTGCCAAACAATTACTTGTGATGGTTAAACACACACACACAAGGCAAACCCTCTCAAGTAAATGTTCTTTATGTAACTCAGGTGTTCTATTTCCATACTCAGATTCTCACTTTTATTCTTAAAAAAATAGTGATCGATCCTGCATTTGTGTAGTTACCTTACCGTTGAGTTCCTACGTACTTTGAGCTCACCACACATTGCTTACTGCTGCAGCTTGGGGGTGAAGATTCATCTAGTGGATGCTACTGAGGCCCTCTCATACCTGTTGCCTTTGAGTCGCTTCTGACTCGCAACGACTCACCAGGACCGAGCAGACAGAACTGTTCCCCAGGCTTTGCAAGGCTGCAATCTTTAGGAAAGCAGATTCTCCCATGGAGCTGCTGGTGGGTTTGAACTACCAACCTTTTGGTTAACAGTGAAATGTTTAACCATTCTATCACCATGACTCCTTGCTCTCTCATCTCTCTGCAATAACCATGGTTTTTGAAGAGGTCCACAGCTTTCTAGCCGCAGGCACCTCTGGGTTTCCTGAGAGCTTTAGGCTGGTTTCAGCAACAGCTGGAAATGCCAGGAAAGTAACTGCTTACAAGCAGCCTTTGGTGAAGGACAGAAAGGGGCACTGGTTCATAGTAGCCCAATTTCTTCTCCTCTTGGGGAGACAACTCTGAGATCTGTTCTATGCCAACTCCCAAAGACATCCCAGTGGAATCGGACCACAGTTAGTCACAATAGTACTATCATCTTTAATGTACCGCATAATGGCTTTCCCCTCTTCCTTTCTCATTTCCCTACTAGTTTGTCTGGCAATAGCCTCCTAAATAAACATAAAAATTAATTTTCATCAAGTTAATTCCAACCCAGGTGTGTCAAAAATCTGTGTTCCAAAAGGATTTTCAATAGTTGACTTTTATTTTATTTTTTTGCGGGTGGGGTGTAGATCATCAAGACTTTCTTGCAAGGCACCTCTGATTAGACTTGAACCTCCAAATTTTGGTTAGCAGCCATGTGTGTAACTGTTTGGATCACTTAGAGACGCTAAATAAACGATTCTCACTCAAATCCCTGCTTCAGAGTTCATCTGAATCAGCTCCATCTTAAATATACAAGGAAACTGTTACTGTTAAAGAACAAGTCTTATGCTTTCACAGAATTTACTGCACTTCTTCTAACTCCCGAGACAGTGTTCCACATATAGAATATGGTCCTATGAGAAAGCACTGAACATTTATGAGCACATCTTCTAGGTCATGCACTGTGCCTAATACTTTTTATCAACAACCTTATACGGTAGATACAATTGAAGACCTGAGCAATGTCTATTTGGTTCCCTGTGAAATCACAGTTCCTCAAGTAATATCTAAAATATATTAGGCACTCATTATATAAATGTTGCATAAATTCAATTTCTCAGCTGATGTAAGAAAATGCTTGGCTGCTAACCTAAAGGTTCATAGTTTGAACCCAGTAGTCACTGTGTAGGAGAAAGATGTGGCAACCAACTTCCATAAAGAGGTATAGCTTTGAGCACCGTACTGGGCCAGTTTTACTCTGTCCTATTGAGTCGCTATGATTGACAACCGACTCGAAGGCAGGTTTTTGTTTTGTTTACAGAGGTGCTGTCCAGTAGATGCTGGGCTGCCAACCACAAGGCAGGCAGTTCAAACCCACCAACATCTTCTCAGGAGGAAGATGAGGCTATCTGCTCCAATGAAGATCGACAGTCTCAGAAAGGCAGAATGAGAGAAATTGATTATATTCTCCACTATCCATCTCTAACCTGTGACTTTTAATAAAAACACTCAATAGAAAATCAACTTTACATCCGTTTCTTTTCAAGAACAAGGTACAATAAAAAGACAGCCCCGGAACCCCTCTCTAGAGTCACTGTGAGTCAAGCTGACTGGTGGCTGTGAGTTTTGCTTGTTTGTTTTTGAATAGAAAGATCAAGCGGTATGTGTTGTCACAGGAAACCTGCATTACTTTCGTCCTCATTTAAAAATGATTATGAGTTATGATGATTGTAGTCATAACTCTAGGTAGACTTGAATCTTTCCTACTCTTTTCCCTTTATCTCCTGTAGAAGTCAATCTCGGGCCAGGCTGGGCCTGTCCTTCCGAGGAGGTCTCCATCTTTCATTTGGTCACGGATGTGTGTTTTCCACGCGGGCGAGCCTCCTGCTGGTTGAGCCGCTGTTTCACATGTCAAAGTTAGGAAGCAAGTACATATGTCTTTTCATAATCACAAGAAGAAGAAGAACAGCACTAATAAGGGAAAATAACATGGAGGGAGTCAGGTCCAGAGAGTAGTACTGGCAATATTTTTCTGTTTCTAATTAAATTAAGAACATTTGCTACTTTAAGAACTTTTTGTTCTTTAAATCAATAGAGAGTAACTAGATTCAGATTCCTGGTTCCTTGGCAGTATGGCAGAGGAGGTTGGAGGGAAATGAGGAGCTGATGAAAATGAATGTAAGATAGAAGAAGCAAATGCTCTAAAACTGACTGTGGTGAGGATTGTATAGCTCTTCTTGATGTGACCGAGCTACTGAATTGTATGATATGTGAATTATATGCCAATAAAACTGTTTGGGGAACAATATATTAATAATGTTAATGCATCAATTAGAAACTTATTTACACTCATCGAGTATTACATTTTATTTGTCTTCTGAGTATCTGGTTTGCAGAAGGCTCTAGATGACAGCGAAGCGCCCAAATCCATTTGGAGGTCCTTATGTGACTCAAACCTCCAGTGAATCCCTTCTAACCATAGTTCAGGGCCGTGAACAGCCTGGTTATCAGACAGAGAGCATTGTAAAGTCGATGATGGCGGATGTAGTTAGGTGAAAGGTAACACCTTATCATTTGATCTCCCTTTCGATACGCTTTAAATTTGTTCCCATTTTTAATATTTTCTGCTCTCATTTTGGTTGAAGTTTCTCTGTTTTATTTTGTCCTTGTTGGTTTGTTTTGTTCTTGTTTATGTTTTGTATGTTTTTCTGTATACAAAATGCAGGATAAGTAAAACTACAGAGACAGTAAATGGATTAATAATTACTTAGGGGCATAAGAGCTAATAATACTGACTAAAGGAAAGAAGAAAAGGTTCTAAAATTGACTGTGGTGATAATTGTGCAACTCTTCTTATCAACTATTACAAAATAAAACAATAATGGAAGTCCCTAAATAAGTGAATATTGCATAGATGAATGAGGGGGGAGAAACAACTAAACTTAAAATTCAATATGTAACAGGTCTTGGTAGTTATTAAAATGATGCCCTTACTGGCCAAGGACTTTAAAAATGATTTTGTTGTGGTGCAATATATATTACAAAATATTTTCCATTTCAACCATCTTTTTGTGTACAATTCAGTCCATTAATTGCATTCACCATATTGTGCAAAAATCACTACTATCCATTTCCAACCTATGACTTTCAATAAAAACATGAAATAGAAACTAATTCTACATCAATTTCTCTTCAAACATTTAAAATATTAAAGGTTAATCTATTTTGGTAAACTAGCCATAATAGAATGACATGTTATAAATTGTAGGCAACCTCTAATAAGAACTGTATTTACATTTCATAATAGCAATATTTACGTACATAATGAGCCACAGTGCACTCAGAGCCACATTGCACGCAATGTTGTGAGCAATTAGCCATTGAGGAAAATGTAATGTTAGCTCTTAGTCTAGAATTACTTTCCCCAAGAAGTGGATTTTATGGAGGGAGAGGCGAATGACTACTTAAGCAGACCCTCTGAAAGGCTTGCAGTCTGTGGTTCGTGAGCAGCCTATCTGCCTAATACTTAGGAAAAATAATGATCTTTTATGTAAAAGATAAGCGCCAAATGTAAAAATCAAAAACATACAAAAAATAATGTCATCTAGATGACAACTTGTCCTAAGTTTTTAATTATTTAACAGTTAAATGCTCTTCGGGTAAATAAAATTGGATGTGAAAGAACATAAAATTTATAACAAGGTTACAGGTTTCACTAGCATACTAATTTTATCTTGAAGCCAAAGTTCTTCAATTTCAAAGAAGTATTCTTCATAAGAAAAAAGGGTGCTCAAGTCTTTTAAAATTTATGATTAAAAAATTGACACAACCCAATCATCTCTTTCTCCTTGCATGCTGAATTATATTCTGCTATTTTCCAATAGCAAGAATGGAGGCGATCCTACATGTTTTGTTTTGTTTTTCAAATCATGCTAGTAATTCTCTTACATTTAAGGGTGGTAAATTCTGTGAAAAATGATTGAAGTTCTCCAGTCTATAGTTCATTTGTTTTTTAAAATATTATGGAAACTCTTAACAACTGATAATAAGAAATCACAAGATAATTCTTTGCGCATTAGTGTTTGGCAATAGGATTCTACCAGACAGACAAAAAGCTACTTTGATTAAAAAAATATAATCTGTCAAGATGACTACGCAAAATACTCCATAGATATTCCTTATGAAGAGCCTGCATTGAGATTTGAAGTACATTGTAATTTTACATATACAAATTCACCAATACTGCTTCGAAATGATCTTTTATGCTCTGCATTAAGAAAAGCCTATAGTTTACACAATGAGTTCACTGATCAATAGCTTCAAAACTGTATTTTATGGAAAGGACTGAGTCTGAAGTGAATAGTATTTGGTTGTAACAAGATTAATACCTATTATGTATATATGCATACACACACACACACACACACACACGGATAATCAGAAAATCAAAAAGCACATATCCCCAATTCTCTAAGGTTCATCAGTTATGGAGCAGTGGCCCTGTGTCCAATTATACAATCACCTTTGAAAGTGTAAGCAGTCATTTGTAGAAAACATGCTTTTAAATCTAAAGATATGTATTTCCTAATTATCTCTCTGGAATAGGAATTCCTTGCTAAAGCAGAATTTCTTCACCCATCAACTGCCACCAGAAACAGCACGACAATACCTTGCGTAGGAGTGAGTGGTCTAAAGCTTTCGTTGTGAGCTCTGCCATTTACCAGTTGCCTTTCTTTCCAGAGTTCAGTAGAGGGGAATAACATAAGGCAATGAAAGGGGAAATCTCTTCTACCTCAAAGGAACTTGCCATATTGGTAGTGAAAAGAAATTCACCGTCAACATTGAAAACTGTGAAGACTAAACAGACACAATAAGGGAAGTCTTGAGAGAAAAACTCATTTTAAATGGCCTGTCCTTTTATTTCCTTGGGGGTGGGGTGGCGAATATGGAGCCTAGTGCTTTTGAAAGCCTAAATCAAATCACTCTGATGTTTCCGGTGGTTCCTGATGCTCTAGCCTCATTACTTCAAAGAAGCCACATTTGTTGGACGTTATTAAATCTGCTTAATTAACCTAAATGCTTTAAAATGACTTTTACTTCTACTTAGTGGGAAAACATATTAAGTTATTGTAAAAATAATGCATAACACTATGATGGGGTATATGCTTGCAATATAGAGCACCAGTATTGAAAATAATATTATTAAGGAGCAAGCTTCCTCCTAAGTATAAAACTGCTCCAGGACTCAGCGTTTCTAAAAGTTTCAGCAACTTTTCTTGGGTTTGACGCTCAACCGAAAGACTAGGCTGTCTGCTTCTGAGGTGATTTACTCTCTCAGAAACCCTGCAGAGGGGCACTAGGAGTTATAATCGACTAGATGGCTGTGAGTCTGGTTTTAGGGTTATCGGCTATAGAAGAGGGCTTAAAAAGTTTGTTTAAGAACGTTCCTTTTAAAATAGAATTTTAAAATGATGGCATTTTCCCATGAATTTATGAAGTCTCCTTTTACCTTTTGGAGTTCATGTCTACTTGGATTTTTGTACTACCGAGTCCAGAGTAAACAACACACGTTTTCTGTGGGACTATGCATACAGCCTAGGTGGCTGCCTAGCATGAACTCGCCCTGTTAGCTGAACTAGGCAGGACAGTAAAACCCCAGTGCTCAAGATTCTGCCGGCTGCACATCTGAACAGACCACGGTTTTTACACAAATTCTTCATGGGCATTGTCTCTATTCTTCACAGTGCACGAATACTCTCAGTATGTCATAGTATAGGTCCCTTTACTGCTCATGGGTCTTTGTGGGAGACGCCAGAAAGGAAGCTATTAGGAAAGGGACTTGCCCCATCTCCTACTTTCTGTGTAGCCCAAAGCCAGAATGGTCCTGTGATGACCACTCCAAAGACCAGAGGCCAGGGTGGTGGGGGAAGAAATGGAGGCTACATGGTGGGAAGTTATCCCCTACTTCTCTACTTATAAAGTTGGGATTAATCTGTTAATCATTGTCTCAAAACGATTCTTGCAACAACTTCATGCATATTAGGAGTCACAAATCTACTTCATCAGAAAAGTGTTTTTCTGGTTCCAAACCAACCTTAAATACATTCACTTTTGCCCTTCTCCACAGTTATGTCCTAGTTCACCATTATCACGATGATCTCTCCTTGGGCCATAACAACAGTCCTTTAAATGGACTTCTTGGTAATCAAGCGGCCATCAAGCTCAGAAGCAACAAAGCCCACATGGTAGAAGCACACCAGCCTATGCAACCACGAGGTGTCGAAGGGATCATGTATAAGGCATCATCAGAACAAAAAATCTTACCATAGTGAATGATGGGGGGAGTGTGGAGTGGAGACCCAAAGCCCATTAGTAGGCCACTGGAGATCCCCTTGCAGAGGGGTCTCGGGGAGGAGATGAGTGCGATGTAACAACGATGAAAAATACAACTTTCCTCTGGTTCCTAAATGCTTCCTCCCCGCCCCCATTATCATGATCCGCATTTGACCTTGCAAGTCTGGCTAGACCAGAGGATGTACACTGGTATAGATTGGAATTGGAAATGCAGGGAATCCAGGGCGGATGATCCCTATAGGACCAGTGGTGTGAGGGGCAATACTGGGAGGGTAGAGGGAGAGTGGGTTGGAAAGAGGGAACCTATTACAAGGAACTATATGTGACCTCCTCCCTGGGGGACGGACAACAGAAAAGTGGGTGAAGGGAGACGTCGGACAGGGCAAGACATGACAAAATAATAATTTATAAATTATCAAGGGCTCATGAGGGAGGGGCAGCAGGGAGGGAGGGGAAAAATGAGGACCTAATGCCGGGGGCTTAAGTGGAGAGGAAATGTTTTGAGAATGATGAGGACAATGAATGCACAAATGTGCTTTACACAATTGTTGTATGTATGGATTGTGATAAGAGTTGTATTAGCCCCTAATAAAATGATTAGAAAAATAAAATAAAATAAATTGACTTCTTTCCACCCTCAACCCTTCTATTCTGTACACAGCAGCTAAAGTAAAATTTTAAAAACAGTGATTTGAATCCCTTTTCTCTTTGGTCTACTACCCTTACATGGCTTCCCACAGCATTTAGAATCCAAGCCAAACATGGCACCATGGGCTGCACGAGCCACGTCCCAGTTCACTAGTCAGCTTTTCATTCTGCTTTCTCCTGACACTTGGGTTGGGTTGGTTTTGGATCAGCCCCTCAGCTCACCACATGCTTCCCTCATTTCCCCAGCTAGCTCTTCCCGTGGCTGTTTCCCTTGCATCTTTCAGGCCTGGGCCAATATTTCCTCCCGAGAGAAGACTTCTCTGGGGTTATTGTTGGCAACCTTATGTAGAGCAGAATGAAAGGCTGCCCAGTCCTGCACCATCTAAAGATGGACTCCCATCTGTTCTTTTCTGTCACAACATCCTCTAAGTTCCCTCGAGCATTATTTTTTTTAAAAAACTTGATATGTTTATGTCTTTGTGGACTGACTCCAACTAGTATATAAGACCCAGGTGGCAGAAATGATGGTGCTTGATGAGTCTAGGCTGATTCCCAATGCCTAGAACCGTGCTTGGCATCATGCAGTTACTCAATAAACATGCGCTCAATGAGTGACTGCAAAGGCAAGAAGGGAGGTGAACAGGAGATTTGCAGCATCCTGAAGTCCTTTCATTGTTCACTTAAGTGTGCAAGCTATTTATATATGACCATGACCTACAGTACAAGCTGTTCCTACAAAGCTCACTCAGAACAGTGACTGATTTACAGGAATGAATCCTTCATGATTAAATACTGGAAAGCTCTATCTATGTTCTGGGAAAGGTTTATTTATACTAGTATGACAATATTTTCCACAGTGCTGTTTTCTATCGATTGTTCAAGCATCGTTTGGAATTTCGTTCTATTTACCTTTTTGCAGCGCTGAGTGAAAAGTAAGGAAAGTTTTCCATGGGGCTACGAATACAGCCTTGGTATGAACTGCCATTTTTGGCTGAACTACACAGTTGGCTGAACCAGGTAAGATAGCAAAACACAGGTTTTTGAGGTTTTTCCAGTGGCACATTTAAATAGACCACAGTTCAGAGACCCATTCAAAATTTTCTATGCAAATTGATTTGTGACATAGGTTACCTTCTTCACAATGTATGAACATGGTAAGAAGCAAAGACCGCCTTAGGTTTTGCAAGGCCTTTCATATTAAAATTAAAAAAAATAAACATCTATCCTTTTTTATTACATGGATGACTTATTTCTTATTTCTACTTCATTCAAACGTCATTCTGATATTTCTAATTTGAAATAGAATTTCTAAAAAAAAAGAAATAGAATTTCTATAAAAAACTTACTTTTTGTTAAAATGTAAAAGCCTTTCAGGGAAGTATTTACCCATATACTCAGACCACATAAGTCACATTTTACATTCATTAGAAATATATATTTAAATATGCCATTTATCATTGCCAATTCTATTAGCATAAGAATTGCTGGGGTCACACATACTTCTTTCATCAGCTTTCTTTGATATACCAAAACCAAAACACAAACCAAACTACTGCCACTGGGTTGATTCTGACTCACAGTGGCCCGCTAGAGCAGTGGCTCTCAACCCTCCTGATGCTGCGACCCTTTAATACAGTTCCTCTTGTGGTGGTGACCCCAACCAGGAAATTATTTTCCTTGCTACTTCATAACTGTCATTTTGATACCGTTACGAATCGGGTGACCCCTGTGGGAGGGTCGTTTGACCCCCCCAGAGGGGTTGTGACCCACAGGTTGAGAACCGCTCCTCTAGAGGGTTTCCAAGACTAAATGTTCACAGGAGAGACGGCCGTACCTTTCTCATGTGGAGTGACTGGTAGGTTTGAACTGCAATCCACCGTAGTCTACCACCAAAGCTCCTTTGATATACAGGCCCCTCAAAAATGAATGAACCTTAAAAGGACTCGATGGTTTATTTATAACGCAGAATCCTGGATACCACCCGCAAACTGGGATTCAATCCTTTTGGCATAGTGTCTAGGCATCTGCCTTTTCAACAAGGTCTGAGGGTGATTTGCATGCTGGTGGGGAGAGTCAAACTCCCCCAAAGAACATCCCCTACTTTCTTAGCAGGAGGCCTTTCCTGGAGCTCCTTTTAATGTCTCCTTCAGCACGCTGCACATTAGCTGGCATCTCACAGGGACCAATAAATTTTCACTGAATGAATTTTCATGTGAATGGAAAGTTTATTTTCTGAGACATTTAATAGCATATCCTCACTGGTATAATATATCTTCTGAATAGTAGTATTAGCTAATACTCTTAATTTTTTTTGAAAGGACTACATTTAAAGAATAGGCTTGTATTTAAAACTTTCCATGAGGACAATGAAGTTGGATATTTTAACGATCTCCATCTGGCTAGCAGCAGGTGGAATTACTATGAAGACTAGGAAAGTGATCTTTACCACTGGATTTATTTTATGCAATCCCATTAAACAGTTTGAAATAAAGTGCTTGTCTACTGACCTCTCAACCCCAAGTATATTTAATAAAACAAATTTGATTTGTTTTAGATGCATAATCATATCTTTAGTCACTGAACAAAAACAGCCATACTCTTTCCCCCTTTAATATGCAGTGAAAGACTTTTAAGAATCCAAGACAATCTTTAAAATTTCCAATTGAACACAATTTATTTTAAAGCAAAAGATATTTGCTGAAGCAAATTTAAAAAGTGACAGATTAAAATATTATAAACTCTAAAACAGTGTTTAAAATCCAAAAGACTTCTCATTCTGAGAAACCTATCACTGCCAAAAGCAACGAGCCTGCTAAGGAAAAGACAAAATGTCAGCTCCATGCTGACTGTGGATGGGAAGCAGGCGTTCTAGGATTGGAGCATAAGGTCACAGTTCTTACGAGAGAGAAGAGGAAGATCTGAGTAGTCTTAAGATGAAAACTTAAGTGGTAGTAGAAGACAGGAGGTGGGAGCAGTGAAGAAAGCAGAGGATTTACAATCAGCAGACACGCATTGGAGGTCCAGCTGTGTGACACAGGCCAGATCACTTTTAAAATATGCCAGTTTCCTCATTGGAGCGATGGAATAGTATTGGATTTACAAATTTATCCTGAGGACATGCTATAATCTCCATCAAAACCCCAAACTGAACCCACAGCCTTCCTCCCAGTTGATTCTGACTCAGTGACCCCATCATAAGGACCCTATCTAAACTCTGCTGCTCAGGGCTTGTGAAGCTGTAAATCTGTCTGGAAGGCTGTCTCATCTATCTTGTGTGGAGTAACTGGTGAGCTTAAAAAAACCGCCAGCTTTCCCATTAGCAGCCCAATCCTTAACCCAGGGTGCCTTGTAAATGGCTGTCGGTTACTACCTGGATTACCATTAATGAGTCACTGAAATAATGCACAAAGGACAAGGATGGGGCTTGGAATGTTGCCATTTGAAAAAAAAAAAACACTTTCAGTAAAGATTGACATGACAATTCCGGGTGGTCCCATTCAACAAGGTGCATGCAAGTCGTCCAGTGACATTCTCAGCATTTCTAGTCGCGTTGCTTCCTTTCTACCAACCTACTTTCCCTGCCTCCTTATCTTTGCTTTAAAGCTACTCCTGACCATCTGACCTCACCGAGATACATTTCTTAAAAAGCACTACAGTACTTATGGGCGACATTCTTAATTTTGTGAGTCAACCAGTTCTTTAGCTAACAAGATTCACCTGGTTCCTGATAGTATGTCTTGGTTACTACACCCACATAGTCTGTGTATGTGCATCACAACAAAACTTCATCTGGGTTGGGCATAAGATAACGTGTGTTAATAGGCATATCTCAAATTATCTTTAAAAAAAATCATTTTATTGGGGGCTCTTACAGCTGTTAAAACAATCCATACACTGAGATAGTGCGGATGGCTATCTCAAATTATCTTATACCAAATAAACCAGAACTTAAGAAATTGACTGTGGAATTCTCTTCTTGTCTCCCTAATTATTTCAAACATGCAAGAGTTGGGTAGACAGAGGCTGGCAAAGGGAGAAAAGGTAACGGCGGCAGGAATCTGAGCAACTGTACCAGAAAGGTGAGGCCTGTTTCTCCACGCACCTCTCCAGCACAAAGGAAGGGGAAGGGCACAGAAGGCACATTTTCTTGGTAATGGAAGAAACCAGCGAAAACGAAAAGGCTGGGTAAAGAAAATAAGATATTCACACCAGCCCCACAATGACTGATTAGTCTGGGTCTGAGAGGAGGACACAGCATGAAGTCTGGGGAGCTGGGGTGCACATACCTGGAAAGAGGAGGCACACTACGGCGGACCAGCCAGTTGAAGAAGACCAGCCAGAAAACCAGTTTATGGTGGGAGTTTTGGTATTAACAGAATATAAGGTTTGGATTTGCATTCTGCTGGTTTTTAGACTAGTTAATGACTTGGCTTTCTGGACTTACTTTGCAAAATAACTCCTTCAATAAAGTCGCTCTTTCTGCTTAAACCTTTTCTCAGACTATGGTCGGAATTCTATCCGTTACTTGAAGTCTTAGGAGCCGAACAAGAACCAAGGGGTGGAAAGGCTTGAAACTTTGAGCCTCCTATTGGTAACACAAATAATTTATATCAGGGATGTAATGAGGGAATAGTGTGTACAGTATTGCCTTGATCCCCCCTAAGTGCTATTTTCTTCATAACAATTTTTTCTATCTTCATTTTATTTCAGAGCATCATGGGCCACAAAAAATAACCTCGGGGGCCGCATGTGGCCTGCGGGCTGCCTGTTTGACATCGCTGATTTATATTATGTAAAGAAACTTGAGGAAAGGCTAGGCCGTGGAGAAGGACATCATGCATGGTAGAGGATCAGCGAAAAGAGGTCAGACTCTCATCAAGATGAACTGACACGGTGGCTAAGGCTAGGGCAGTGAGGCTAGGATGACACAGGGCCAGGCAGTGTGCTGTGCTGTCGTCCACAGGGTTGCTATGTGTGGGAACCTGGGATCCAACTTGACAGTGCGCAACAACAACAGCAAACAAACCTTAAACAAAACTGTTTCCTAGGCTTAAAATGCAATCAATAAAATGCAATCAACTCTATTTTCTTCATTTCTACGCAATTTGCTTGTGTTTCTGTCTGTGGGTTTTCACTCGGACTTGGTAGTTATCTTTTTTGCAAAGTATGACTTAAGTCTGTTTATTGCAGGAAATTTTTCTCCCTGACGGGTCCTGGTCTTTACGTTCAATCCAGACTCTAAACGAGGGAGGAGCTGAGATTGAGAGAAGAGTAGAAAAGGACTTGACCGTGCACTCCACACAACCAGCCTCATACATGAATTATACAAAATTCAGGTGAGACATGGCTTGTGGACACAAGGCCTACGGCTTTACCACCATATCACACCAGCACAAAACCAAAAACCATACCCACTACCTGAAGTCCATGCTGTTATAGTGACCCTAAAGGACAGAGTCAGACACTATAGGGCAGTGACTCTATAGGGCAGGTCCTATAGACTTCCCCTGTGAGTTTCTGAAACTTCTTCCGTGGAGCGGTTGGTGGTTTTAAACCATTGACCTTTTGAAAATCGCAACCCAACTCATAACCAGTACATCATCAGGGTTCCCCCCACTAGCTCAAGGAGTCTTCAAGCATGACCTGTCTTTGATACCACCAATGGTACACTGCGATATCCAAAAATACCTTAAAAAGAAAACTATTCTTTATGGTATTGGAATTTATACTCTGCACAATTGACTCAGATTTGCTTTGCTTCTTTTATTTTCCATGTCAAATCCCAGCTTTGGGAAGAGAAGTATTTTCTTTGCGGAATAATAACAACCTAAAAGTGAAGCTTGAGCAGGGATGTAAACACACAAAAAAATGCCACATTTACTTCACTGAAGATGCCAAAGAAAATACTTCTGGTTAAAAATAATTTATGCATAAAAATGGTAATAATTTATGCGTGTGATCCAATGCACTAAATGGACACTTTATATCAATTAGCTTATTTCTTCTCAATTCCAAACAAGTCAAAAAACCAGAATAAGCAGATACAACTGTGTCATACTTAAGAAGATTCTTTCAATGTATTACTGCTAATGTGAAACCGAAAAGTTTAAGCCGCGGTGAACCTTTACTGAAGCAGGATAACGTCACCGAGTTGGTCTAGTAGAGGGGCAGTGAACATGAGCAGGGCCCCACGGATGGACTAACACCATGCCTACAACAATCGGCTCAAACACAAAACCAATTGTGAGGATGGTACAGGGCTGGGCAGTCAGGGTTTCGTTCTGTTGCACACAGGTTGCTCTGCATCTGAGCCAACTCAATGGCTCCTAACAGCAAACAGCCTCAACAACAACTATTTCACCAAAGCCGTTTCCTGCTTTGAGACCAAAAAATACACACTCCCAGCTTAAAATGTTGCTTTCTCTTTTTCTGTCCTCAGTTGTTAAAATTTCATTTTCTTTTGATTCTTTCACTAGATACTGTTTTCTAGATTAGCTCTAATTATGAGATCTAAAATGTAGCCCCCAATGGCCCCATAATTGGGAGAAAACGGGGTGCCCTGCCATTGCTACGACCTCCATTCCACACAGGCCTCTGATCTGAGGCAGCCTCAAGAGCTGGAATCTCTTACTATGTATTCTATTCCTATAAAAGCATGGTAATGTACTTTGAACTACTGCCCTACTTACACACTGCCCTATCACACGCTTTAATGTACTGTGTAAAGTACACGAAGCCGTGTTAAAATGTGCTGGCCTAAAACATAGCACTCTCATGACTGGAAATGAAACCAGTGTTCCAAGAACGCAGGCTTCAAGTCAGGTGGTCTGTGAAAGGAGCTGTTTGTTCTAAGGCTGTTTCCTGGCCACCTGTCGAAGACTGGGGATCAGGTTCATAAAATGATGTCTTCTCTTTTTAGTTTTTCCACACTAAAGGTAGTTTAAAAAAGAAATGGTAAGGATTGCTTACATCTCTTTCCTTACTAAGGATGGAAAGTTAACCTACACTAGAGTTTCTGGTTTGTCGGTGTGATCGCAGTCTTGGAGACTCAAGGGCTCTTAAAGAATTGATTTGAAAGGTGATTGCTGTCCTTTTTTAACGTTGACAGGAGCCTGCACAAAGGTCTACAAGGTGATGGACTTGTCTGAGCCTTTCTGTAAAGAAGCAAAATAATCAAGCCAAAAAAAGGTCCTAGATTCTAAAACTGATTTTAAAATAGAGTATAAATATATAAACAGGCATATATTAGATATTCCTAAATGAGACCTATCTATATATTGAGGCATGTGCATATATTTGTGTACAAAACACACACATACGTAACACATCTTGTTTGAAAATATTGTATACCATCTTCTTTTTTTTAAGTGTTGTCAGTGATAACAGAACACTTTCCAGAGGAGGGGAATCTTCAGAAAGAAGGTAAATGTGCTTTGAAGGTTTGATTTAAAAAGCATGTACACCCTGGTACTTCAGAAGTAATGATAAAGAGGCATATCAAATAGAATTACACTATTTTTCTTCAACAATTTTGCAAGATGTAAACATGTGAGGTAGCATAAAGGACCATTTTCCATTTAATGAGCCAGGCAGGAATGTTAAGTAACACATCTGAATGGAAAAGCCAGCACTGGTTTGTCCAATAGGTTCACAAGATCTCATTCTAAACAGATCAGACAGAACAGGGGAGGAATCAATGGCGGGGAAGCTAAAAGCCTATCACCATAACAACCTGACAGGGTGAGGGAAGGCAGGGAACCGCATGCCACCTGCAAATGAATTAGGAGAACTGTTTGCAAGCTCAAGAAATCTGAGTGGTGCTGTAAATCCCGCTGTATCGAAGGAAGGGTCAAGTAACACACAGAAACATAATTGGGAATTCTCTTTTCAACTTACAATACTCCGTCATATTGTTAACACCCATATATTAATAATACTGTAGTTTAAATCAGCCACTTTGCTGTAGTCCATCTGCTTCAAGAAATTTTATTTCTTTGTTAGCACTTTAAGCATGGCAATAATTGTTTGTTTTTTTTTAAATTTTTTTAATTGTTTTTTTTAAAGGTTGCATTTGCAGTGTTTTAGTTTGCATTCAAAGGCAATTCTGAGTGAGTTTGGAAATGAACTTGATTTTTTTAAATGCAGTGTTTTATAATCTGATTAAAGCATCTTGTAACTTCAATCTTTAAATAATGGTTTTACACTAAAATCTGTTCCCACTCTCATTGGCTAAAAAAGTCAAAGTTTCAATGCTCTCCATAAGTATATTTGTACCGTGTGACCACATTATTCAATTAATTGTTGAATCGGGTCAAAGAAGCTTGTAAATCACTTAATTTACTGCTCCTCCTTTCTGAAATTATTCCAAGGGGCTGAGAATCTTAAGTTTGCTGCTTTTCTTTTGCCTTCTGGCTAACTATTCGTCCTCCCCTTGCGCCACCTTCTACCTTGGCAGATCTAACATCTATGTTTTTCTGTCCTACTTTTCCTGAATTTGAAACTATTGATGACTCGACATGAGAAGGATGACTGAAGTGCTACACGAAGCCCCTCATGGAGGTGAAGCTTGGAGACGTGCTAAGCAGCCCATTATTTTCACGGTACAGGCAGTCCCCAGGTTGAGAATGTTCAATTTATGCACAACTGGAACTTGCCCTTTAATGTTATGTACCTTGGCCCTCATTTGAAGACTGAATCAAGCCCTCCTCTGAACACATTCTTCATCACAATCACCTTCACTTGCTATATGTGGGGGCTTTTAATTGAGTGAAAAGGCCCTTTCTTGAACTCGAGTTAGGCACTGTCTGCACCTGGCCTGTCTGGCCAGCAAACAAGGACAGTGTTTACCTGGTCAGCTGAGGCTTTCTGCTCCCATGAAGAGCTAGTCTTGGAAGCCCAAACGGGCAGTTCTCTTCCCTGTAGGGATGCTAGCAGTCAGAACTGACTTGAGGGCAGTGAGTTGAGTTTTTTAATAGCTGGTCTGTCTGACCAGCAAATTCTTAAAGGCACACTAGAATCAGATCACGTTTGTGGAATTTCCTGAAAAGAATTCCAAGAAGGATACATTGGGGCCTCTATTCCTATATTATTTTGACAATTTGATCTAACTGGCCCAGTAAATCCCATAAACAAATAGAGGGCTTTTCTAAATATTTACCATGGTAAACCTGCCAGGTTACAGATGACCACAATGCAAGATGGCTAGCTGTCCTCACCATGAACTTTTCTTTAACACACCTATTTTTTTATCATATTAAGTAGAGTAGCAGTTTAAATAGACTCACCAACAAACGGCAACAACTATAACAAAATAACTTGAACAAAAATGAGATTGAACAACTCATCACTGAAAAGAACCAGGTCTAAGAAAAACGGGGGCTAAAAACACAATGGCCTAAGTTCAGTTAGCAAAGTATTTTTTTAAAAAATTAACACAAAACCGGTATAATAAATAAGCCCAATGATTAGTAAACTAAAAATCCATACTCTCATTTACAAACAAAAAAGGGTACAAATGATAGTGATAAAAAACATATTATACATTGTATGTGGAACATCCAATAATTATCCGCACATGAATAGGCCGGGATGCTCAGTTACCAATCGTGGGTGCTGGGATGCAAATCAGTCCAATATTATTCAAGCTATTGTGTGCAGTGACTCTCTGAGGGTGGAACAAAGCACTCAGAAGCCAGGGCTAGGCTGTGATTTTTGTCCTCTGGGAAACTCCACTTAACAGCTCTGAATATCATTAAAAGCCAGACATTCAAGAGCTGCTGCTTTAAGCTGATGAAGGAGCTTTCAAAATGCACACACAGGAAGACAGGCTATGCTTACAGGCCTTTTTTGCAGAATAAATCCAGTGGGGGAAAATGTCCATAAGCCTACCCTGACCTCCGATAGCATTTATTGTCGGGCCCTCCTAATTATGAGGAGGATTATAGCCACACAAAAATACTGTAAGCCCCTTGAAGGGTGAGACTTGTCTGTATTTCTTTTTATGCTGTGGCATCTTGTGTACCGCTGGAGAAATAGCAGGTGTGTAATAAATACATATTGAATTGGATTACGGCAGGAGATCACGTACTTGTCCCCATCAGCAGAGTCCCACACACCACTCACTGGCAATATCGAGATTACAGGGGTCACTGGCGGCACTCTGCCTAATGGTGTGGTGACTGACAGAGTAGAAAATCAAATCAAGAAGGCCAGCGTGACCTTTGAGTTAGGCAGACAGGGTCTGCACTCACTGCAGCAACAAGGTCAAGATCAAAGTGACGAATGTCCAACCTTCTCGTATGACTAGAGACCTGAGCTGACCACATCTGATTATCTGTGCAATTTCATCAGCATCACCTGGGAGTAATACTTTAGAGAACAGTCAACAATCAGGTACAAGTGCAAACAACACAATCTCAGGATGCAGCACATTTATGAGTGCCTAGGAACTTGCATTTCACAACGGGCTTCTGGTGGATTATGCAAGGCAGGCGATTAGACAGGAAAACAAGTGCTTTGTGGTGACCTGAAATGGGATTAACACAAGCCGGATGAGCGCTAGAAATGCTTTCAAGAACCTAGTGAAGTACCATTCACATGGATATAGCCGAGCTGTTAAAAAAAAAAAAAACCCTGGGAAAAAAAAGAAACTGCGATCAACCTGCTTATCAGTAATCAAGAAATAGGACAACTCCTACTGAGAAGAATTATGTGGGGAAACATTCTAGGCATCAAAGGCACGAGTTGCTATGAACCTAGAGTGAAAAGTGTTATTAGTCATTTATCTGTCTTTTAACCGTCCTGCTCTTCACAAATGGAAGTCAACCCCCAAGCATTATTTGTAAGTATTAAGGACAAAAATAAGTACTTTAGATGTAAATAGTATGTGTCTGAATTCCTTTAAAAAAATAACTTCAGCTATCAGAAAGCTTCTTTAATTGCTAAGAGAGATAGTCAGTAGGTAACTAAGGCACTGCAATTTACATCTGTTTAGTAGTGACATATTAGTCTAATCTCCCGAGGGCTCCCAACCTGATTTTCTCCATATGTTATCCATATGCTACACTACCATTAACATATCTTCTAGAACACAGCCATATGCTTTACTTTTATACCTGAATAAAAGGGGTCCTTCTTTATCCTCTAGTAGTTATCTTTTCTGTGGATTTTTGAGATGTTTATAGGAACTAATTAGGAAAGGATCCCTTTTTAAGCCAGTTGCATGTACGTAATCCCTTTCTTCTTAATATTGCATTTCTGGAGCCTACAAATTTTTCTAGAATACCGATTTTCTCAGACTTGAATATTAAGATAGCATTTGTATATACATTTGGATCAACCAGAACTTAACATAAATTTCAGTGTATCTTCCCAACCAATGCTCCTAAAATATGCTCTGGAAATGAAGGCTCTTCTATGTTTGACAAATGAGTCATGGATAATAATCCTCCTCCTCCTCCTAATATTCACACTAACGTCCGTATCCTCTGCCTTCGAGTTGATCTGACTCCTCACAGGGATGCAGTAGGACAGAGATGAATTGTCCTAGGAGGTTTTTGAGGCTGTAAATCTTCAAGTGAGCAGGCTGCTTCATCATTATCTGGAGGGAGGTTGGTGGGCAGTCCAATGCTTAACCCAGGGCTTTGATAGTCAAAGGAGTGTGGAGCTACTTCTAGGTATTGTGCCATAGGGCAGGCTAGCTTTTTCTTTTTTCATTTGACAGCTACATTATTTTCAGGTTGAATTCATTATCCTTCGCAGTCATTACAATTGTGGTTTTGTACATTTATGACCCGGATAAGGATACTGGTGGCATAGTGATTTATGAGTTAGGCTGCGAACTACAAGGCTGGTCTGCAGTTTGAGCCACTAGCTGAGCTGTGGGAAGAAGACAAAACATTCTGTTCTCAATAAGGTGTATAACCTCAAAACTCGCTATGGTAGTTCTACTCTATCCTATGGGGGCTCCATGGGTTGGATTTGACTTGATGACAGCAAATTTGGAGATTTTTGAGATGACGCCGATGGTCCTGGTGCTTTCTGAGCACGCATGCAACAGGGTAAAGAGCACATACATAAATGATCAGACCCTCTGCTCATCTTCTTTCTCAACCTCCTTTTCCTTCTCGTCTTCTAACCACCATACCCTCCACAGACTCCGACCCTGGGCAGGGAAGACTATGCCGATCTGCTTTCAATGAGTGCCTCTGGGTGACTGACTCCAGTAATAAAATATTAAGTGTGCATCTGCTTTTTTTTTTTAATCATACTGCTTTATAGAGGGAATTTTGGACCATTGTCTACCCTGTATAGATTGTCAGGATTTCATATCAGATTTTGGCTGATCACCTTATTTCCAGCATTTCTTATTTCCAGTTATATAACACTGTATAGAATATTCATGTTCATAAAACAATCTTAATCATTCCACTTTCTTGCTAGGGCAAGCACCTTCAAATGCCAGAATCCCTTGTTAGACTTTCAAAATCTTCCATCAACTGCTTCCCTCCTGTTTCTGTATATTGCCAAGGCCAACCAATAAGGGTCCAGAAAGACAAGGGAGGCAAGTATGTCAACAAATCCAAAGCAGAACAACTCAAACTTCACTGGCCAGGCCTCACCTGTTCACACTCTGCCCCTGTCCTGGCGACACTAATGGTTATATCCATGTGGAAACCAAGTAGGACCACAACAATAGCAAAGAACATTTATGCAGTGTTGCCTTTGTTTCAGGTACTGTACTAGCCACTTTATATAGGATATCCCATTTAATTCTTGTGTGCCCCTGAAGTAGCAGATGGCATTATTTTAACTCTATGAATCAATGAAACAGAGGCTTAGAAACATTAGCTAACTGTTCCAAGGTCATAGAGCTAGAAAATGGCAGGGCTCTCAGGGAAGTCAGGCAGTACGACTGGAGAGCTCACACTAGCAGCCTAAGTCACCTGTAGGCTGAGTCCTCACTATGTTTCAAGCACTGTGATAATACAAAGAATAGTAAGGCATGGACCAACACTCAAGTAAATCAGTTTACTTTGGGAAGGAGAGCTAGATAAACAGCAGTAGGTGAGTATAGGATGCAGAGTATAGATCTATACATTGAGTCGATGCCGGCTCATAGTGACCCTTTCGGAAGGGGTAGAACTGCGCCTGTGAGTTTCCACGACTGTAACCCTTTATGGGAGTAGAAAGCCCTTTCTCTCGAGGAGCTGTAGGTGGTTTTGAACAGCTGACCTTGAGGATCAGAGCCCCAATGTGTAGCCACTATAATGCCAGTGCTCCAGAGTATAGATAGCGAGGAGAAAAGGACACACAGTGCAGAGTCTCTCCCTGGCCACTAACAGGGAGAGCCAACGAAGACTAACTAACTAAAGGTGGTGACGTGAAGGGGCATCTTAAGGAATTGAAAGGCATTTGCTGGGTGGGCAAAGACATGGTCTTCTTTCCACTGTACCTGCCAGGTCAAGGAGATGGGAAACATGACAGCCTGTTTCAGAAAACGGAGTCCTTGGAGGGCAGTCATTCCCAGAAGGACCTTAAACACCTCACTAAGGAGCTAGCAGTTTTCTGTTGACCAAGGACTTTAAACTGGTGATGATGCACATGACTAGGCTTGTATTTTTAAAGATGAAGGCAGTGGTTGTCAAGCTGGCTACACAACAGAATTATCTTGGGAGCTTTTAAGAAATACCAGGGTCTAGGCCCCACCCATAGAGGGTTGAATTCAATTCATCTAAAAGAGGGCCTGGGCATTGGTATTGTTAAAAGTTCCCTGGGGATTCAAATACGCAGACTAGGCTGAGAACCAGAGCTTCCCGCCTCTGGAACATCACTTATGTGAAATTAAACAAAATAAAACCCTTTTCTATTAAGTATTTGACACATACTCAGCAAAACAATGCCACCAGCTCAAAAGATTCCACCTAAGATACGATTCTAAGCAACGTCTCAAACACTATTATGACTAAATCAGAAATTTTCAAATCAACTCCAACTTGCCTATGACTACATGTCGCAGCAGAGGGTTGCTGGCAAAATGTGGGCCAGAATGTTAAGGGGTTAATTTATAAAGTTCAGTTTCAGTGTGGAAAAGCCATGGCATTTAATAGAGTTAAAAAAAATTTTTTTAAAGAACTGTTTATGTTAAAGACACCCCCACTCCACCCCGCAAGCCCTTAAAAAAAATGCTACCACTCCCTATCAATCAATGCATCTTGGGTGGGAAAATTTCCAAAATAAATTGTGTTGTCACATAATTATACAGAATCAAGGCTAAATTCAGGCAAGACAATTACAGGACACTCAGATGAGTTATATAAGGAAGTATCGCTGGTGAGTGAAAGTTATTCCAGCCCTTGGGTAGAATGACAGGTGCTTCACAATTTCTTCGGAGGTGAAGCCACTAGGGACCTGGCTTCAAGCATGTATTTTTATAGATACCTCGGCTAATGGAAAAGTCCTAATGCCAACGTTAGTGCTTGGGAACATTAAATAGATTGGGGATGCTTCCCCAGAGAGCTTTAGTTCCATTAACAGGAGACTTAGTGGCTTGTGACGAATATAATCCTGATCTCATGTTAGAGATACAGAAAGAGAAACTCTTCATTCTCGTCTAGTTAGCACTCATATTTCAAAAGATAAGCTGTAGCGTTTAGCTTTGAGAGAACGAAAAAACTCAAGTGGAACTTAATTCAGCATCTTCAGTGTCCTCCTTTTCCAAATAGAGCTCATGTGGCCGAACCTACCTAAATTCTCCCTCCCTCCCTTCCTTCTTTAACTGAAGATAATTAAAACATGATTAGAGCAAGGCATCAACAGGGAACTGCCAAAAATTCATACTGGATTCAGAAGAGGACACAGAATGATGAACATCCCTGCTGACATCAGGTGGATCTTGGCTGAAAGGAGAGACAACCAGAAAGCTGTTTCCCTGTGTTTTATTGGCTGTGGGGATAATAAGAAACTATGGGTAACCTACATAAAATAAACTTTTCAGAACACTTCATTGTGCTCATGAGGAACCTGTACTTAGAGCAAGAGACAAGTCATTCAAACAGAATCAAAGGCTCCTGTGTGGTTGAAATCAGTGAAGGGGGGTGGTGTGTGTGTGTGTGTGTGTGTATGTTCATCCTTTTTACCAGATTTATTAAATCTGTATGAAGAATGATATGAAGAACATTGGGGTTGGAGGAAGACTCATCAACTCTAATGAAAACGGGGCAGAACTGGTGACACAGTTAGGAGAATGACTTTTCTCTGTGTACCTTCCTGTACATTGTGATTTGAACCACGCAAGCACATTACTATTAAAAAGTTATTTAGAGAGTTTTTAAGTCCCTATAAGATACACTGAAGAAACTCTCGCCATTTTCTCTCATTGAACTCTAGTCCTAGCTACTTACCTATTTCATGGGCTGACCAGAAAATGATGGCTAATGGTCAGGCCTGATACCTCATGGGCTTAGCTTCCATGGGCTAACCTACTGTGACTTTAGTTTTAGCTACAGACTTGAAATGTTTCACATCTACTCCTTTCATCTTTAAGCCCAAGGGTCTGACAAGTAATAGGTTGCAGGCATTGCCTGAGATTAGATGTACTTAAATTTATTTGGAACCACTGCCCCCTTAGTAGCCTTGTTTGACCTTGATCCCTACCTCCTGGATGTTTACTAGTTCTCATTGCCCTGACTTAGTATCTGTTTGAACTTGGTCTTGTGCTGCTGATTCTCATGAAGATACATGCTTTCATGAGCAATTCTAAGCAACGTTCTCTTTTTTCACCTGTCTTACCTACTGATCCTTGATGTATGGAGTTCTCACTGATACATTCTCTTACTATGAGAATGTTTCTGCCAATCAGGTGGATGCTACATTTCCTTTCTAAAGAGCAGGGTTCTTTCCCACATGAAAAAAAAATACAAGTAAAACAAAAATAAAACCATAGCACAGTGAGAACACTCTGTGGAGGAAGCTCCAGACTGAACAGAGACCCGCTTCTGTGGCCTTCAATGTCGTTCACTCTGAAACGAGGGGCTTAGAAGGTAGACATAGCTGTGAAGCTCTTTACAGAGTGAACATTTTATCAACTCTCCTTTTTTAAAACACTCTCCTACTTTCTTCCAGCCCCATTCCTCTTCCTCCTAAATATTTTAAACATTCTCTGAACACATGCTTAGACACATGTACTCATGATTTAATCTCATAGAAATATACCCGAGAGGACTAAAAAGCATTGGAAACCTAGAGGAACAAATGGGAGTTGCTGCCTGCCAACTTTCATCAAGGGAGAAGGCATTTTCTTCTAGGGAGAAAAATCAAGGCACTCGGCTTAAAAAGAAGATGCCATTTCCTCATAAAGAATGTGAGCATAGCTACTTGTCCTTAAAAATATAAGGATCGGGAGAATTAAGTCTATGGAAAAGTAGGCCCATATTTTAACTTTAGTATATGTACCATCCATTCATTTAGTCATCTATTTACCTAATAAATATTTATTGAGCACCTATCTACCATAATCATGTAAATAGTAAGTTCTCTTAAAGTATTTTTTTTCTTTTTAATCATCGCAGTCACCTAACGCTGAAGCTAGAAACCCGTCCTTCAGCCAGGCATCCTCCCTTTCCTTGAGCACAAATGCAGGCAATCACCCGTCCTGAGGACTCAGACTTGAGAATGGACCTGGAGGCTCCACCTGAAGGGAGCACGGCGGAAGCTCTATAGAACACACTGGGCCCAACCTCACAGCTACCTGGACTCTCGGACTGAGGGCTGAGAATACCCTGACAGGAAAGGAAGCTAAGTATGGTCATCTCAAGACTATATAAGAACAGTCGTTGGTTCTTGGGTCTAGTAGGTGTCCAACAAAAAGGGAGCCAGAACCATCATAAAAGTAGTACTTCAATGTTCCCCTTCTATTACTATGATAAATATTTATGTGATAGGCCAGAATCTGCCCTTATAAGAAATTATACAAAAAATTTTCCCCCTAGCATCAACCCCATGCTCAATGTAATGTGAGCTCAATCAATTAAGAAAACAATCTGTACAAAGCAACCATTCATGGATTGCAGCTTGAAGTTAGACTACTCACATAAACTCCTCATATCAACAGTACCTTAAACTCTATGCTTTTGGATAAATTATTGTCCTATACCCCATGGGGATGATTGGCAATATTTTCCTTTTTTGTTTCCTTCGTGTTTATTGTCGTTCTTGTTGGTTTTTGTTTTTGTCATAATATGACTGACAAGGTAAATCAGAGTCGCTGTGACCTGTGAACAAGGAGATGGATTCTGGGCTCCCACTTAATTCTAGCCCCAATCCAAGAACAATTAGTTCTTATAACATGGCCCTACTCAATGCATGCAGATCTTCATGACTAGATCACTGAAGGAAAGAGTGCTAAAGTAAAATGTGGTGAAAAAGCTGATGGTGTCCAGCTAACAACTTGAAGTGTGTCTGGGACCTTAAAGGTTGTCTTCAAACAAGCAGCCAACTAAAAGAAGTGTCAGCTAAGTCCACAATGAAGAAGCACACCAGTCTGTGTGATCCAAAGAAGAGTCACACCAGTCTGTGATCCAAAATCCAAATAGGATGGAGGTAAAAGTAGCCGAGCTTAAATTGTGAAGACCCAATTTGTAGAAGGATATGGAGGACAGTGGGAGCCCAAAATCTATCTGCAGAGTATCCAGTCTGATTAAGCCTCTGGCAGATGCCCTCTAGCTCCAGGTAAGGGACTCAAAAGTTTTAACATCAGAGATTATTGTAAACTTGATTATGGTACATAGAGCCATGGTATAATATGATATTTGATCAGTTGACCTCACTGCCAACCTGAATTTGCTCTAGGCTCAAATATTTTTGGCTTGTTCCACTACAGAAATTTCTTCTGTCTTTTAAAGTATTGTTGGTGGTTTTTTCTTTCTTCTTATTTTTTTAATCTTTATAGTAATATTTTCTTCTTTCTGTTTCATTTTTTTATTGTTTCTGTGAGGTTTCTGCTTATACAACACAGAAGGAGTGGATACACAGAGACAATAACTGATGCAGTGGTTTATGGGGACAGGATTTGGGGAGGGTAAGGGGAATTGGGAAGCAAACAATGAATGCAGGAGGGAGGAGCACTGGTAATGATTGTGATGATGTAAATACAACTCTTTACAACAGTGATTGAGCTATGGAAATGTATGTTATGTGAATATCATATATCATGAAAACTACTGCAAAAAAGAAACCCAATGTGACCGATGGTTACTATGGGTGAAGGAAGAAGAGTTTTTGCTTAGGGGCACTGAGTTAATGTTAAGAATGGTGGTGGAATAATTTGGAAAAGGATATAAATAATGGCTGTACAACATGAAGAGTATAATCAATGGCACTGCATTATATATGGCGAAGTTGTTGAACTGCCGAATGTTTTGTTGTGTATTTTTGCCACAATTAAAAAAAATAATTACATGAACAGCAATGAGTACAAGGACGAAGAAAATGTTCTAGAATTGATTGTGGTGATGACTGTACAACTCTTCTTGATATAATTGAACTATTTAATTTTAAGATATGTGGATGAAATGCCAAAAATTGTTTTAAAAAAATTAAAAAGGACCTCGAGTCAATTCAGTTTCTTTAATCTTTTCTGCCTCTGCACAATCATCTCTCACCTAAGCTCTTTAATAGTCTGGCAGTGGCCTTTCTGTGTGAACTCTAGCCATTTCTCCAGCCTGCTCTCCGCTGGGCATCCAAGGTCATCCTTTTAAACACACAGCTCTGGCTATGCTACTCCCCAGGGAACACACTATAATGCCATATCAGTGGCCTTTGAATCAAGTCCACACCCCTTCCATGGCCTTGACAGCATACAGTATTTAGTTCCTGCCTATCTTTCTACCATTAATTATCTATGTGAGTTTGAGCATGTCAAAATATCTCTCTTTGTATTCTGAATTTATGAGTGCTAGCTATTTGAATCTCTATTCTGTGCGTTTGTTTCGAATGAAACATTTTATTTTGAGATAAATATAGATCCACATGCAGTTGTAAGAAGCAATAGAGAGAGACCCTGGGCGCCCTTTACGTAAGATCCATTGTGACAGCTTGTAAAGCTACAGTCAATATCACAACTAAGGGAGTGGCTTTGACGTAGTCAAGATAAAGGACATTTCCATCACCACACTTTTAGTTCATGTTGCCTTTAAAAGCTGTTCTCATTTCCCTCGCATCCCTGCCACCACCTTAACCTTTAGAAACCACTAATCTGCTTTCCTTGTCCGTAATTTTATCATTTTAAGAATTTTATGTAAATAAAACCATGCAGTAAATAATCTGTCAAGATTGGCTTTATTTACTCAGCATAATTCTCTGGAGATTCATTCCAGTTGCATATAATAACAGCTCATTTCCAATGTGCTGCTTTATTGTCATATTTTATACTGTATTTTATTTCACTGTCCTTCTTGAAAATATACACAATAGGACATACACCAATTTACTTGTTACCACAATTCAGATACACTGATCTTAAATTCTTCAAGTTGTGCAACCATTTTCAACCAGTAAGCAGTTGTGCACATGTAAAAAGTTGAATTGGCAAAAGTTGTGTGATAAGTATATTTACAACCATCAAAAGAACAGTTGTTGATTGTACAATCAGATATTTCACAGGGTTTATTTGTGGGGTTTTCCGGCGTTTTTTGGTGGGGGGTTGTTTAGAGGGTTAGAGTCATGGCTTCATGGGACATCCCAGTTTATTGTCCTAATACTGTGGTCAGTACGTCCTGTTTTATCTCCTAGTTCATTCTATAGTGCCTGCAGTCCTAAAAGTAGATCTCTAAGGGATATCAACTGATTTCTAATCTGAAACAACAGAAAAAGGAGAGTCAGGTACAGGAGGAGGAAATGGAACGTGTGGGTACTTGTCTCTGTGAACAACTGCCTCCTTTGCCATGCAACTAAAAGAGCAAGATAGTGTACACTTACTAATATGAATCAAAGATTCTATAGGGGAAAGAATGCAGAAGAGAAGGTAAGGAGTCTAGAAGGGAGTTTTTTTGGGGGCCTTTTAGGGGACTTGGGGCATTTATTTTGCGGGAAAAAAGACTTGATAGATAAGATATTCATATTTCAAATACTGGAAAAGATTGTATTACAGAAAAGACATTATTGATGTTTTAATAAGTAGTGCTATATAGATCAAAGTATAGAAGTTGCATCCTCTAAGAATCCGGTGGAAAAAGTTTCATTTTTAAGAGAATGAACTAGATAATAGTAATGTTTTCTAAGCACTGAACAATAGATATACTAAGAGCTTTTTACAATCACGCATGTAATTCTCAAAATGACTCGAAAAGCTAGTCACCCCCCTTTTACTGATGGGACAATTGATATAGGTTAAGTGACTAACCCACAGACCAAAAGGAGGTAACTGAATTAACAGTCAAATCCATCCTACTGCATGACTCCCCAGGTTAGGCTCTGGGCTGCCACGCTTCTAAGCTGCATGATGTCTGAATACTCTCTCTCTCATTTCCAGTGGTTTCACCTCTCACAGCTTTCTGCAATCACTTTGCTGACTGTCATCCCATATGCTTGTGATTCTGGGATAGACAAATGAGACTATCTCCTGTAGATTTACAGGAATGCATATGTAAGAGGAGATGCATGGGGCTGAAGGCAAGCATTTGTTTCAGTAAGCTCTACAAGAAAATTATAGAAGTTCATGAAACTAGAGAAGACTTTTCAAGGGGCCCCACTCGTCATTCAAAATAGAATTCATAAACCTCTTCAAGAATACGAAAATTTATGAAGTAATTTTAGATATACAATCATTTAAAATATGCATTATAAAAAAGGTGTGATATGTAACAGACTGTCAAAAGAATAGTTGGAAGGTATAGTATAGCAATCTTTACAAAGAGTTCCTTGATATTAGATTTTTAAAAGTGATATATATAGGACGTTATTAGGACTGCTGACATTCTGAAAACAGAATAATCACAATGTTCCTCATAAGAAGAATACTGGATAACTACAGAGATGGCAGAGAGTAGAGCACCCCACCGAAGGCACAAATATTCTCTGCTGAAAAAAACTTTTGGGTTTATTGCTATGCTCAGATGTCTCATATGGTCTCATCTGGCACAATTCTGCAGTTATAGTAAAAAATACAATTTGCTCATTTAGAACATGTTTTAGAGTTGGGTGAGAAATAATTTTCCTAAATTGAATATTTGGAAACCAATTACAACCCCAAATCTGCTATTAACCTCAAAATAGGTAATTGCAAGTTTGTGTCTAAATCCATTTGTCATAATAGAGCAAATTAAGAATCACATGATGGTCGTGATTAATGTGTGACAGTTATCATG
>NW_022111373.1:37118160-37120608 GCF_000313985.2 Echinops telfairi | reverse complement strand
ATTAGTAGATAGTACATCAGTACGATATTAGATAGTACACTAAAGCATTTAGTACATAGCAGTTCTCAGAAAGACACTTAATTGCCTCAAATACATTTTAAAGACGATATTCAACCCAGAAGTATCTAAGGTAAAGATTGCTATTTTTCTTCATTCCAAATTTCCCTGCATATGAAGGGAATGCGAACCACTTTTACTTAGATGAAACAAGTTTTAAAAACTAAAATAGCTAATGACCTTTTTACTTCTCATTCCAGAGTTTAAAAAAGAACTAAGCAAGAGTTCAAGAAAGTACTTTCTTATGAGAGCACGTGCTGCTTACTGTCAATAAACATTTCTTGCTTTATTTTAGCTAAACAAGTATCCTATAATCCTGACTATTTAACACTTGTAGAACCCCAAGCCTTGGCATAACTCACGCCCACCCCCACACAAACACTCCTTTTTTACCTTTAGCCACTATGAAAATATAAGCATATCTGAACATTTAAGTGCAAAATCATAAATTAATTGATGGCCCCTCTTATAAAAATCATATTTAGATTTTTTTGAAATGACCTTTCTAAGCTGTTTTCTCTTTAAAAATTGATTTGTTTTCCACATTGCTAATACTTCTTGAAATTAAGTGAAACTGTAAGGTGCTGGCAGTTTCCCATATTTGTCTCCAACAGTACTGAAAACATCCCAGGAATCAATCTTACTAATGAAATGGAGAACCCAAGCACAGTGTATTAGAAATGGAGAGATTGTTAATGTAATAATTTTTATTGAATAATTTCTAACTTTGGGGAAAATTAAAAGTACTATTAGGCTTTTGAAGACCTCTTCAAGTAACAGGTTTTCTGATGTATGGCAAAATTGTACTCACAAATGTGTTTGTACCATCAAATAGCCTAGATAATCAGATGAAGTTTTCAGTGGTTCTGTTTCAACTATTGGCATATTTCCAAAATGAAGATCTGGATTAAGTAATTGGAGAATAAAGCAAGGTTATTTGAATTATTTAACTGACATCAACAGTCTATTAAACTATTCACAGATTCTAACTAAACTATATTGTATACATGATTATGAGTGAGCCTAAAGAAGTCTAGCTTTTCTTAGAACTGTCAATAAGTTCATTTGACTTTCCTGAGGCATAATATATAAATATTCAAGACATATAACTGGGTGAAATCCATATGTATATCTTGTGGTTGGTGATTACGATATTCTAAGAAATGCTGTCAGGGTTTCAGAGCAAGATGCCTGTCTTGTTGGACACAAACACTGACGTAGAAATTCTCCTTTTATCTTCCTGACCCATTCTTACTATGTTCTCCGGGTCCCCTCTTCTCCTTGAAATTATCACTTGCCCTTGACAAAAACATTCTCCACTCCCTTATCTTCCTTTAGTTCTATGCTGTTCCTTGATATGCAGCCTGCCTCATTGACGCTACTTATTTTTCTCTTTCAAAGGCCAGGTTTACTTTTATAGATTCAACTACTTGTGTGTGGAGAATTCTGAAATTTCTTATGGACTATTAAGTGTGCCCAAAATCATAGGACACACATACTTTATATACAAGAAAATGAAAGCTGGAAGGACATCAACAAGTTTCTTGATTAAGTTTCCTCACTTACTTGGCATCTGAGTACAAGTATCCATAACACCAGTCACCTGCTATTATCCAACACCACTTCCATTTCTAGCCCTGGTGTCTCATGTGTATACTTTCTAACTGTTCACCACACTTCAAATGTCTAAAACCTGATGCTCTAACTCGGACAGCTTTCCATCAACAATGATAATACTAGCATGAAATCTTAAATCTTTGATTCGTTTCTATTAGCTTCCCAATATATATAAAATGAGAAATCTTTGCTAAGTAGAGTCTATTAAAATGAGAAATCTTTGCTAAGTAGAGTTTATTAAAATGTGCCCTTTGATAAAGAGAATTTGTTGAAAGGCAATTTCAAGTATTTCTTCAACAAAGACTTCTATAAGTAATTATTTTATACAAATTTCTCTTTCCTTTTTAATCATATAGCATTTAGTGACTACATCCACCAATTATTTTGATTCTTAGCCATTTATTTTTCTCTGACATTAATTTCCAAACTTTAAACATTAAAAAACGTTTCCCATAAAACAGAATAGTTTTTAGTAGGTACTCAATGAGTAGGCATTATTACTGTGTTGAATCAGAATTTCTTTGTGACTTGTTGATTTGGTTGACATCTGTAAACATGGATAAGATGCTTATAATAATTTTCCTGATAATTTGGAATATTAAAAACCAAAAAGAAGTCTGATTTCTGAAAAGATACTTCACTTAGAGTGCCATTTTATTTCATAAAATACTTGCATGAAGATTGGAAAATAATACTTATGTACAAAATAAAGTGGGTATAAAATAACGACCTGATCAAGTACTCTCTCAATGCAAGTACACCTTGCTCTAACAA
>NW_022111373.1:37115403-37117194 GCF_000313985.2 Echinops telfairi | reverse complement strand
TCAGAATGCAGGCTGAACCAAGCAACCATCAAGAGAGCTATGGGAGGATGGAGGACACACTGTTGCCGAGAGCAGGGGGCCTCAAAAGGTAACCATCCCTTCCCAATTCCATCCCCCACCCACCCCCACCACCCTGCCATCAAACTTGAAGAAGCATTAGATGGCAAAGGCAGCTGAATTTCACTGTTCCAACTGGTCCGTGGGGAGAAGATCTCAGAAGAAGAGAATTGTCTTTCTCTTTGTAAGTAATCCAAACAAGTTGACATATCATGGCAGATTCATAAGTCTACAGGAGGGGAAGCAGATTTTAAAAGGAGAGGTGAATGGAATGAGCAGATGGGGAGAAAATGGTTTTGATCACCAATGACTAGAAATGAAGGGCAACTGAGGTAGACTAATACTCAAAGTTTGAAATGTTTAAAACAAAATTAATCACTATGGAAAACAGAAGAGGGAAGATATTGATTGTTGAAAAACTGCATTTTCCATGTTTATTGTTAACAACAACATAGTCCTCTCCGAGGACTATGGAGATACTGCGTAATTCCTGCTCTGAGACAAAACGTTACTTTACGGACACATATTATACAGGAAATTTGGGCTCGCTAATTTTCTGGCACACCTGAGATGCTCAAAATGAATCAAGAACCTGCTTCTCACAACTGGCCCTCTAAATTTTACTCTACTTTGATGAACTACAATTATACTTCTAAATTCTAAAGCCATTTCTTAGGAATAGTAAATGCTGAAAACTAGTAAAGTACATGGACTTTCATTTTTGTATTATATTTGTTGATATTACAAAATCATTTTCAATAAAGCATAACTTATATGGATAAAATAAATGCATTAAATATTGGACCAAGACTCGCAAACTCCACACATATCACAAAATCATTCTGTCTTTTGTCTTTTTTCGTAAAAGAAAAAGGTAGAGTGAATAATATCAATAGAATAAGTTTTTTTTTTTTTAAAAACCAGATAACTAAGAAAGATCACACACTGGTTCTGAAACCCTCTTTCACACCGACTCTGCAGTCACAGAAGAGGAGGCTCCGCCTACTGCAGCTCCCTGTGACAAGAGTCTCCAAAGGAGATGAATGAGATCATCCTATTGATAAGGTCACAATCGATCTGAGGCTGGCCTTTTTAAAATTAGCAAAATGTTGCAGCACTTTTTAGCAAGTGTCACCAACAGCCCTTTTCCACGAAAAATGCACTGGCTTATGGAAACACCAATTTTTTTAAATTAAAAATGTATCTGATATCAAAAGCAGTGTTACTATTCCTTATTCCCCTGCTTCAACCCCAATTCATTATTGTCTCAGAGACACAGAGTGGCCAGGTAGCCAGGCTTCAGAATATCCCCCCCCCCCAAGTATCTCCCCTTTTAAAATAAATTGTTTCCTCTAATTAAAATCAATGTCTGCCAAGTGTCAAAAGAAAGGTTTCTGAAAACACTAATAGATATCAATCTGAAGTAAAATGGATCCCATCAAATGGAAACATCTATAGCAATACTTGAAATGACTTAACACACAAAAAAACCATGACCTCTTGAATTAATCTGGAAAAAAGCAAAATCAGTCTGTTAGCTTTCTTGAAAGAAAGTGGACAGGAAAGGAATGCTTAGATGATAAGGAGGTTGCTATTCAACTATCAAAAATAGAACCATCATGTGGCAATATCTTTTGCCAATTAGAAACTGTTCCCCAAACATCTCCAGATATACATGGAGAGAGATCATTAGTACCCTTACAAAAGCAAGTCTCAAAAGGGTTTTTAAGCAAC
>NW_022111373.1:37109038-37115120 GCF_000313985.2 Echinops telfairi | reverse complement strand
CTACCTACCTACCTACCTACCTACCTTCCTATCTATCTCTGACTGCAGTCTTCAGTATGGATTACAACTCAATGTAAACAAAACCAAAATCCTTACAACAAGGCAAATAGATAACATCATGATAAAAGAAGAAAGGATTGAAATAGTCCAGGATTTCACCTTGCTTGACTCAATCATCACTGTTCCTGGAAGCTACAGTTAAGGAATCGAATGGCATATTGCATTGGGCAAATCCAGTACACAAGACCTCTTTAAAGTGTTGTGGAGCAAAGGCATCACATTGAAGGCTAAGAGACCCTGACCCAAGCCACGTTATTTTCAATTGGCTCAAAGGCATTCAAAAGTCGGACACTGAATCAGGAAGACCAAATAAATCGATGCATTTGAACTGTGGTGCTGGAAAAGAACACCGAAGGCACCGTGGACTGGCAAAAGAACAAACGCCTCTGTCCTAAAGAAGTACATGGCAGAATGCTCCTCAGAGGCAAGGATGATGGGACTTCATCTCACGTACTTGGGACATGCCATCAGGAGAGACAAGTCCATCGAAAGGGCAATCTTGGTAAAGCAGAGGGCCAGTGAAAACGAGAAAGACCTTCAAGGAAATAGGCTGACACCGTGACCACAACAATGAGCTTAAACACAGCGATTGTGAGGATGAGGCAGGATTGGACAGTGTTGTGTTGTGTCATCCACAGGGTCATTAGGAGTTAGAACTGCCTTGACAGCACCTAAGTAAATAAATAAATATATGTCTATCTATTTACATATATGTGTGTATATATAGATACATAGAATCTCTGCAGGTATGGTCAAGAAGTTTTCAATTTACTAGTCTTTCAATGTGATTATTTTGCAAAATTAGGTTTCAGAATCACTGCTAAAAAATCCCCAAACCAAATATGATTGGCAGCTTGACTTTTTGTACAGTATGATGCTGATAACATCCAGTTTTCTCTCCAGAGGCCTATGGTATAGAGATCAGAGGTGGCTAGAACAGGGGTTCCGACTAGTTCTTCCCTCAACGTCTGACTTGGGGGAGGTTATTTAACCTGTAAGACCTGGGCTCCCCCACTCCTGAAATATAAAAATTGTAATGCCTTCTCCAGATTCATCTGGAGTCAAAGAAAATCCTCATTAAGAGTCTGGTACATGCAGGTTCTCAAATTCAGCACTCTGAGTTCCATCCCACTTATTGTGCAGCTGGTCTTCAGAAAGCACCTCAAAACTGTAGCTAATAAAGGAAATGGGCTCTTCTGGGGTGTTGGACTCCTAACTCCCTAAAGGCAGCTGATTTTCAGAAACCCTGACAACTTTTACTAATACTACACAAAATGAAGACTGCATGGGCAGAGGATGGGGGAGTGGGCATAAAAGAGATGGCTTTTCCTTAAGTCTAGGAGAAAGTCGTGAACAGCACTTGAAAGAAATTAATTCTAAAGGAAAGGTACCATTTTATCTTTTCTCAGCGCCCACATCTAGACACACTTGACAGTGCTGGGAAAGTGGCAAGTGATTTTGCATATATTGCAGATTAAAACTGCAATGTAATTTGCCCTATATAGAACTGTGAGGGTGCTACTTTGAAATTTACATGGTTTTATTGCTTTGCTTACTCTAGTGACTAATTGGGTATTCCTTTCTTTCCTTTGTACTTTCTCAACCTTCTTCTGTCGCAGATTAATGTTCCTTATACCAGAAGTATCTGCCTATGAGGAAAAAGGTCCGGGCTTTACAGGGAATCCAGGTGAGGCGCATGGGGCCCGAGACCCTGGGAGAGCAGGCAACAACAGCTGGCCCCACGGACTGTTACACTCTATACACGGCCAATTACTGCGGTCAGGAAGCAACATGCTCATGAACAGTTCAGTTCTAAGACTGAAACGGAAAGATGGGGAACATGATTCCTCAGAGGTCAGATAAAACAACTTCAGGCCAAACTGCAAAAAAAAGTACCCAGGAAAAAGAGAAGCTTTAACCCTTACTTGGAATATTTACTCTGAAATATGTTACTTAAAAGACACTAAAATGAAAACTTGCATTAGTGAGGAAAGAGTTGCATGCCTTTTTAAGGGCTTCACATGGATCTCTAACTCCCCGATGATATTTGATTCCGAAAGAGGGGGTGCACGCATTTTTCTACCTAACAAAGCGGCAGAGTTTTCTGTGTATCATCATCTCAGGTACAACCGGAGTTGCTTCCCATGCGCAAACACTGCACAAGCACACACTTAATGCACACATACAATAAGAGTAAGCCCTTCGACTTGTGCTGTGGCTGCATAGCATATATTTGCATATATTACATACACGAAGGAGCTTCAAAAAGTCCATAGAAATGGCATTAAAGGAGAAAGGATTTTTTTCCCCAGGGACATTCAGAAGCCTCCTTGTATTTAAAATATAATTGTGTATGGGTTATTATAAGAGCTGTAAGAGCCCCATTGTCTTGGGCAACTCTGCTGATTAACTAAGAGTACAGTCTACATTTTGATGCCTCTCACCTTGCAAAATCAACGAGGTCATCTTGAAACGACCCAGTGAAAATGAAAATGGGGGCTCATTTTAAACTCCCCCCTTTCATATATATATATATGATTGTGATACAAAATCCTAGTGATTCAGTCAGCGAGGGGAAAAAACGTTTAAAATGAGCCCCCATTTTCCATTTGCACTGGGTCGTTTCAAGATGACCTCGCTGATTTTGCGAGGTGAGAGGCAACAAAATGTGCACTGTACTCTTACTTAATCAGCAGAGTTGCCCAAGACAATATGCCCTTTGATATCTTTCCTGCTCTTCCACGGGTCCTGCCCGTGGATCCAAGTAAACAGGTACCCTGGACAACTTCACTATGCCCTCTGTCCTGATCTTGCTTATTGGAACACCTTTGAGTACTTCTGTTCTCTTTCTATGATGTATGGTAGTACCCTTGGAGACCATGACAATATCCCTGGATTGAGAAGATTATGGTATACAGAGGTGGAGTGGCTTGGGAAAGAAGTGAAATCGTGAGTAAACATTGAAGGGAAAAAAGTTAGCTTAAATTCTAGTTTTTGTTTTTTTGTTAGTTGATCTTAGTAAACAGATACAGAAACATCCCTTTACATTTCTTATAAAGTACCTGTTTTCCCTCCACCACCTAAGACTATTTAACTTTACTTATCTTTAGGATGCCCACTATTTCTGCTCCATTGACTAATGTACAATATTTACCTTGAGAGGTAAAGATGCACACTGTACCAAACTCAGAGTGACCTGCGCTTCAGTCAGCTACAACATTTTAGTCCACATCTTAGAGCTTTTACTACTTCCTTTTTTAAAATTGTTTTATTAGGGGCGCATACAACTCTTATCACAATCCATACATACATCAATTGTGTAAAGTACATTTGTACATTCATTGCCCTCGTCATTCTCAAAACATTTGCTCTCCACCTAAGGTCCTGGCTATTACTTCCTTTCCAGAAGACGGAAAGCTTGAACATTTTTTTGCTCTACAAATAAGCTAGTAAGACATGAACTTGGCCTTAGAAAGTACTAGAATGCAATGGACTTAGCTGTTATTGCATGCTCCTCTGGCCTCTAGTATAAGGTGACCAGATTATAACATTGGTAAAGCGGGACACCATTGATAAAACTCATATCCTGGTGAAATAGCCACATGGCAGCTGAAAACTGTATACCCTAGCTTGTCGTGCATTCTTTCAAAAAATCGGGACTTTTTAAAAATGCCGCGGGACAAATTGTTAAAAATTGGGACTGTCTCACCAAAAGCGGGACGTCTGGTCACCTTACTCTAGTACCACTTATGAGGAGGCTTTAAAGAGTTTGTGGAAAAAACTGAATGAGAAAATAAAGGAATTTTTCCACATGCTTTTTGAAGGAATGGTGTGAGGGCTCTAAAGCGCACTTTAACCCATATAAGCAACAATTTCTTCTCACAGTCCCTGTCTTTCCCCAGATGATGTGACTGCCAGTTAGCACCTGACTCACTGTCCTCACACGAGGTAAGTCAGTGCAGTCGAGGGGCATGTAAATTAAAAGAGAAATACTCAAAATGGAATGGAATACAATCCTGTCAAAACAGTAAGAAATAAGGACATGAAATGAGAAAATTCCAAATTTTGTATGGCTTACTGCACCTCTTTCACAATTTTGTACCGTTAGTTTTATGAATGATGGGGAAGATCACACATTTTCTGCAAATAAATTCTGACATATTAAGAGTTTAGGATGTCAAATGTGGTCAAGGCTCTGTGAAAATTAGCGGAGACGTGACGATCAGATGCTTCAGCATCAGGAAGTGACTTGAATCATGTGGTCTCCATGGTAACAGCCTTGGTGCTTACATCAAAGGACTCTCTCTTACATGCACAATACTCCATGATATTTCTGATGAGTGCTTGGGCCATGGAATTATTCTCCTTATAGGTAGGGGCTGTCTGGATTCAAGGTTGATCACTAACTTTTGTGGCGGTTAGTAGTTGATGCTGGGGGATAAATGATCAGTGGCAGTGCTCTGGGTCGAGAAACCTACAGAAAGCATGGGGTATAGAGAGTGGTATTTAAGATTTCGAAGTACCCCACTTGTTTGCAAGTTACTTTTAGTCAGTTACACATAAAATTGAAAATATTTGGTGTTTTATCACTTTTTAATGTAAAGGATTGCTATATAAATACATACACATACACAGGCACACACATATATGAAGGCAACTCATTATTATGGATTTTAGTTCTCCTAAAAGTTTAGTGGCATGCCTCGATTCCCTTTTATCTGAATCCAGTCAACCTTGCCACCTTTCACTCACTCATCAACTTCAGTTGTTTATTTTCTTGGTACATTTCAATGGCCACACCGTGCAAAGCCTATTTACCACCTGATCCTGTATATGGTTTAATAGGAGTGGCTTTTATTATGCAAAAAGGTTTATGTCCCCAACGTACAAAGTTTCATTATAATGGTTCTGACAACGCGGAGACTGAGCGCGTTGTCTGTGACTAAGAACATCAGTTTTCAGGCTCATACAGCGTGGGTCTTGACTGACACTGAAAGGAGTTTCGAGTGTTTGCTGAAGTTATGGGTGGCAAGGGTTTGAGTTCCCTAACTCTCTCCTACTTTGTTTTCTTGTCTTTGGAACTAATATGGTATCACAAAGGCAAAAAAGGCTCTGGGAGGTTTATTCAGCACTTTGTAATAAAATCCATACTGACTGCAGGGAACGTTTCAGTAGATCTGTTCTCAATGACTAAAATTAATCTGTGTACCTTGCTTCCCATGTGACACAAAAGTCCCAGGGCCTTATTATGTTGTGAAAACTGATACTCAGATTAATCAAGAACAGGAATGATATGGACAGGAGGTAATTCGGAGAACCTTGTGGTTTCTGTTGGTTCTTAATTTATTATTTTTGTTCCTCTGGATACCCTGCTTTTTACATTGCATGAAATCACTCACATATCCATGGTTCTAGAAACAATCTTGTCTTTACTAAGCCTCCTGATGTGGAGTTTCTCATATGTCAACTCTCAGAAGTCTCAGTCATGACCTCAGTACCAACCTTACAAGTGTCCAATCTAGAGGGAAGGCACAAGTAAATATTGATTCTCAATACAGTATGATACAGGTCCCATCAGGCATGCATGTAATAGGCTGCTGTAAGAGTACGGAGGAAGGGCAGGTAGGCTGGGTGCCAACGATTTCCTTAAGAAGGTCAGTCCAAAGTAATAGAAAAAACCAGCCTGGATGCAAAGATGTTGGGGACATGCATGTTGGGAGGGAGTGACATTTAAGGCAGATTAAATGATATGTGAATGAGGCATTTTCAGGGAATTCAAGTGCTGGCAACTTCTGATTAAGCAAAGGGAGGAACCAAGGGTTAGGAAAGGTAGGAGGAGAAGTTGCAGAAGATTCAAATTCATGGTGAGTACAAAAGGAGTCCAAACAGAGTGGGTGAAGGGAGACAGCAGAGACCAAGGGCTCAAGTAGAAAGAAAATGTTTTGAAAATAAAGATAGCAACATATATACAAATGTGCTTTGACACAATGGATGTGTGTATGGATTGTGACAAGAGCTGGAC
>NW_022111373.1:37053189-37107243 GCF_000313985.2 Echinops telfairi | reverse complement strand
ATAGCAAATTTGCTGAGTGACATGGTGGAAATCCCAGAACACATGATTCCTTGGGGAAAGGTTAGCAAGACGGAGACACCATCTTCACAAGTGTCCAGACATAGATGGGTGATAGGACAAGAGCCAACAGCTGCAGGTTTTGATTTCATAAAGGTTTCTGTGATTTGGTAGCAATGCTTTTGTACTTGCTCACACATTCAAAGAACCATTCCATAAAGTTATTGTTCCATACCATACACCAAATACGATTCTGCTTTTTTCTCACACCATCAAATGCATTTTCAAGGATGAACTATGGGACAGTTTCTATGGAACTAAATAACAGCAGGGGATAAAAGTGGTTTGCTTTTTTTAAAAAAGTGAACTTTCATCTTTTTGAAAAATAAAAACCTGTCTAGCCAGATTTGTAAGGTGGAATTGGGATCATGATAGTGAGGGAGGAAGAAGCATTTAGGAACTAGAGGAAAGTTGTATGTTTCATAATTGCTACACTGCACCCTGACTGGCTCGTCTCCTCCCCGCAACCCTTCCTTAAGGGGATGCCCAGTTACCTATAGATGGGCTTTGGGTCTCCACTCCACACTCCCCCTCATTCACAATGATACTACTTTTTGTTCTTTGATGCCTGATACCTGATCCCTTGGACACCTCCTGATCACACAGGCTGGTGTGCTTCTTCCATGTGGGCTTTGTTCCTTCTCAGCTATTGGCTACTTGTTTACCTTCAAGATGTACACTGGTACAGATAGGAACAGGAAACAGGGAACCCAGGATAGATGATCCCTGCAGGACCAGTACTGAGAGTGGCCATACCGGGAGGGTGGAGGGAGGGAGGATGGGTTGGAAAGGGGTAACTGATTACAAGGATCTACATATAACCTCCTCCCTTGGGGCTGGACAACAGAAAAGTGGGTGAAGGGAGACGTTGAACAGTGGAAGATACGACAAAATAATAACTTATAAATTATCACAGGTTCATGAGGGAGTGGGGGGCGGGGAGGGAGGGGGAAAATGAGGAGCAGATGCCAAGGGCTTAAGTGGAGAGCAAATGTTTTGAGAATGATGAGGGCAACAGATATACAAATGTGTTCTACACAACTGATGTATGTATGGATTGTGATAAGAGTTGTATTAGCCCCCAATAAAATAAAAAAGAAAAAGAAAAACCTGTATTGTGATAAACTATTTTGTTTGTATATTAGAACAGAGAAATGGCTACCTGATATATTTCTATATAAATTGTACATTTCTTAAGCATTTCTTTTGACAATTTGAGTTATCTCAAGGTCTACTTTAAGAATCCTTGTCGATATGCTTGAATTAGGTAAAGATCTAAAAGTATTTTCTAGATCAGTTATTTTTCAACAGTGCATGTCATCTAATAACTTAATTTTCAAAGTTGCCTGAATAATTTCATGATATAAATCTCATGCTTGTTTAGGAAACTTTTCATTTGAAATCAAAAGCTATATGTTCATGGTGAGAAGTGGGAAAACAACAACAACAAAAAGCCAAACTCCATAATAAACACTTAAATATTTTGGAAAAAGCAATCTAAAATTATCAAAGAATATGATATTCTTTTTATTTCTAGGATTCCAGAGTCTTGACCAATTACTTCAGTTTAAGTACTTTACAATTTCCAGTACACAAAGAGCATTAGTCTGGGAGGTAGAAGGCTATGGCTCAGTTACTCGCACGCCCATCCATTCATTTACTGGAAGCCTACTGTGGGCTGAGCACTATTATTAGGCACTGATGGACAGGACGGATACAGGCAGGGGTGGGGGAGGGGTAGAGACAAGGAAACAAAATAATACATGAGGAATTTCAAAGACTTTCGAGGAAAATGGGATTGAAAGATAAAGGAACCTTTCCGTGAACTTTTTGAAGCTCCCTCATATAGATCAATTTACGTTCTATTAAAAATTATACATGGTACTACAAATAAACATCAGGGGAGGCCTCTAATTGAAGATTGATTTTAGTGTGCTCATCAGGCTTTGAAGTCTAAGATAATGGTTTGAACTCTGGCTCCTCCAGTTAATAGTTGCGAATTTAACCACTGTGCTACTGAACATCTGTAAATTGAGAGCAGTGTTACTTTTCTTTGAGGGTTATAGAGAAAATATGTCATATTTAGCAGTGTCCACTACATACACATTATGTGTTATTAGTCTCGAAACACCTGTAAACCCAAACTCAATGCCATCAATTTGATGCCGACTCATCACAACCCTGTCAGACGAGGTAGAACTACCCCAGTGAGTTTCCCAGGCTGTAATTCTTTATGGCACAAGGAAGCCCTGTCTTCGCCCATGGAGCAGGTGGAGTTTCGAACTGCTGACCTTGCAGTACACAGCCCAATGTGCAACCACTACACCACAAGGGCCCCTCAGAATACTTCCATACAAGTAACAAAAACGGAGTGCGCGGCACATTAAACCATGGCTAAGGAAACCCACTTTCTTTCGCCAGGCTGTCCCAATGTCGTGTCATACTTACAGTGTACTCAGGCTTTGGAGAGTCAAATCGACAATTGCATTATTTGGAAACACATTGTAGTGTTTGTAGACTAGAAATATAGAAAGCATATTTTCTTCTAGCTAATTAGGTCAATAATCAGATTATTCACAACATTGACAAATCCCAGGAAAATGATGGCCAATACTCAGGAGACCTAGTACATTTATCACTTAGGCAAATGTACAGAGAAACCCAACAAGATCCAAGGAGTAGGGATACAGAAGAATCGTATTTAGTCAGCAGGAGTTCTTCCATTTATTATGGTCCCTAAACGAACACAGGTGAACTCACTCTCTAGCTGCCAACATTGTACTTCGTTGTTTGTAGGCATCTAGCAAAATGGTGTGCCATTTTATTTATCTAAGTGGATAATTTTGCCCAGAGATCACTTTGTCACATACACTATCATGTGGTGAGTTGGCAGATTTGTTGCTGCCTTCTATGATCAAACAATAATAATTAAAAAAACAACAACACAGGGGATATAGTGCATGGGCAAAGTACAATAAAAGCCATGAATAATTCTCAGGGATAAAAATTATTACTTAGACCATGCACACCATGAAATTACTGATTATCTATTCCTTTCCAAAAAGTACCCCAAGTGAAGAGGACTACAGTGCAGTGCCATGTGCAATCCAAGGACCCTAACTGGCTCCTAACTGCAGGAGCTGGCAATCGTGAGCCAAGAAGCCGCACCCAAACCTCCAATTTTAAATTAGGAAGCTTAACCAAAATGATAGTTCCCATTAACTGTCTCATTATCGTTAGTATGCAGTTAAGACTCTATATTTAATGGATAGCTTTACCTTGAAGGCTATTTATAGGAAGCTAAAATCAGAGACTCCCCTGGCCCCCTCCCCCTCCACCACCAAAGACCCCAATTTACAGAAAAAGAGGGCCAGGCTACATTCACTCAGGTATACAAATCACAACCATATAGACAAAATCTCTAAGAACTCATAATCTCTTCATTGCGGATTTTGTCAGCGAAGGCTGGCTAATTGGAAGAACTCATGAAAGTACCTTACAATCCAATTAGCACTTCACTGCAATTAAGTCGTGGAGGCTTCCCTATTCTGCAGAGACTGGCTTTGATCTTGCAGTGAAAAGTGTCCTTCCTTAGAGCTTTGGTTTTGATTTTTTTCTCAGTAATTAGTGCTAATTGTAAACCCAAGCCTGACCTGCTATAAACAGAGTGTTTTACCACATTTGACACCAGGACCTTAAATCAGTGTTCTCTTTTGTCTATATTGTACTTGCTTATTAGAAGTCTGGCTATTTTGCTCATTATTTGATGCACAATGGCTAAGTACGTACTAAAGTCAGCTGAAACAAATGCCTTGATCTTGAGAGCTTGTGTGGGTATTTTCACTGATGTCTTTTAAGCCCTGTTACTATAAAAGTAGTTGATTGAATTTCACTTAAGGAATATACTGTAGTTTTTTTCCCACACAAAGCATGACTGATTCAAAAGCAGTTTCTAAAGGGGTTTGGTGACCTTTGTATGTTTGGAAAATAAAAACAAAAGATGAAAATGGTCTTTTCATGGGAGCACACATAAAGAACTGCATAAATCAACTGCAGAATTCTAGTGAAAAAGCACCTATTATAACAATGTCTGTTAAATCAACTCATTGTTTAGAATCTTACAAATGCATTCAAATATACGCCCAGGAGCGAGGAGGCTAATGAGATATCTTGTATGGAAATTAGATGCTGCAAAATAAAAAAATAAAACAGCCTATGCCTACTCTAAAGTACAGATATGATCCTTTGAAATTAGCACACAGTTTGTATTCAAATACAAAGGTGTTTGATATTAGATAGGCTATTTCTCCTCAAAAATGTTTTAAAATATGGCTTATTCCATTACTAAGTAAATGGCTCCCTCACAGACAAAAATGATAAAGTTAGTCCCAGTCCAGTTTACACTGCTAGACATTCTGAATTAGGACCAATGTCGTGATTTTGAAGCTGACTTCCTCAAGTGCACAGACCCAGAACTACTGGACAGAGAAAGTATGTCGTAAAAACACACAGGCACTATGCAGAAAGCACAAGGAAACCAATTAGCACTCCTCAGAAACAACTAATGGTGATTGTTTTCCCGCCTTATTTGGAAAAAAATCAAGAGTCTATAAAAGTATTTGAAAAGGACAATATGACTAAAATAGCACAAAATAAGACTTTAAGGCAGGCAGACAGGCTCTTCATTTGCTTTCCTTTTTCATGTCTCCTAAATCCATAATTGTGGTGTTGACGAAGCATATTGAAAATACTGTGGACTGCCAGAAGAACAAACAAGAGATCTGTCTGGAAGTAGTAAATGCTGCTTAGCGGCAAAGATGGCGAGACATACTGTCAGGCGACAGCAGTCCCTGGGAAAGGGCGTCATATCCTGCTAGGTAAAGGAGAGGTTGTGCAAAACCGAGCAGGGGTCCAGGAGATGGACGGACAGCGGCTGCGACAACGGCCTCAAGCACCCCCAGGATAGGAGGCGGACGGCACAGGCGCAGGCCTCGTCTTGTTCTGTTGTGCACAGGGTTGCTAAGTCAGCACCAACCCAACCACACCCAACAATGACGGCACATGTGTAACAATCACGGAAAGAAATGAATGTCTCAGCATGCGAACAGTTTAAAACTCACTGATTTTTCAAAAGTCTGTTAAAAACACTGAGGAATTTCCCCCATACCTTCTTCGTCAGAGGAAATTACTTAAAAATTTTCAGCTGTGATTTGACTCTCCACATTTTTAAATCAGCTAAGAGACACGTTTAATGAAAAGGGGCAGGCGAATAATTGTAGCATTATTGTAGGTGTGTGAGTGGGGCATACTGTTTGTGCTGAATGACCCTGTTTGCAGGGTCAGGTGAGCACTGGAGTGCTGGCTGCAAGGCCGGCACTTTACACCGAGCATCTGCTCTGCGGGAGAAAGAGGAGTCTTGGAAGCCGACTTCCGTCACTCAGAGCCAGAGTGGACTTGATGGCAGTGGTTGGCAGTTCACATCTACCCAGTGGTTCCTGGAAAGAATGTCTTTGTAACCTGCTTACATAAAGTTCACAGCCAAGATAACGCTCCTGAGCAGTTCTCTGCGCTACACCTGGGGTCAACAGTCTGTAGAATTTACTCAGCGGCACTGGGCTTAGCTTGATTTGTTTGTCTGATCTGCAGGTTGAAGCTTTTTGGGAAGAGAACGTTAGACACCGGCACCTACTGCTAGCCCTGCAATTTTCTTTCAGGATGGTATTTCACTTTCACGTTCTTTTCCGTCTCTACAATTAACTGATTCATTCTTCAGGTGAGCCTCATCTCCGGCAGGGATGGAGGAGGTGAAGTCAGTCAAAGACGTGGTTAGGGGAAAGCTGGCCGTCTAGTTGCAGCTTGGACCTACTTGCAAGAAATACCTGTTTTGACTCTGTTCACACTCTGAGTCCTCCCATTTCTGACACCTGTCTGAGATGCAATTTGGCTTCTGCTCTTTGATACGCTCAGCCAGTAAGCATTTCTGTTCGACCTTTCTTCTCTCAACTAAATCACTATTTTTTTTCCAGCTGCTTTCCAGCTTGGCAAACTGCATTCTCCAACTCTAATCAAGTCTGAACTGTGTTTCTCGTCCACCTTGTTTTGTGGGCGCTTTTATAGAGAAGCATGCATTAATCTTTTATCCGTCATTATACAACAACAGTCCCATCCCCTTGTTTTAAAGATGGAAGAACTCTGGCCTGCAGTGGGTAAGCAACTTGTTCTGGTTACCACGGTGATTTAGAGGCATGCCAAGATTAGAGCTCAATTTGCCTAAGTATCCACCTGGGGCGCTTTCCATTAAACTATACTATTCATTTCATTACTGGGGTCCTTATGAGTTTAGATAATTTGGGGGGGCAGGCACAGTTTTAAATTGTGTATACCAAAGAAGATTGAGAAGGGTGTTTCTGAAGAATGTTTTAGAACACTATCTTTGGACAGTGCTACTTAAGAGACTAGATTTTCTCCAATTGTGATGACAGCAATAGGAAATTGAATAATAAAATTAAATCTCCAGACTTTCTTGAACGGGTAGGCATGGAAGAACTTACTGAACCAATGACAGTTAAATTTATTACTTTCTGCGAGAGAAGTGTTCAATACATTTTAAATACTATACTTAGCGTGCATCCAGAATTAGATATAAATAATGCAAGAGAATAAAATAACATTTTCTGTACTTGAGTGTAGCCTTTCATGTTACAAATCCTAACTTTCTATTAGGTCCAGTCATCACTGAGCCACCTGTTAGATGGATAAACAGGTTGTTTTATGCAATCTTAGGGACTACCTGCTTCAGCGACAAACTGGAAAGGAAAGTGTGTTAACAGGATAAAAATGAAACACACACACACACACACACACACACACACACACTGTATGTCGTTGCTTTTGAGCTGAGTCTGACTCATGACAGCACCAGTGTTAACAGGACAGAACTGTTCCACAGTTTCTTGGTGTTCATCTTTATGGAAGATCAGCAGACCTTTCTTCGTTGGTGCTGCTGGGTGGATTCGAACTGCCAAACTTTACATTAGTAGTTCAGTGTAAACTGTTTGTCCAACTCTGGGATTTCTTAATATGATAATGTAACTTAGATAGCACATCACAATTGAAGCTGATAGCTGATTTGAGTATCACTGGAGGAAGGAAGCAGAAAGAGCAAAAAGAGTAACAATAAAGACGACGCCCCAGAAACAGAACAATACTCTCTGGTAGGTATCCATGTGGTTCCTACTTTATAGCTAAAATCCAAAAAGTTAAGTAACATGACCATGATCAAACAGCTGTAAGTGATAAGCCCAGATCCAGCATTCCTAACAATTAAGCTATGGTTGCAGATTGAAGATTTCCCAGCAACCCAAAACAAAGTTTACTATGGGAATAAAGTGAAATGTAAGCATTTTATTACCGTGCATTGATCATGGTGAGGGCAGGGCAATGTCTTTTCATCTAAAAAGGCAATTTAGTCTCTTCTCTTAGAGTAGACACATCTGTTATTCTTGATAAACTCATAAATATGGAAAACACCGGACAAGACACCATGAAAATATAGTTGAAAAATGTGTTCTTACTTTTATGAAAATGTAGAGTGTAATTAGTTACAAACATCAATGGAAATGCAACAACAACCAAAGTTTTTTTTTAAAAATCTAGCATATTCAACAGTCTGGGGTCTAGAAAGAAACAGACATTTCTTGGCTCCGAGCAGCAAGCACGAAGAAGAAACACCACAGCACATGCATCCGTTCGTTTGTCCCTGGCAAGTCTTTGACCCGCACTTGGAGTCTAGTGACTCTTATTTTAGGTACAATTTTAACAATCTAGTTTTCACTTTTCCTTGAAGCCACATCAAAAGCAGCAAACAGAAAGGGGTGAGATATTGATTAAAGCAAGAACACAGAACATCAAAACATACAGAAATGACCAGGACACGCCATGAAAAATACTCAAGAAAAATATGGTAGCCTAGGTCAGGGCTTGTCAAACTACAGTCTGGGAGTCAAATTCTGTCCACCACCTAATTGATGACAAAGTTTTATTGGAAAAGAGCCTTGCTCATTTGCTTATGATTTTGGCTACTTTGGTCGTGCAACGGCAGAGCTGAGTAGTTATGATAGAGCACGTGTGGCCTGTGAGACTGGAAAAGGTACTATCTTGCCCTGGGGGCATAGCGGTTACGAGTTGGGTTGTCAACTGCAAGGTCAGCAGTTTGAAACCACCAACCTCTCCTCAGGAGAAAGATAGGACGTTCTAGCCGCGGAAAGCTTTACAACCTCGGAAATCCACAGGGGCAGTTGCACCCTGGCCTGTAAGGCCACTAGTAGTGGGGATTAACTGGAAGGCAGTGAGGTTTTCTTGGAGCACGTTATAGAAAAAGTTTGCTGACCCCATTGTCTAGATCAGCGGTCCTCAACCTGTGGGTCCCAACCTCTTGGGGGTCAAAGGACCCTTTCACAGGGGTCGTCTAAGACCAGGGAAAAACACATATTTCCGATGGTCTTAGGAACCAAGACACCACTTCTTTATTCTCGTCTCCAGGCGGGTCCGCCCACATGCAGATACACCCACATAGGAGTACCCGCGTGAAGACTGTTACCCACGCTACACCATGCTTCAAGACAAAATGTCATTGATTTGTCACTAGAAATAAAGATTTCCCAATATGCAATTACATATCGTTTTTGTGATTAATCACTGCGCTTTAATGATGTTCAATTTGTAACAATGAAAATATACCCTGCATATCAGATATTTACATTATGATTCATAACAGTAGCAAAATGACAGTGATGAAGTAGCAATGAAAATCATTTTATGTTTGGGGGTCACCACAACACGAGGAACTGCATGAAAGGGTCTTGGCATTAGGAAGGTTGAGAACCACGGGTCTAGATCATTGAACGCAAGGGTCAAGATGGACACAGTACAAAAATTTGACTGATGCTCAGTATACTTCAGTATAGATTGCTTTTTGGAAAATATCCTTCTGTTGAGAAAGATTTCCAGGAAAGAAGAACATACGAATATTTTTCAGTGACACCAGAGTAAAAATTTCAGATGACCAGAAACCCACTGGTACAGATGACCCACACAAAGGACAAGCTGCTGAAGGAAAGTCAAACCTTAAACAAAAATAACCACACACACCAAAATTGCTCCGCAGAAGTGAACATTTTAAAATCATTTACTGGCACTAACAGGTGAACAAAATGAAATAATTCCATGTGTCCTTGCAAAAATGCTTGTCCCCTCACAAAGTTTGTGCCTGATTAGCTTCAGGTGTTCCGTAGTCTCAGGGCTGCAGAAGGCTCATGTTCCCTAAACTGAGCGCGTTGGAAACACTGCTATCAGACAAGTGAAATGGCATTTCTGAAGAACTACCGCTGTAATTTAAACTACTCCTTGATCTTCCCCCAAAGCATGTTAGAGAGCCTAATTTCCATAAAAATTTCTAACCCAATTTGAACAGTATAATGTGGACAGTGGGGAATAAATGGGTTTGATCAATTATGAATTTATATGATGTTAGTAAGCTATTCAGGCATAGTCTTACAATTCAGTATTTTGAACACTAATGCCATGCTACATAATTTTAAAATGGTGCATTTCAGAGGGAAAAAAAAACCCACCTCACTAGGGCACATTTGCATATTTGGAAATCTAATTAACCCAAGCATATCTTAAGGCTTTCAAGAGAGAACAAACAGTAACATTTTTGTCAGCTGAATGTTTCCTTGAGGCTAGGTAAGGATTTTATCATCTGGTGTAGTTTAACCCTTCAACTCCCAGTTTTTATGCCAGGGCTTTCTGACCTGAGGGCTAGGTGTGGTCAGACAGGACGGCTCCCTGTCCACTGTAGAGCCTGGGGCTTGGCGTGAGCACAAGGACTGGTCCTTTCAAGAATGTGCAGTGCATTGCCTCGGCCGGCTCCCTATGCTGCCACCTCCACCTGTGGAATGGGCTCTCCCTGCTGCTGAAGTAACTGGGAGCTGCCTTTCTTGCAGAAACACTTGAATTAGATGAATAAATGCTCATCACATTGCAGAGAAGAAAAAATATCCATTATATCTTTTCTTTGGGGAAATTATTTGGAAATGCAGAGCAGGCACCCAAAGAGGGACACTGTCTAACCTGCACCCCTAGCTGCTGCCTCCTCGGCCCCAACTGTAATTCCTGGTTGTGGGCTGTTTCCCTCCTAGAGAAGAATCTATGACCACAGGCAAAAAGGAGAGAGCAGAAAGAAAAGACCACTTCTTCTCTTTTTAAAGACCATTTCTTTGGGCCAACTGACCCTTACAACATGACCTTACTTCAAAAACCCTGTGTGCACTGATGTCTCTTGTGCCTAAACGTTCCCTAGGCAGTAGAAACAGATGCACGGCCAAAGCCGCACTCACCTACCAGTTTTTCCTGGCAGCTTTGGTCGCTTACCTGGCCCGAGCTAGTAAGAAATAAAAGCAGAAAGGAAAAGTGAGAGAGGGAGGGAGGGAGGGAGGGAGGCCTGCTGTTCTTTACAGTGCATCTTCCCAGGGACTGCTGGGGTCAGACTTTAAGACACAACAACAACATTGGGTGGTCTTCATCTGTTTTGACAAATCCCCTCTGATGCTCCTGTGGAGGACGGTGCTTCATGCAGAAACAGACTAGAAATTATTGGCCTGGAAAAACTAGAATTTGCCCTATCAGCATCAGGTAAGTAGAAAACCTGATTTATGAAGAATTCTGATATATCCAATAGCAAGAACTTAAATTATGATGGAAACACCAGGAAACAAAATAAAAAAACAATTTGCAACAGTGGACAGTCAGTTATGTTAGAATACTAGTGTTAAAATGCAGATTTGTTGCAACGAAGTTGATATATTAGGGAAGTCCTGAGCATAATGCCAAATTTTTCATTTGCGTATGCCACTTTGTGTGAAACAGAAGTGAATGCAGAGAACTGCACTCGGCTGAACCAAGCCATGCAGAAACACACAAGGCACACAACTCACAAACACCCCCACAGACGCATCTCAAATAAATGCCTTTTCTCTTCCCGTATTATGGCTTCGTTATGCACCACACTCATCCACACGTGGTATTGCAAATTTCTACTTTCAGATAACCCTTCTTCTACCACTTCTCTATAACCCTTGTGATGCCAACTTCCATAAATAAACGTCATGCTTATCTTGTATCTCTTAGCCATTGACCAAGTGCTAAACTGTGGTATCACTTTTTAGTACATTCCTATCTTTTTATTTTTAATATTTATGTATTTCTGGTGATGGATTATGGATTTGCATAGTGGGGTGATTTTCAGAAATACATTGTTTCATCGCAAAAGTGACTATAAAATAGATTTCAATGTTCTATTAATGAATAAAGTCGGAGTGAATAACAGTTGTTGAAAATATAATGCAAAATTTAAAAATATTTACTATTAGTATACAGCCTGTTGGATTGAGAACAATCAGTCCATCTGACAGTTTTGATCAGATGCTATCTCTTGGGAAGTCTTCTCCAACCCCGGAGCGCACCTCAGTCGGTTTTAGATGCACCTACCTCGTCCTGAACATGATTTACATTACAACTTTATTGAACAATTTCAAGAGGTAAGTTGGCTTACCATTTTTCTATTTCTAGGCAAGTACGCTTTAAAATTTTTGTTTCTTTCACTCATTCCACAAGTGTCTATGTAGTGCCTGCTCTGTGCAAAACACTCAGAGTGACGCAAAGACCTGTATATTCCTGTGTTCACTATTGTCTGGCTTACTGCTGCCATCAAGCAGGCCCATTCTTAAGTTTTCTGACCAGGAGGGTGTTCATTCCATTTAAAACCTCTTCAAAGATTATATCATGTTTCTTGGTAGCATTAGATGATACTTAATGGTGCTTTCTAATCAAGAAATTCTGTCCTCTGTGAAAGCAAACTCGCCCTTGCTATTTCACACTGATGTTCTTCTGTTCTTCTGTGGGGACGGAGAACTGGTCAGCATTCTTATGCTACGTCGCTGTATATAAGGTGCTTATTAAGTGATCTCTTAGCTTTCTATTTCCCAGGCTAAGCAACCACTCTTTTAATCTTTCAACACGTGACCCATTTTACATCCCATTAAGCACAACGGCTGTTTATTCTACAGAACTTTTCCAATTTTCACACTTTCTCTTCAAATGTGGAAACTCAAAGTCGAAAAAGTAGTTTAATAAAAGCTTAGGCAATGCCAAACATAACAAAATATTACTTCCTAACTCCCCAAATCCCAGTATCACATGAGTTTTATTGCATGTTTTGCTAGAAGCCAACAAGTTCTTACCACTTCTCTGGGACTGTTGGCCCACACGCACTCCCCCAAATGTGTGGTGTATGAAGAGGGCCTGCCATACACTGCTTCCCGGAGGATGGAAGTTCAGAGGTGGCTTGAGCACACGCATCTCCTCTGGGTGTGCTCTCCCTAGCCTGGGGCTCTGCACTGTGCCTCGTATTTCTGGAGTTCTGGCCATGAAGGAACCACCAGTGTACTGGGCAGGATAAAGCTGACCCTTGGAATCTTGTTTCAAAGTGGGTACTGCTCTGCTGACTCTCCTTGAGCTCCGAGTGCCTTTTTTGGCAGGTCTATGCTCAAACAATCCCCCCCCCCCCACCTCTGCTGACAGGATAGTTTGCTTTTCTCTCTCAGCATATAACCTTGAATTTGTTCTTATTTTTGAAATGTGATTTATATAATTTATTAAGATCATTTTGAATTCTAGTTCTAACTTTCCAAGTGTTTGTAGCCCGTTAGCTTTGCGTAAGCTCCGACTTCATCAGTATGCTTTTAATTCTGTCACCCACGAGATAATGAAAATGCAGGAAAGAATCTAACTCAGGCACCTGGGCTGAATCCCGAACACCCCCGCCAGCAGGCTTTCTCTAGACTTCAGGGAGGGAGCACCTTCACAAACACAAGCTCAGCTTACTTGTAATGGATTCTGGGGCAACAAAATCTTGCTGTTCATTCATAAAGAGCAACAATGTATGGGGAAGAATTCAAGGTCATAGTACATTGATCATGAATCCACCCACTGCCTTTCTTTGCTCAATAGTGTCAATGAAGAAAAGTTCCTCATTTTGAGTGATATTTGCTATACAAAAAACAGAAAGGTATTATTACAACCATGTTTTACAATGGTGATTTTTACTACATTTGTTTTTGTCACATTTTTTAAAGTCCATTTTTATTATTTATCTTAAAATGTAAACCATACAAAGGTGCTTTAACTTAATATAAGAAACTTATCTCCGTAGGTCTGTCTAAATAATATAGGCTCGATGAACAATCTGGAGGAGAAAACAACAGGACTGACAGTGCTGGGGGGACATGGGAGAGGGGGAGGTGGGGGGACAGGTAGTGGTGTTAACAAACCCAGGGACAAGGGAACAACAAGTGATCCAAATCGGTGGTGAGGAGGGTGCAGGAGGCCTGGTAGAGCGTGATCAAGGGTAATGTAACCAAGAGGAATTACTGAAACCCAAATGAAGACTGAGCATCATAGTGGGACAAGAGGAAAGTCGAAGGAAATAAGAGGAAAGAGCTAGGAGGCAAAGGGCACTTACAGAGGTCTAAATAAAGGTATGTACATATGGAAATATATTTATATATGACGATGGGGAAATCGATCTATGTGCATATATTTATAGGTTTAGTATTAAGGTAGCAGATGGACATTGGGTCTCCACTCAAGTACTCCCTCAAAGCAAGAACACTGTGTTTTTTAAACTGACATTCTATGATGCTCATTTTCCTGACACAATCGCTGCAGACAAAGTGGGTGAACAAGCAAATGTGGTGAAGAAAGGTTGATGGTGCCCAGCTATCAAAAGATATAGCATCTGGGGCTTTAAAGGCTTGAAGGTAAACAAACTGCCATCTAGCTCAGAAGCAACAAAGCCCACATGGAAGAAGCACACCAGCCTGTGCGATCATGAGGTGTCGAAGGGATCAGTTATCAGGCATCAAAGAACAAAAAATCGTATCATTGTGAATGAGGGGTGGGTGGGTGTGGAGTGGACAGCCAAAGCCCATTTGTAGGCCACTGGACATCCCCTTACAGAAGGGTCTCGGGGAGGAGATGAGCCAGTCAGGGTGCGATATAGCAAACAACTTTCCTCTAGTTCCTAAACGCTTCCTCCCCACCACTATCATGATCCCAATTCTACCTTACAAATCTGGCTAGACCAGAGGATGTACTCTGGTACAGATAGGAACTGGTAACAGGGAATCCAGGGCAGATGATCCCTTCAGGACTTGTGGTGAGTGGCGATACTGGGAGGGTGGAGGGTTGGTGGTGGGTTGGAATGGGGGAACCAATTACAAGGATCTACATATAACCTCATCCCTGGGGGACGGACAACAGAAAAGTGGGTGAAGGGAGATGTCGGACAGTGCAAGATATGACAAAATAATAATTTATAAATTATCAAGGGTTCATGAGGGAGGGAGGGGGGAGGAGCGGAGAGGGAGGGGAGAAAAAATGAGGAGCGGATGCCAGGGGCTTAAGTGGAGAAAAAATGTGTTGAGAATGATGAGGGCAATGAATGTACAAATGTGCTTTACACAATTGATGTATGTATGGATAGTGATAAGAGTTGTACGAGCCCTAATAAAATGATTTTTTTTTAAAAAAGAAGAAACTGAGGATAGGGATCTGATTAAACCAAGGTGACTGTAACAGTAGTATTATCATGAAATTCAGTTCATTGCTTCAACAACTTAATTATTGTACAGAAAGGCAATAAGTTTTAAATACATTCAGGTAAAAGATCTCCTTACTCTCTAAGGCAACGGTTCTCAACCTGTGGGTTGCGACTCCTTTGGGGGTCAAATGACCCTTTTACAGGGGTCACCGAATTCATAACAGAAGCAAAATTATAGTTATTAAGTAGCAACGGAAATGATTTTATGGTTGGGGGGTCACCACAACATGAGGAACTGTATTAATGGGTCGCGGCATTAGGAAGGTTGAGAACCACTGTTCTAGGGTCAGTGGTTAAAACCCACCAGCCACTCTATTTGGGAGAATGATGAAGCCTTCTGCTCCTATAATGATTTACTATCTCAAAAACTTTGTATTGGGTTGCTATGCATCAGAACTGACTAGATAGCTGTAGGGTTTTGGAAGTGAGTTTATCTTCTAAAACTAACACCCCATTTTAGAGTTAAACAAGACAAGCAAGTATTAATAACATGAAAAATGGAAACACAATTAAAGTTGTTAAGGACCCACAATCAATGCCCCAGGACGCAGCAGTGAAAACATCAAATTCCATATAGCACTTGGCAAATCTGCTGCAAAAGATCTCTTTCAAGCACTAAGGAAGATGTCACCTTGAGGACTAGAGTGAACTTAACCCAAGTCGTGGTATTTTTTAATCATCTCATATGCATGCAAAGGCTGGACAATGAATATGAAACCAAAATAGAATTGATGCCATTGAATAGTTGTGCTGGTGAAGAATACTGAAGGCACTATAGATATGTCTTAGAAAGTGTAAAACCAGAAGCTTGCTTAGAAGCAAGGATGGCAACACTCTGTACACGTTGTTAACAGGGATCAGTCCCTGAAGGACATCATGCGTGACAAAGCTGAGGCGCTGTGAAAAAGAGGAAGACCCTTAAAGAGGTAGCTGTACACAGTGCCCACAACAATGGGCCCAAATGAAGTCACTATTGCAAGGATGGTGGAGGGACCAGGTAGTGTTTGTTCCATTGTAAATAGGATCCGAACTGGCCTGATAGCATCAAACAGGTTGTCAAGAAGTCCTTCATTTAAAATTTTCACTTCAAGTGACCTTTATTGCAACTAAAAAAAATGTTAGTCAAAAGCCCATTTCTAATTGCTCTTGTTTCCACAAATTTTAAAAGGATAAAAAACTTACAATGTTCAGTTAATAAAAAATCTTTACTGGCCGAAAATTCAGCCATTACATGGACTCTCTTGCTAGTTTCCTTTCGTTTCAGGTCTAGTTACTTAAGACTACGAGAGAGTTATGTGCAACTGTTAGACATTTCCAAAACTGCACAGAAACAGGTCAAGGGAGAATTATAAGACACTACCTCACTAAACTCAGATTTACAAAATGTTAGATAAAAGGCTATCTACTGTTAACAGGAAAAGGAACATGTATGGAAAGAAGGGGGAAAATCTGAGCTCTCATGTTCAGGAAAGAGTAGCAGGCTGACCTTGGAACTGCACTGGATAAGCATACAACTCACTTCCACTTGGCTTTCTGCTGGCATGTACTCTTCTGTCTGCGTTTAATGTTAATGCATCGTGTATTTATATCAAAAGCTGCCCGAGACAGGAGTCCTAAAATATAGTACGATTACAGTCATTGTTCTGGGAACAAAAGTACTTGAGAAAGTTCTCATTCTTAAAATATGCTGCTTTAATCAAGTCCATTCTCAGCTCTTCAGGGTCTAGTTATTGAGTTAAGGATTTCGTTTAAATAGGCTCAAATACTTTTCTTCTTCCTTCCTTTTCTTCATAGATTGGCTATTTGATTACTCATTAGCAAATCCAGGACAAGGCAGGCTGGTTGATGCAAATTTATCACAAGTTAGAAGCCTTGCCAAAAGCGTTTGGAGATTCAGTCCCTATAGTAATTTCATTTTAATTACAGTTTTTGATATATGCTTAATTAATAGGTTTAAGCCCAAGGTCAAGTAAACAGATTACATAAATGGAGAAATAAAATCATAATCTGCTTTTCCATTCTAGTATACTGTCAGTTTAATGTATTCTAACAAAATACAAGGTTCCACATATTTGTTGTTTATTCTATTCATTATGTAAGATTAAAGATATACAAACAATCTTTTAAGATGAGCATACAGGTTTTTGTTCTTGAACAATGTATTACATTGCAGAATACGAGGAATAAACATCCCACTTTTAGATTTAAACACCCTTTGCACTATAGATCTAAACGTTTTCAGTGTAACAGTATTAGTATTGGTGGGATTTGACTTATTAATTGAAATGAGGTTGAAACAAAGAATTCGGGACAGCAAAAGAAAAAGAACACATGGATTCTAAACCAATTTATGTGTAAATTTTATAGTTCGTTTTAAATTTAGTGTAAATTTCATAGTTCAATTTAAATTTAGCAGTACTGGAAATTTTTTTAATCATCTAATTACAATGATAATTAGAGTTTTTGAATTAACAGGTTATAAATAATATCAAACGTTCTAGTTATAAAGTTCAACGCAAGCCTTGCTTGCACATAGATTTTTCTGCATTTCCTTGCTTCGTTAGATCTGATTTAACTAAGTTTTATAAACAAAACTTCAATATACTTGACCTTGTAAAGGTAAGATGAAGTTTTAGGAAGAAAGTATTTGAACATGATGACATTACACCAATCGTAGGACATGTTGGAAAATCATTGCACAGCATCAAAATGAGTATCAATACTAGTTTATTCCGACCTGTTGTTTTATACTACATTTAACACATACGAGCCTGGTCGTGGGAAATACGATGGAAGGCTAGAACAGCTGTACGTCTGAATGATGGACATGTTGTTTTCTACCTCCTGCAATTCCTTTATTTTCCCAACATCCAACCACAAATAGATAATGCTTTTGTAAACCAATAAAAAGTATTCATATAAAAATGTTTAAAAGGCAAATATTATGCTGAGGAGGTTGGAAGAGTTCTGTTAGCATTCTCCAAGGGATCATAAATCTCCAGATGTTATATACAGTACACACTGATTTCTCTCAGGGCTGATATATGGCCACTTGGAAGAGTCTTGACTTTATTTTAAAAGTCTCGCTTATCTCCACTGGTTACAAGAAGTATAAAGAACATTTTAAGTACAAAGAAAGTAAAAGAATCTAGGCTTTTTCCTCCATCTGCTATCTTTCGTCTCATTGTTGGATTGCCCTCAGACAATTACAGAAGTCGGTATAAAACTGAATACACTCTAAGTGTAAAAAGACAATATTTGAGTTGTTCATGCTTACTGAAGTTAATGTATCATATTTAGTCAACTTTAGTTAGGAATAAAGTGCATGCAGTCCTAGATGCTGATAAAATTAAAAAATTTAAAAACAACAACAAAAACAACTATATTCTATGGACTGCCAGAAGAACAAACAAATCTGTCTTGGAAGAAGTATAATCAGATGCTCCTTAGGAATGAGAATGGTGAGATTACATTACGGACGTGGGTACGTTATCAGGAGGGCCCAGCCTGGAGAAGGACATTATACTTGGCAGGGGGTCAGCCAAGAGGTGGAAGACCTGCAACAAGGTGGATGGACACAGTACCTGCAACAAGGTTTAAACGATAGCAGCAATTGTGAGTACGCACAGGACCAGGCAGGGTTTCTTTGTGCTGCTGCACACGAGGTCCTCAGGAGCAGGAAAGGCTGTGATGGCGCCTACTGACAACATCCTTTCAGCCCAAAGGAGGCTGTTCACCATGGTCCACAATTGTCTAGTCTATCTGTGGGTGTTTGTGTAAGACAACAGTGGAAAACAATATTGTAAGATAAGATGTGAAGAGATAGACATATTTAAGTTATAAAAGTACTTTAATGACTCTTAAAGATAAACAAGCGGCCATCTAGCTGAGAAGCAACAAAGCCCACATGGAAGAAGCACCCTGCCTGTGTGATTATGAGGCTTCGATGGGATCAGCTATCAAGCATCAAAGACCCAGAAGACAATCTCTATCAGTATGAATGGGGGGGGGGGGGAGTGTGGAGTGGAGACCCAAAGCCCGTCTGTAGACACATTGGACATTCCCCTTACAGAAGAGGCACAAGGAAGAGATGAGCGAGTCAGGGTGCAGTATAGCACCATTGGAACATACAACTTTCCTCTAGTTCAGCAGTTCTCAACCTGTGGGTTGCGACCCCTTGGGGGGGGGCGGGGTGTCAAAGGACCCTTTCACAGGGTCGCACGATACCTAACAGTAACAAAATTACAGCTGTGAAGTAGCAATGAAAATAATTTTATGGTTGGGGTTTACCACACATGAGGAACTGTATTAATGGGTCACGTGTACACTGGTACAGATAAGAGCTGGAAACAGGGAATCCAGAACAGATAAACCCCTCAGGACCAATAATGAGAGTAGTGATACCAGGAGGGAAAGGAGAAGGTGGGGGGAGAAAGGGGGAGCTGATCACAATGATGTACATATAAACCCCTGCCAGGGGGACAGACAACAGAAAAGTGGATGAAGGGAAATATTGGTCAGTGTAAGACATAAAAAATAATAATAATTTATAAATTATCAAGGGTTCATGAGGGAGGATGGGGGAGGGAGGGAAAAACTGAGGAGCTGATACCAAAGACTCAAGTAGAAAGAAAATGTTTTGAAAATGATGATGGCAACAAATGTACAAAAGTGCTCGACAAAATGGATGTATGTATGGATTGTGATATGTATGAGCTCCCAACAAAATGATCTAAAAGAAGAAATAAAAATAAAAGTACTTTAATGATATTTTTCTCTTGCTCTTTGGGGGCATTTCATGTTATGTAGACAAATTATGGAAAATAAAGATAAAATAATTTAAAAGATCATGGTATAGACTTCAGCATAAACAAACACAGCCTTTAAATTGAGTTCCCAAGCTATACCACTTAAAGACATTCTAGTTGATTCTAGGTTTCAGGGGAGTGGGGATTATAGTATTAGAATATGAAAGGAGATTAAGAGACATCTTTAAATCTACATTCACTTCCACTCTTTACCTTTTCTCCCAGCTCACATATCACTGGGATAGTTTGGGAATGGACTGGAGGGGGAGGTTGGAAATTTCAAAAGCATTTGCTGTTTAAATACCAAATTTGAAAAAAATGCTTATCCCTCATCCCTCTTGTAGAACAAGAATATTAAGTAAGGCATAAACCAGCAGGGCTAAATCTTATCCATGCTGGTTTACAACAAACCATAATATACTGTTAAGGGATTAGAACAGTAAATATGGGGGCAAGTCAAAAAGTATTGCTAGAAAATCATAGAAACCGTTATTAAGCAGTAATATCAAAATCTGAAGCTACTGCTGCTCAACATATCTGTGAAAACAGTCTTTCTATCACTCTAACCCCCACCCCCCCCAGGAATTCTGCACTCATCAATTCATACCACGTCAAGATGAGCACATTGGAGCTCAAACCACGCTTTTTCAAAGTTCGTTGAGTTTGGGGAACAAAAAGCCTGACGAGGCTAGATCAGGGCTGTAGAGGGGTAGAGCCAGGCTTCCCAATAAGTCTTGTAGGGCAGCTTTTGTTACGCTTGAAAAATAAGAGGCTCGCTGTCACGATGGATAAAGATTTCCTAGCACAGTTTTCCTCGTCTTTTTCACACCAAAATGGTTTTTAACTTTCTGAAAACTTCTTCCTAAAAAGCCCCATCTTACTGTCTTCTGAAGAACAGATTGCCTTCCGTCCTTCAAGAACACCTGTGCTGTCTCTGGGATGGTTTCCCGTTCCTGCTTCTCCGCTGAAAGCATCGCGTGGCAGCACTTTCCTGCGCTGCGGGTCACAGTCTCAGATAGTGCACACTACTGCTGTTAAGGCCGCCTGGGGGCCATGGGGACCGCACAAGAGTTCGCCACCCAAACTACAACGCACGCACGTGGAAAAGGGCCCGGAAGGAAGCCGCGCAGGGGCGGGAGCGGGGAGGGAGGGAGTACACTCTGTCTCTCCTTTTTCCTTCCCTCCTATCCCCACGTGGGTGGGCGCGGTTGAGGGTACGGGCTGTTCTCAGTGGCTGAGTTTAGGCACATGTATGACGTAGTGTTGCGGCTGCCTTCCACTGGGAATACTTCGGTGACTTTAACCTGTGCATGCCCAGCTTTGGATCTACCCCCTAGGTGTCTCATGTGCGCCTGATTTCTTTCAAACACCTTCATTGTGGCATGGCCAGCACATTTTTGTTTTTAGCATAAGCATCTGGTGGAGACAAGCCCTTTATCCATACTCTTCCTGCCTGTCATATCTATCAAGAACACTCCTTGAGATCCCCAAGCACTTGCCAATCAAACCTCCTCCGAAACCATTCTGATTTGATGCGTGTGTGTGCGCGCGCGCGTGTGTGTGCACGTGCGTGCGTTTTAAGGCACCCTAAGGAGACTGAGTTAAGCGCACACCCTGAGAGAACTTGTCTGCAGCCGTTCACTGATTGCAGGCACATGTTGAAATACTGTTTGGAATAAACCGGTGTATGTATGAATTGGAACCACAGACGCAATACTTTTCGACTTACCCACTCAAATACCAAATTCATTTTTTAAGTGAGAGAAAACTGTGGTTATTTCTGGGCTATCATTTATTTTTTTTGGTAATTTTTTTGTATTTTCCAAATGGTATGAATGTGTGAGTGTGTGTGTGCGTGGGTCCACGCGTGTGGGCGCGCACAAACACACACACACACACACACACACACACTCTTTATTGAATATCCTTCTATAATGCTAGGAGTTTTACATTTATTACTGCTGAATTCTGAACAATTCTGCAAGAGGAAAACAAAGACCCAAACCTGAGGCTTGGAGAAGATTAATAACTTTCTTATGCTTACAGAAATATAATTAAAGTCAGACCCATTTTTATTTAATTAGAAAAAATAATAATGAAGAAAGATAAACAGACTTTCATTGTTACTGTGGAGAACAGTCAGTAACCCTGAATGTGGCCTTGACATTCTTTAGAGTCGCTCACTACCTGTGGGTCTTCATCTGGGATGCAGAGAATGCCCATTGACTGATGACAGGGACACAAGATTAGCTTCTGTGTGGATACATGAAAGGACATTTCTCTGGGCATCTTGCATCAGACGGTGATGAAAGTGCAGCTCAAGGGAGAAAACTAGCCCCCAGTTTTTTTCTTTGACTAGAATGATATATTCCTTGGAAGACGGGATTCATGAACGACTGCAGGGTGACTAAAGGAGGGTCTGCTGGACAGGAGGCTAAAGCAAGGAAGCCGTTGGCAGCCGTCTGTCTCATAGCAGATGCACGCTGGGAGAGCTGGGGCCTACATTTCACAAGGAAGAAGAGTGGGAGGCCACGATCCTCTAACATTAGCATGGTCAGAATCACTGTGGTGAGATATAGAATTGCTGGAGCCTCATCCACTGAGTTTCTGATTTAGTAGGAGGTCTAACATTAAAAATACAGGAATATATGGAGACATTCATGGCCAGGTTTAAGAACGTATTCAATCAAATAGGGGAGGAACACCTTAATTAAAATGGGAGATGTTTATACACAAACATATATATACACTCATATATATACACTCATATATATATATAGACTGTGCCAGAATTTCTGATTATGAATTCCTGATTCCTGAGATGCAAGATGAAATTACAGTGTCTTTTCTTTCATCAGTAGGCCTTGTTGATGTTAATAAGGCAGGATTTCATAAAATCTGAGTAGCTTAACCTTATTATTTTTTCCAGTTGTCTTACTTCACAGAAAAAGGAACTGAAACCTCAGATAAAATAAATGATTATAAGCCACAGGTTGGCAATCATTTTCATTTCCAGATTCCGAGTCCAATATCCCCCCACTGTCCCCCCCATGCCTACATCAGCAGGTTGTTATCATTTGTATGGGCCATCGAGTTGGTTCTGATTCATAGCAACCCTACGTCCAACAGACCGAAACACCGTGTTGACCGGCGCCAGCCTTATACTTATGTTTGAGCCTAGTGTTGCAGCCACTGTGTCAACCCATCTTATCGGGGACCCTCCTCTTTGTCGCTGCCCCTCTACTTTACCAAGGATGATATCTTTCTCCAGCAACTGGCCTCGCCTGTTAAAATGCTCTAAGCACCTGGGATGAAGTGTCGCCATCCTTGATTCGTTTGTTCTTTTGGCAGTCCATGGTACTTTCAATATTGTTTACCAGCACTATACTTCAAATGACAGACAGCACTGATCTTTCAGTTTGTCATATGGTGGTGGCTTGTGTGTTGCTGTAACGCTGGAAGGTATATCACTGGTATTGCAAATTCCGCAGGTCACCCAAAGAGAATAAGTTTCAGCAGATCTTCCCAACTAAGAACAGCTTATGATGAAAGAATAGGCTGTTCACTTCTGAGGAATTAGCCACTCAAAATGTTACGGATGTTAATGTATACTTGTGCAATTGACTGGATTTACTACTCAGTGTACAGTAACACTTTTATAAGTAATGCAAATACTGCTGGATAGGCCCACATTTTGAGAATCATTATTATAAGGTTTTAAGACATAAATTCTGGAGTCCAGTGAGCTTTAAATTCTAGGACTACTACTTACTAGATGCGGGAATCTCTGAGGGTTTATTGAACCTCTCTCTACCTCAGTTCCCTAATACGTAAAATGGGGGTAATTATACGTTGTGAAGATTAAATGGGATAATGCATGAAAAATGCTTATTCCAGTGCCTGCCACACATTAAAAGCTCAATAAACCTCACACGTAAAATGTGCATACGCCTCCTTGGAGTACACAGGATGATGCAATCCTGAAACAATTCCCATAGGATAGGACCATATATTAAAATCAAAGCAAGTTGCATATAATATAATCTTAATTATCTGTTATATCAATACACTTTCAAATGAGTGAGTCAACCTAATTATATCATTGCCATTTCCTGAAATTTTCAGCATTTCAATCACAGCAAGACCATCAACGCTAAGGGAATCCATGGTAACCACACAAAGTAAACATCCACCTACCCATTAGTGCCAGCAATTATTTGGCATTTGTTATGTGAGTTAAACTGTGTAATGGTGTGTGAGAAATCAGTTTCTGCTTCCTTGACCCTTTGGAAAGCTGGTTTTCCAGCCCAGCGTCCCTTGCTGAGACTCGAGTGTGACAGCTGAGACTTTAGGCACTGCTTCTTTCCCAAGCCCCTTCTGGAAAGGAGGCAGCAAACACTGTGGTGTCTTCTGAAAGAGTAGGAACCCATTACAAGGGCTTGATTATTGATAATGACCATTTCTATTTTGGGGCTAAGAGCTAACTACGACTCTTAGTCTTCATTTTAACAAGTATTAATCATGAACCCTGAGCTACCCTTCAGAGAACATTAATTTTGGAGGCATGTGACACACTGTAACAATCCGTAAGGATTATTTCCATGCCTTTGGATTTTAAGAAATAGATCCTGTTTACCCATGCCTAAAATATATAGAGTAAAGGAAAAGGGATGAAAAGTTGAACGAATAATCTCATCTAGCAGAGTCAATTTTAAATGTAAATGCATGCTCCACCAAATCTCTAGCCTTAATTCTAAATACTATAGATCTAAAAGTGCACGCATATTTTACTTAATGAATAATGTTCTCTAACTCAGTAGATATTTTCTAGGTCTGCTTAGTTTCATTTCCTATATTAAGTTCTGGGAAGGATACAGAAATAAAGTAATTGCTGTATTATCATTATAGATAATTTGTGACATACAAAATTATAAGTCATACGAGAGAATGCGGAAGAGTAGAGAGAGGCCATTGTGGGCATGGGCAGATTCACAGAGACTGGTCTGAGAATGACATGTGGAGGGGCGAGTAAGAAGCGGGCCCACTGGCTTGCGTAGGGGTTCATGAGGGGGAGGAGGAGGTGAGGCTAAATAAAAGGAAGCCTGCGAAGGAAAATGAATCCTATGCACTTGAAGGCTGTTTATAACCAGCATCCTGGTACGGTAATATCGTATTATCAAAACTTTATTTCTATTTGTTTCTTTTTTTAACCTCATCTGCACATCTGTGCTGCCCACAGACATACCTAAGCAGATGCTGAGTTAGTTTTATTTTCTGTCTCCAGAAGCATAGAGATTTTACTAAGTCCTGGTGGCCTAAAAGTAGCCTCTGTGGCGAAGCAGGTGATGTGTTTGGTTGCTAAGCCCAAGGTGGCAGTTTGAAACCACCAGCAGCTCCCAGGGAGAATGATAAGGCTTTCAACAACCGCGAAGATATAAAGTCTCTGAAACCCACAGGGGCAGGTCTACCTGTGAGTTGGAGTCAACTCAATGGCTTTGAGTTTTGTTGTTGTTTTTGAAGGCAGTAACCTCTCTAAGAGCAGAGCAGAAAGAGTGGGAGGTTTCTCAGGTAATCAGAGTAGAAAAGGGTGGAGGAAGAAGGACTAGGTGGAGCATGCTATCATTAATCCACCAATCAAGTGCCCCACTGATCTAATCGGACGTTTTCTCTTTTCTGGGCAGAAGAAGGTATATTTTCTTTAGAGACGTCTGTTGACAGTGGCGGCTTCTGTTTTAAAGCATACCAAAATGGCACAAGGACAGGGGAACTTTATACAAGAGAAACATTCGCCTTGACATTCTTGCCAGTGTGTGAAGGAAGAAAAACCAATAAATAAACACAGAAGTTAAAAACAAACATTTATTTTAGAGCTACACCCAGCTGAATTTTTACTCCACCGTACCTCACCTACCGCTTCCCTTCATTGCAGCTGAAAACACCATCCCTCCCTATGGATAAAATGATGTTTACACAGATATCTGAGCTAAGGCTGAATATAAAAATGTTAATAGACAGTTGCCACATCCAACATACTGATATATATAACTGTTCACTCTATAGCAATTATGATATAATGTTACAAAGAAACAGAGTGGGGCTTAATTAGAATTCTAAAGCAAAGGAATATTTTACATAAAAGCCTAGAGTTAAAAAAAATAAGTGATAAAGAAGAAGCAGGACAAGATGAACCTTGAGCACAAATGTAAAACACGCTTGAATATATATAGTCCTCTCAACTTATAGCCAGTCTCATCTTTAATTGGCATGTTGATAATATCTAGATACACTTTCTTTTATTTGATAACTGAAAAGCATAAAAGGATATTTGCACTTTAGGATACAGCAAGGCACATATTAAAGGACTGTAACACAGAGCCATTGGACTTATCTATACAAAATACTTTTTTTTTATATGAGGGTGTCAAGGAAATGTAACAGGTTCATGTAAAAATAAACCCTCTGACTTGAAGTAACCCAACACTATAGAGTACTTCCTTTCAACGCTTTGATGAGTATAATACATGCAGTAAACTTGCTATGAAAACAACACTAATGTTTCAGAATGGAACTTCCTTCTGGGGAGAACCAGAGGAAAACACATCCATTTGCAGAAGGTGCTGCCTGGCTGCGCTTCACTTATGCAAATTATAGGTTAATTGATAGTACACACAGACAAAGGTGCTATACACCATTTGACTGAGCATACATCCTGATTATAATGTCATGTTAAGAAATGGAGTGCAATCTGTCTTCTTGTCATATTTAATAGATTTCAAGTAAATAGCCCACAAGTGCTTCTTCCAGCAGGTGATGAATTATATTAATGCCCATTGTACTTTCATAATTAAGGGTCTGTCAGCATTTTCATTATAACTGGGGTTCCAGGTAGGGAACAAAAGGAGGAATTGTGATGTTCCTGCTCCTTACCACCGTGCTCTCCTGATGCCTCACAGCCACTTTAGGCCACAGAGAACACATATGCAGCCAGTTATCCCATCTCTGGAGAGATGGGAATTACAGATTGGATGATGCTCCTTCAAAATCTTGCATGTTAAATTCTTGACCTTATACCTATGGATGTGATCCTCTTTGGAAATAGTGCTTTCTTCTGTAATGTTAATGAGGCCATACCAGTGTAGGCTGCATGTTACACTTAGTAGTTGGGCTGTTAACCCCAAGGGTCAGCAGTTTGAAGCCATCAGCTACTCCTTGGAAGAGAGATGTGGCTTTCTGTTCCCATAAAGAGCTATTGTCTCAGACATTCATGGGACAGTTCTACTGTCCTGTAGGGTTGCTTCTCTGGCTTTCTTGATCTTCCCTTTAGACTTTGTTTCTACACCTTGTTACTCCTTCAAACCAGTCTCCTTCTCTTTTGCCTGCAGCTGGTCTGATGATATTTCTTTGACACGATTTCTTTCCGCAGACTCGGGAATGACTCAGCGGCAGTGAGTAGACCAGAATGGTTTACAGGTAGGAAAGATGTGCTCCAGTGTTGCAGTTTTTCACTATACTCATTCAGTCTGAATGGTGAACAAATACTCCAAGAAGATGGACTATATGGAGAGGAGGGCTCACCAGGATCGGAGGGAGGCTTACTAAGTGTTTAGGATAATCCAGATGATGTAACCTTGCTTGCTGACGAGGATCAAAGACTTCAATCCCATTACAGATTTCAAATGCAAATACAATGAAAACAATGCAAACAAACTGGACCAAAAGACAACATCATAATGGATGGAGAAAAGACTGACACTGTCAAGGACTTCATTTTACCAGGATCCACAATCGATGCACAAGCAGTAGTTAATAAATCAAATGAACTATTGCACTGGGGAAATCCGATGCAAAAGACCCCTTTCCAAGTGTTAAAGAGCACAGATGTCACTTTGAGGATTAAGGTGCCCCTGAGTCAAAGCTGTAGCCTTTTGGATCGCCGTACGTGTAATGTGACATCTGGACAATGCATTGTGAAGCCCAGAGAGGAAGTGAAACATTTGAATTACGGTGTTGGTGAAGAATGCTGAATTTATCACAGACTGTTAGCAGAAGGAACAGATCTGTCTCAGAAAAAGTACAGCCAGCGTGCTCCTTAGGAGGGAGGATGGCAAGGCAATGCCATGTTCTTTGGACATGTCATTAGGAGGGACCAGTTACCTGAGACGTCATTATGCTTGGTAGAATAATGACAAGGTCAGTATAAAAGGGATAGGGGCTCTCAATGAGATGGATTTATACAGTGGCTGCAACAATGGCGTCAAACATAACAACTGTGAGGGTGCGGCAGGGCCAGGCAGTGTTTTGTTTTAATACAAAGGGTTGTTAGATGTCAGAACTGACTCAATAGTACCTAAAAATAGGGACAGACTCTGATTTGAAATTGTATCCTCCAGAACAGCGAGAGAGAGGAAAAAAAATGTGTTCTTATAAAGCCCCAACTTTTGCTGCTTCGGCTTTAGCAACATTAGATAACTAAGACACGGGCTCATTGGCTATTAGTGAGCTCTATTTTTATCAAGTCGACCCCTTTTTCTGGCTCTCTTGGTCTTCCTTTTAGCCTTATTTCGCCCCTTTCTTACTCCCGCAAATCAGTCTCATTCTCTTTTGTCTGCATGTCCTCGTGATATTTCTTTGACACAATTTCTTTACCCAGACTAGGTTGTTAGCCTGAAGTTTCCTCTGGATGGAACCCGGCTGGGCTGTGTCTTAGTACAAAGTATCAGCTTTCTCTGCTTTTGAATACCAAATAACTAACTTCATACGCCAAACTAACCTTAAGAAGGTAAAGGGAAAGGAAAATATGGCTGACGGGGAATCTCTTTCAGTAAAACAAACAGGAATTATTTGCTGGAAATCCGGTGGACTAAACCATTCCAATGTGCTTCAAAGAAGACCACATGCCAGAACATGTGAGCCAGGATGGATGTGCAGAGTCAGGGGGCTTGAACCCTGACATGGGCAGTGTTTTCCCAAGTCATTTCGGTGAACACAGCAAACTCCACACATCAGTGAAGAGATGAAAATGGAAGAGCTTTAGGTGGTCAGGAGCAGAGGAAAAGATGAAGAGAATCGGAGGCCAAGATGAGAAAGGAGGGGAGTGCTTTGCATTGCTGTAGTAGCCTGCTTTGAAGTGAACAGAGGGCCAACAGAGAAGAAAAGTAGCAGTCAACACTGCCCCTCAAAGAGATTTAGAAAAATCATCTGTTCTTCCCCCATCACAGACTGGCCGTGTGGTCTAATGAAGGTACCCGCTGCATTGGGGGTTAAGCAAGTGAAGTTTTTGATCTTCAGCTCACCCTTTACGAGCTGGTTACAAAAAAACGGAACAAATCACACGGTGACAATAAATTTCCAGAGGCTGGGAGATATTTAAAACACTTTCAAATAATTACAGTCCCAATTCCCTCTTCTTATTATTAACTTTTGAGCAATTAAATTTTATAAATTTATGAATATTCTTTTTTTATAACAAAATTCAGACATGGTGTATTACTATTAACAACTGAGCACATATTATAGGGATTACAATAGCCGAGGAGGGTCTCAGAGTGACTCTGGACCTAGTTCCAATTTCAGCTCGCAGATGTCCACGGTTCCCGTTGTCAGACTACACACAGACTACATCCTACTAATGAACTTTGCCTGTAGTCTGAGCAAGTCTGAGTCAATTAAAACTGGCTATCATTCCACTTAATGCCTACCAGTTGTGCACTGGAATTTCATGAACAGAGATCAAATGATAATTTGTTGTGATTTTAGGATAAATTCCGACCCCACTCACATTAAGTCAATTGTGACTTTTAACAAACCTATACAGGGGTTTCTGAGGCTGTACATCCTTATGGGAGTAGAAAGTCTCTTGTTTCTTCCTTAGTTCAGCTGGTGGGTTTAAACTGCTGACTTTCTAGCTAACAGTCCAACACTTATCCAACAATGCCTCTAGGGCTCCACTAGGACAGATTTAAACTCAGTGTCCTGGAGTCGAGTCCATGGGTCTCCTAGCAACCTGGTAGGAGAGAGTAAAACTGCCCTATGGGTTTCTGAGGCTGCAATCTTTATGGGAGTAGAAAACCTCATTAGATACTTACATACGAAGAGTTACTATTAAAAAACGTTAGTATTCATTTTATTAATATAGATACAATGCATGAGTCATCAAATTTGTATTTAGGGCATTATGGAGTAGTTTTGTTTCTGAAGTTACAAATACTTTTCTAAATTTATCAACCCTTTTATAGAAAATCAGAATGAATTAGTACGGTGTATACAATAACCTACTATGTGATCATGCCAGAAGTCTGACCAATTCCTTTTCATGGAAGTTTGAAAATGTCAAGTTCATTTTTAAACCCATGGCTAGTTTCATCTACTTTAAACCAAAAGTGACAAAATAGGAATTGACTGGGGGGAGGGGGGAATTCTGCAATCCACTGTTCTTAATATTTGATAAGCCACGTGAAGCAGGTGTACCACAAACTGCTGTGACAGAACAAAGATGACAGATAAACTCCTGTGACCAAATTAATTGGAAATAGATGCCTCAGTCTTGTGATCTTATTTCCGTTTTTGAAAGAATTATACGCACCTTCAGAGCACACCACGTCTAAGGATGATTAGTCCTTGTACCGCTGGCATCAGGCTGCTATGGCACGTTGCCAAGTGTCTCAAGAGAAAGCGGAAAGTTCAGTGGCGGTGCTGCAGACTGTGTAGCTATTCCAGGATTACCTCGGAGAACATTCTGGCTTTCCTGTTGAAAGCTTGTCAGAGTTTGATAGCTATTCTCTTTGTGTCCATGATGTGTGCTTTCGTAGTGCCCTAAGAGGACCTTCTGAAATTGGTCTCCTGTTTTCGCCATTCTTTGTCATACTGCTGAGTTACATAATATAAAGTAACTTCAGGCGCTTTACCTGGCCATCCAGAGCCACATACCTTTTTCAACCTTTATTATGATTTGTCCATATCAGAATGAGCTAGTATTAAACTATAGCAACAAATCCCAAAGGGCATTCTTAATGCTTTCTATTTGTCTCCAAACACCAATACCAAGAGGTAAACGGTTAATCATCTATAAGTTTGCAGATGGCAAAAACCCAGAAAATAAAACACAGCTCCAAAGTATTGCTCATAAAGTGATTCGATATCACATAAACTGATAATTTCTAAGATAATACTAAGCTGTCTTGGATTGGCTTCTTAGAGAAATATCGGTAAACCACTATTAGCTATCTATTGGTAGTTGCTGAAGCCAGACAATATGTTCACGGAAATTCATTATATGTTTTGAAATTTTCCATAAAAATAAACATTCAAAAAATAAAACCTATCAACAGTAGAAGGTTATAATGCAATTGAAACTCATTTAATCTTCAGACTGAAGATATAATCTTCTGAATGAATTCATAATGAACTTAGATTACATAGTAACCATAATAATTTGGACAAAACTTATCTGCAGTCTAACAGATACCAAATCAAGCCAAATTCTGCCAACAAATCTATTCCGACTCATAGCAATCCTACAGGACAGAGAAGAACTGCCCCTGTAGGTTTTCTAGACTGTAAATCTTTATGGGAATGAAAAGTATCATCTTTCTCCTCTGGAGTGGTTAGTAGGTTTGAACTGCTGGCCTTAAGGTCCTAATGCATAAACCACTATGCCACCAGGGCTTAATTCAGCTAAATCTACTTATTTTCTCAAAGCAATCATAATAAAAATAACATTAAGAAAAGGGAAATAAATAATTATTCTGAAACTTCTTTTGTTGGAATGTTTGACTTCTAATTCCAAATGATGTCAATGCTTTAAAACTAAGCCCTTTTTAGGCTTAAAAAATTTGTTAGTTAAAGCAGAGAGAAGAAAATCAAATGTTAGAACAACATAACACAAGTTTAACACTAAATTTCTATATATTTAATCATTATTTTTATAATATAGAGTAACGTGGCTAGTCCTTTCTCCATTTACTGTGAAAAATGCAAGTCTCCATATTTCATAAATCTTGAGACTCTTGGATATATACTAAAAGCAATATGCTGTTTAGAACAGAGCTAAAGAACAGAATGTAATATATATGATTTAACTGAAATATCCTTTAAAATGACCTCACTTGCATTTTTGACAATTTGACAGTTATCATAAAAAAATATTATACATTAAAGCACAGTAACTTTCTATTAATTAGGGAGGTACATTTAAAAAACCTTAAGATAGCAGTTTTGAAAATTATGTCACTCAAAATATATCACTATATTCCTAGGATCAGATTAGAAGATGGAGATATACAGCAAAAATATGTATTTTCAATCTATAAGAAAAATGTGGGAAAAGCCATATTTATTTGGTTCCATAAAAAATTTTTCTAATTCCAATGCTACTCAGTTTTCTAAGTCTATATGAATTGTAGACATATTAAATAGAAAATTAATAATAAACTTAGGGCAGATAATATCACACAATTGAAACTTTTACGTAGGCTCAAAAATAGTATTTATACTATTTAGTTCTTTGAGAAGATATATACAAAAAATACATGTGACCTGCTCCCTGGGGGATGGACAACTGAAAAGTGGGTGAAGAGAGACGTCGGACAGTGCAAGATATGACAAAATAATAATTTATAAATTATCAAGGGCTCATGAGGGAGGAGGGGGGGGATGGAGGGAGAAAAATGAGAAGCTGATGACAGGGGCTTTGGTAGAAAACAAATGTTTTGAGAATGATGAGGGCAATGAATGTACAAATGTGCTTTACACAATTGATGTATGTATGGATTGTGATAAGAGTTTTATGAGCCCCTAATAAAACGATTAAAAAAACCCCACAGGAGTAGAAATTTAAAATATAGCACAGCTCATACACTTTAGCTATTCTGATCGTAAAAACCTTGTTTATTAAAAAAAATTATGGAATTAAAATAAGACATAATTTCTCAAATTTATATGCAAAGCAAAAACACATAGGAGTACGAATTTTGAGCCACTCACATCTGCTACTGATTAGAATCTTAACCAACACTCATCTTTGTCTTTAATTTTTTTTTTTCATATTCATAATGGTCAGGCAGGTGTGCAGATATTTTTCTCCCCCAGATGCCTTTAAAGCCTATCATAAGAAGAAAGTAAGATGTTTAGTTTAAAATTAGAAGCACGTGGAATAGAAAACCTATTGCGGTCCAGGTGTTTTGTATAAGGATTCTTCTATGCCTCTTCCTAAATTCCTGACTGTTTTTCAGGTGAGGAAAAAGAACTGGATGAAACATACAGCTAGTGAGAGAGCTGCAGTGGCTTGTTCTGAGCTCTGCTCTTGAACATATTGTTCAGGAGAATGAGGTAGGTTTGGGTAAGCATTTGGTCTGTTGTTTTTATCCAAAGTCTACAAGAAAGATATTCAAAGCCAAGAAGTTCAATTTTGCTATGTATGCCTTTAGGACCCCCTGAGTCCGAATGAACTTGATGGTAATATGTTTGGTTTTGGGTTTCTGTACAAGGCCGCCTGCACACTATTCTCAAATCACATTATATAAATCACTGTTGTGCATGATTCTGTAATGCTTTCAAGCCCTCTCTATAGTTTCTAATGCTCTCAAACCACACATATACAAAGTAGAGGTAGCATTATGCATGTCCATGTAAAGGGTATAAACTTGTTAGGCCTGAGTCTGTAAATGCTCCCAACCAAAGATGCAGAAGTCACTTGTAATGTGAATTCAAAGTAGACAATTTCTAACTTTAAAAATATAAGAATGTGAAACATGTGAGGTACACAATTTCCTATATTGGCTTGGCACATACATACTATGATAAAGGAAATGTGAGACATTAAGCATGTTGAAAACAACCCCTTTACCTTTAAAAAATAAAACATTAGGAGAGGGAAAGGTCTCACACCCTCTCTAGACCGTGCCAACAGTCTGGAGGGGAGATTCTTGTGGAGACTGAGACCCAGGCTGCCCACTGCTACCAACCTTGCAATCCAGCTAGAAGGGTCTGCCACTTGCTTTGAGAGTCAATTATTTCTGAGACCATTCCCAAATGGTAAAAGTGTGAAGTCTAGAGATTAGGATTCTAACCATTGAACAGCAATGTAATTGTGAATTCTAATTCTCTAGTTCTACATGAACGTCCTGAGGTCTCATCTGCACACCTCGCAATGAACTGCTTTGCAATAAACTAAATGAGTTCATGCATGAGAAAATCTCTATTGATTACATTTTAAGACAAAAATTTCCAGGACAAATATACCTTCATGTATGTTACGTAGACATTGTATAACCATGGCTGAGTATGCAAAAAATTGGAAAATATGTTTTGATTGCTTTCATGACTGAATGAGAAACTCTGATCAGACCGAGCAAGAAATACCTGTTTATAAGAGAAAATAATTTGGTAATGTTTAATTCATCCTAAGATATAGTAGATAAAATTATTTATGAAAAGTTGGACTGAATAATAATAGATGAGGTGATTGTTTTCTAACTTAATTAGGTCTTTTGTCAATACTGGTTCAAACAGTATGAGGGATTTTTTACCACATATATGCTCAAAAAAAGCACCAAAATTAATGATCATTTAAAATCACAAATACAAATAATACCATCAGATTTTCTTTAGTACACAAAGCCAATTTTTATAGAAAAAAATTAAAAAACCAAAGAACAATATAAAGCTCCCCTTCATAATATATCCTGTATGTAATACAGGTAGACCATCCTGAGTTCTGGAATCAGTCTGTGCAACCAAGTAATTCTATACCCAGAAGTCAAGCAAGATAATACCTTTTAATTCATCGCTTTTTCTACTGCAGAAACAAATTCATCTGGAAATTTTCTAGTCAAACACTTGCTCTACTTTTGCAATAAAAAAAAAAAGATTTCTTCTCCTGAAGATGTCATACAGGATGCTCATGCTTTCAGAAGCACAATCAACAACTTTAGAACAATGACAAGTTGACCTGAGCTGAATACATAAAACCATCAAAACAAAACCACTGCCATCAAGTTGATTCTAATTCTCAGAACCTTGTAAGTCAGAGAAGAACTTCCCCAGGGTTTCCAGACTGCACACCTTCGTGGCAGCAGACAGCCTGTCTTCCTTCTGCAGAGTGGGCGGTGGCTCTGAACCAAAGATCTTTGGTTTGCAGTTGAGCACTTAAGCTCTCTGGCACCAGGGATCCTGTTGAATTGTAGTTTAGGCTGCTAAAAATAGTCTCTTTGTAAGTAGTTTAGTCCTTTTCCTAAGGACAGTCATGTACCAATGTTCATAGTGAAGTAGGATGTTATATAATTTAGAGAATTTGCAACCACTGCATAGCAAAATCTGGTCCTGTTTAAAGCATCATTGACAATTTTCATAACTTTGCAAAGATAGTCAAATTGCTGAGAGCGATCTGTGTTTGTGTTTGGTCCTCAAACCATGCCATTTGAATTTTCTTCATTTCTCTCTATTGGATCTAGGTCCCTCCCGTTAGCCTGCAGTGATCAGTGGAGCCTAATCTTTCAAAGTCTGGAGAATTGCTTTCTGCGTTTTTGAGAAATGTCATGATTGTCCATTGTGACTTGCCTGGATCATGAGCAACAGTAGCTGATGATTCTCCATCTAAATGTTGTTTAATAACCTTTTGTTATTAAACTTCCAAACTGATAGGTCACACTTGCCTTACAAAAACTTTTTATTATTAATTGGGTGAAAGTGTGCAAAACAGATCAGTTTCCCGTTCAGCAATTCATACATGTTTTTGTTACATCTCTTTGACCGAAATCCTCGCAATATAATGTCACTTGTCCCACTTCCTCTCTATTTTCTGTTTCCACGCCTTCTTATTTTCTAACTCTTCTGATCTTTGACCTTAAGTAAAGCCTGTCCTTTTGATCTCAAATGGTTCATTACTTTAAGGAGTGTGCCAGCAACAAGTGCCAATTGCTGTGAAAGGCATCACATTAGAATGCCCTGGATAGAGTGGGAGAAAAAAACCTCAAAATCATAAAGAAAACAAAACAAAAAAACAGACTTATTGGCTGGCCAGACATTGGTGAGGCACCTGAGTCACATTTCAGGTCTGAAAAGGAACTCATGCCCGCTGCTCAATTTTCAGCCAAATAATGGACCCGTCGCCTTTGTTTCTTGCTGCTGCTGCCATTTGCATCAGCCTTGCTGCATTTGGCTGTCATAATACACTTTACGATAATATGTTCTTAAGAGAAAAAATAGTACGGCACTCAAGAGACGTGAGATGCAGGAGAGTGACGACTGCTGCCTGCCAGTGGAAGCCCGCAGAGACCTGAATCAGGGACACAGACCTTAAGGCGCTCAAGACACATCAACCATGACACTCAAAACACACTGCCGTGGACTTGGTGCTGGCTCACAGCGCCCTGATAAGGGCAGGGTACACCTGCCTCGTGAGTTTCCAAGTGTTTCCAAGAGGAGAAAGCCCCATTTTTCCCCCTTTGGAGTGGCTGGTGGTTTCAAACTGCTGACTTTGTGGTTAGCTGCCAAACAGGTAACCAATACACCATGAGTGCCTCCTATCGACTATAGGTAACATATGTAGTATTCGCTGCCTCGCTGCACAACTGCTTTGTGTACAACACATGGGATACCCGTGTGTTGCATGTGAGAACCTGCAGTCTTCATTATGTCCCATATTATGCTCAAGATGCCTGAACTCTATTGGACCCTTCAAGAACATGGACATTACATATATTTGGTCAGATGCTGCCCAAATAGACATTCTTGAGGCCCATGACTGTTCCCTTACCACAAACATCAGTTCTCAGAAGCTAACTAATTTGAGGCTCACTGGCTAAATTCTTGTTTGATTTTTTTTCTTTTTTAATTTGAAGAGGCCCGATTTTACATTTCAAGCTTGACTTATTAACAAAGGACTTTTAAGAATGATGATATTAATAAGCATGGGAAAGTAAGATTTTACTGAAGATTAAAATGTATACGACTAAGTAATTGATAGTCAACAGCACAAAAGAGGCCAGCTTCTCTCCTTATACTCTCTTCCAAACACCAGGTCTGGCTTTCTATGAGCCCCCTGGTTTGCTAATAGGATTCATTGCACAGATAACAATGATTGACTGTGTAAACAGATGGAATGTGTAAAAGGCTGAGTTCAAGGTACAAGGCTGAGGTTTTTTGGCTTCAATCATGGAGGGCCAGGAAGTGTTATTGAAAGCAAATGACTCACATAAAGACAGACAGACACACACACACACACACACAAAATTTTGGTTTAAAAGAGGACAGTGTTCAGTCCATCAGTGGTATCGCAACCTAACCAATCATCAAACTCACCAGAGAAAAACTAACTACTATTAATAAAATGCTACAGAGCTCTGCGAGACTCGCCCTAGATTCAGATCTGGTAGCTCTGAGAGCAGATAATGGTGATCTACACTTCACCCCTTACCCTCCACCTAAAATTCCCCAAAATATTCAACTATAGAGCCAAGTTCACATGTATTGGTTTCATCTAGTCTTTAGAATCCTCAATAACTGACTGTTCCACGCTTGGCCGAGAGTTATACTTTCCCGGCCTTGGGTGAGGTCTGTCCCTGTGTATATGTGCTATGAAGCATCCCCAGGTGTTTTCAATGTGTAGCTAGTGTTGAAGACCACAGGCCCTAGGCCAAGGCTTTCCTGCTGAGCAGTTTATTACAACACTGGTTGTGATTTCTGTTCTTCAAAGCAAAGACCATATGCCATTGGGATTACCTACCAGTAGATGTTACCTGATCTCTCACGGTATAAGCTACAGCACGGTGAAAATACAAGCATACCACGGGTACAGATCCTCATTACTGATTAAGCCAAGTTACGGATAAGATAAAATATTAGTTTATGCTAAATCCCAAGGTTACAAATGTATTGTGTAACCTTCATCCTCTCAGTGAGTCCAAGGGTTGTGGACAAATAAAATCATGTCCAAATGGGTTAAGGGGATCTGAGTAACATAATAAAATCCCTCAGCTTTTATCTTCGAAAGTTCAAGGGAAGCTCAAGAACCCAGGAGGAAATCAGAGTGAGGGTATCAGTTGCTCTGAGCAATTCTGGAAAACGCAGGGGAGACAGAAATTGAACAGGGGCTTCCTTTCCCTAAGGTAGGTTAGAAGATGCTCTTTTTGTCTTTCCATAAACACATCTAGAAATGCTTCATAACTTTTACTTTTCCCAGGTCCCTGGGAGTGCGGCCTGTGCTGGAGGAGACTGAAGAGTGTAGCAAAGAAAGATAAATGAGTAGTCACAGCTGGTTTGTTCGTAGAGTCTAGCCAATGTCAAAGGCAGAGAGGCTCTGACCTAGAAGCCAATAGAAGACATGACCACAAAAGAAACTGGCAAACGTATCGGCTGGATCATTGTGGCTGTACCGCCACAGAGAGAAAGGAAATGGGCAGTCCTGAAGAGGGGTAGCTACAGGGATTGAAAGCACAGAAGGTTTCTATGATTACAGGATAGGTGGACAGGCTCCTCTAGGTTGAGAAATCTAGAGGCCTGAGCGGGAACAGCAGACACACAGGGGTGAGCCTGTGGGCCTGGGTCTCAGGCACCCAGTGAGCTGCCTCAGTGGGTTTCCAAGGCTTTTGGGGTTCACACCCAGTTCATTTCTCTCTTGATACGGAAACGTTTGCCTGGGGGTTTTTTGGAGGGCGTTGGGGGTCGGGGAGGAAGCTAGGCCACCTCTGAGACTCTCTGTCCCATATAACTGAAAGGCACACCATCCTCCTAGGTGGGATTTTCCTACTGCTTTGCTCAATCCCTTTTCAATTGAGATGGTTTCCCTTCTGATATATTCAGAACTGACATCATCTTGGTGTGTCAGGAAGGAAGGTTGTGTTGGCCTAACAAGTTACCACATGCTGCCCAGAGCGCTAACCAGGAGAGAGAGGGCCATCATAGAGCAGTAGACTGGCTGTATTCATTCCTCCTGTTAATCCCCAGAACAATGCCAAAGCTCCTTTCAGATGTACATGTCTCTTGCTATTTTACCTCTTTGTCTTTAGTATTCAGGTACTGCTAATGCTTGGAGAAATATAAGTCTGTGCGGTTTATCTGCTCTTTCATATTAGCCTTTCATGAGCTCAAAGAACGAGGAGTCAATATAATTTATTTCTAAGGGTACTCTACATAAAACACACTTTAATGTGTAGCAACATATTGCGTTACATAGTATAGGAAGATTTAATGACAGTATTTAGTGAAATAAAAAGATATGACCTAAGTCAGAATATCAGAAATTCTCCTAAATAAAGCAAGAAGATTGATGATGTACGATTTTGGTTCTTATAGCTAAGAATACTGAAATGGAATTATATGTATATCCATGTTATATATATGAATATGTATACATATACACGTGTATTATACATTACTTTATACCTCTACACATATGCCTCCAGATGCAACCTGTGTTGGGAGAAATTGAAATGAATGTAAAAAAGGATTCTCATATATATATATTCTTTCCAAATAAAGATGAAAGAAATATGATCCTCTAATGTTGATTTTTCTTGTCCCAAATAAGAACTAAGTACAAGTTGCCTCTTCTTAACTATACAGCTTAAGTATCCATAGATTCAACCAGACCAGGATGGAATTAACTTTCTATTATAGATATATAAAATATCAAAAACCAAATATGTTGCACTAATATCAAAAGTGTTGTATTGAACACAAAGCAAAGTGAACATTTCTGTTTTGTGACATCAGAGAATACTATTTCCAGCCTCCTGAAAACTGGAACTAAAATCAGAAAATTGTGGCTTTCGGAGAAAGGTATTTAAATAAGACTATGATTTCCCAGTTTCCATCATTTTAAAAATGTGAAACATCTTGCTGTTCCTAAGAAGATGCTCCCCTTTGTCGTCCTACATGATGAACAAGGTAACTGTGCCTTTGAAGCAGCAAGAATTATTTACATCCGCTCTAAAATGGCTTTGGGAGACACATTTTTTAACCTTTATTTTAAAAAATTACAAACATATAGGAGAGAAGGAAAGTAGTACAATGAACGTCTGTGTATCCACCAACTCGTTTTGACAAACCCGTTCCATATGTCCGGCACTCCCTCTCCCCAGCTAACTGCGGCATGGCCTGCAGACTGGGTACTAAAACCAAGTGTGCTGAATCACTCTGCACTGGGCACTTTCCTGAGTCGTTACCCAGCATCTGGTTAAACAGGGATATTGCTTCTATTTTCTTCAAACTATTCAATCTTATTTATTTATTTTTTTACTTATAGATTTAATAATATATATTCCTACAGTGGTACTTTTTGTATGTAATGTCTTCTTTAACTGCAATGTCAATGCTTTAAAAGAGTGTCTGTTAGCATTCTTCAGAAGCCTGTCAAATCTGCTATTCCAAATAGTTAAGTCAAAGTCGTGGTAAAACATGGTAAGACTGTCAACAGAACCAGAACTTATGTCTGACAATGACACAAGAAACCAAATGTGAATCGTACCCATTCACTGTTTCGCGCTGGGCTACAATCTACAAGGTCAGCAGTTAGAAACTACTGGCTGCTCTGAGGGAGAAAGAAGGGGCTTTCTACTCCCTAAAGGAGTTAGAGTCTCGAAAACTCATGGGGCAGTTCTTTCCCGACCTATAGCGCTGCTCTGAGTACCTATGGACTCAATAGCAGTTGAGTTCTTTTCACCCGCCACGTCAAACTCTTTTCTGATAACAACCTTTAGCTCAATTATTTACATGCCCTTCATAGTGTCCTACTCAGGGACATGGTACAGAAGTTGGAGAATTATCTACATATAAGCCCCTCCCAGGGGGATGGACAACAGAAAAATGAGCGAAGGGAGGGAGACATCAGACAGTCTAAGACATGACAAAATAACAATAACTTGTAAATCATCAAGGGTTCATGAGAGAGGGGGCCAGGGAGGGAGGGGAAAAATGAGGAGCTGATATCAAAGGCTCAAGCAGAATGTTTTGAGAATGATGAGGGCAACAATTGTACAAATGTGCTTGACACAATGGATGTATGTATGGATTGTGATAAGAGTTGTACGAGCCCCCCAATAAAATGATTTTAAAAAAAGGAATTAGTAGAGATTGTCTAAACTACATTAAAAAAATCACTGAAATTATCACAGTGGTCACTTCCATATAATTTTAAAATGGAAAGTAAAAATTAAGGAAACTTCGAACAGTCAGAATAAACACGGATACATCAAGCCAGATAGTTCTTCTAACTAGTCTAGGTGGTTTGAGGATTATTTCCATTAAAAGTTGGTGACATGTATCATTAAAATTGTTTTTAATAAGAAAAATTCCACATTTTATGCCAAAGAATGCTAAACGTTAAAGAAAAATTAATAAAAAGTATATTCACCTGTTTTTACTTTGCTTTAAGTCAAAAGAATATGGATATTTTAAAATAGTACTTGTATGCATAACTTCTCTCCCCTCCTCCAAGGCTTCAGACAACAAATGAATTGTTTATCATTAGGTGGAAGATAGTTTTAAATTTATAGATTAAAAAATTTTAAAGCCTATTACAAATCCGAGATATATATTTCTATAAAGTTTCATGTTTTAAGAAAAAAATATTTTTAAGTAGAAAAGGCTAATTGATCTGTGCTATTAAAATGAATGAAACTGGTTAGTTTGGGGGAGGGTGATGACTGGGGGATGACCAGGGGAGACAGAGATTCTGGGACGTTCTGTTTCTTGATCTGGATGCTGGTTACACAGTTGATTCAGTTTGTGAAGATCACTGAACTGTGATACATATGCACTTTTTTGTATGTGTACTATATGCACTTTTTTGTATGTGTACTATACAACAAGAAAAGGTTTTTTTTATGCAGACTGAATTCAAATGTGACTAGATTATTTCATACAGTATTACACAGGGCACTTGAATATTTCTGAATATTTAAACAAGGAGCCTTCAAAAGGTATATGAAACAATGAAATTGCAAGACAGTGGAAGTTTCCAACAAACTCTGAACTCTTTTACATATTAGTAAATATTATTTTCACATTTATAAATATATCTATATATACAATATACAAGTGACTTCTAATTTCATTGGTGTACAAGGACAATTATTTCCTATGTAACCTAATTTATTAAACTTACATTGTCCTTTAATGAATTAGGAATGATGCTCATCATTGGGCCTTCGTGAAGAACTGGGTGTACCTAAATGCACTCTTTCATGTAAGATGTTAGAACCAAATCAAAGTAAACCAGAGGATCCATAATGCAAGACACATTCCTCAACCTTTCTAGAAGGCCATGTTTTAGAGGCTACAAAATAGACTTACTTTTAAGGGAAATATATATATATATTTCATGAGAATTTATATCAATTTGTGTGTGTGTGTGTGCACAGATGTAACAAAAAGACTAATGAATACACATTTCTGATGACTTTTATAAATTATTCAAGATCTTTAAAAATAATTACTTTTGAAAAATGATAGATGTATACTAAGACATTCAAGTAGTCTGGGTTCATTTAAAGTTTAATTTAATAATATTATCAAATAAAAATAAGTACTATTAAATAAATAGTATTAAATCAATGAGCATTTAAGTTAGCGAAACCTAATAAAAGGCATAAATCTGCTATTCTAAAAGAAGGTGAAAATTCAGAATATGGAACAGAGAAAGGATAAAAATCCAGACATAGGAAAATATAAGCCAAAATGGGCCAAAAAATTTGATTCTGTGACTGGTAAAGTACATACAGTGCATAAAGGATATAGCTGTCTATATGATACAACCCCCAAGTACATACGTATTCTTTCAGCTCCAGACAGACTCTCAGGCAGAAGAAGCCACTTGAGTTTAGGATTAGATTAGTACTGAAAACTAAGCACCTTGGGTCATGTCCACATGTTCACAATTTGTGATAAACTCTGAATTCTTTCCAGCTAAGCTGTGCTTGAATTTCACCTTTCTTCATCCAATAAGCCCTCTGCATTGCCTGGCTTTCTTATCCAAGTCCTTTTGCTTTCTTTCTAGATCCTCTCTGGACTATTCCTTGATCAGTCAGCTGTGAACTATATTTTTCCTTCACTGAAGTGATAGTTTTCCTTCTATGATACCAAAAATGTGTAAGCTCTGAAATAATGAGGATTTATTTTTTAAATTATGGCTTTAAAATGTGTGCAAATGTGTATTTATATATATATATATTATTGTGTTTATATATAGATAAGGGTAAGCCCAAAAGTATTGTTACTATGGTTCCAATTCATACTTGAACAGATTTATAGCAAACAGAACCTGCTTAAACATGTCTCTGTGATTAGCAGATGGCTGCATACAAGCTCGCTCAGCAACATATCTGTCTCAATCTTGTCTTCAAATCCAGGGGCAATCCAAACTGGTTCCCAAAGGGTTCTTGCTGGCACTGGAAATGAATAATCTTGATAGATTTTCTAAAAGCCACAGGCTATCATGAAGGTTTATTATGAAAAGATTTTTCAGAAAGTCGAAACCTATATTGGGAAGAAGAAGGTGGAACGCTGGGAAGAGGGTTCTCTCCCATCCTAACAACGCACCCGCTCATTCTTTGAGGGCAGCAAGAGCTGTCCTATGGTAATTTCGCTAGGAAATCCTACCCCAGCCACCCTTTCTTGCCTTTTTAAACGTCTTTTCGTTCCCCCAATTCAATAAATATTGAAAAGGAATGCCACTAGAGTTCCTGAAGGATGCCCAAACTGCTTTTGTAACTTGTTATACATTGGAGATAGCAGAATGAATCGAGGAAGAGTTAGAGAGATGGAAAGACTGACTTCACAAGTGTATTCAAGAAACAAAGGCTTCACATTTTTATAGTTTTGTTTAATAAAGGTTTCTAGTATTTGGTAGCAGTATTTTTTGACTCAACCCTGTGTCAGCCGCTTTCACACGGACAACACAGTGCCATTCGTTACCTTCGCTTTGTTTGCAGCGTCCATCACGGACCATTTCCAAATTCATGAGTGCTTTTTATGATGGGGTAAGTAAAATAAGGGCAATTTACAGACCATCTATCATATTTTCAATATTTAAAAAATCTGATAGGGAAATTGATCACTTTAGAGGTGAAATAATTTGCCAGTTACAATACTGTTCTAAAAAGCAAGACTGGGTTCTAAAGTAAGGTCTTAATGACTTAAAAACACTAAAACCTCCACCTTTAAGCAGATAAATCCAGAGGACAGAGAGTTCTGTTTCAATGTGACTCTCTGGGAAAGTGGGTAATATATCTGGTTTCATGTTCATGTACCCACTTAGAAGCTGGGCGGAGTCTAGAAATGACCCTCTCCAGGCTCCTCTGCACCATGTTTGACTGAAAACTCACTGGATAGCATGTTCACAGGGGAAAGGTCTTATCTAAGGAGGCAGCATATTGTAGTGGAAGGGGTATCAGATTTATAGTCAGAAATATCTGAGTTTAATTGGGATCTTCCATTTACTTAGACAACATTTACAAAAACTCTGAGCATATTTCTTTACCAGTACAACAACACAGATGTTGAAGGTCTACAATTCTAAGAATGAAAAGATCCGATGTATGTTAGATTCCTAATAGAAAACTCAGCTATTCTCAAAGTGCCTTCTCCAATTTACATATTCAAGTGAAATGCTGAACTGTAGTGACATCTCATCAGTTGCAGGGGGTTCACTATAAAGCAAAGCCCCCAAATCAGATATATGACTCCAGAATAGACCCATTCTGTGTGGGTCCCTGTGACCCCTCCAGGCATCTTAATGAGAGGACAGTGGCCCTGGCTGTTCATCACCCAAGAATATGAAGGAAAAGGCCCCTTGAAAACAATGTCAAGAACGCATTATTATACCAGATAACGCAGGTTTCCTTACAGGAGGGCAGGGAGTTAGGAAGGAAATGGTTTTCTTTTTGTTTCTAATTTGTTCCTCTCTGTCTTCTGAAATGTTAGACACACAGGCTACTTATTTATAAATGATGCTATAAAAACATAAGATGAGATTATAAAAAGAAGGGAATGAAGGATGAGGTAGGAGATAAACTTAAGGTCTGTTAACTCAAGATGAATTTACATCCTGAGTCAACAAGTTGATAAAATGATAAAATCCATGTTTCAGGCCTGCTCTCATCTGTGCCACTGAAAAAGAAAGCGAGACAGAGAAAAAAATCACATTGACCTTCATTTTTCTCACACTGTACTACATTCAGAATGAAATGGAGCTTTACATGAGGGGTGGTTGATCTAGCGCTTTACTGTGGATTAAACGATGGGCTGCTCATCACAAGGTCATCTGTTCAAACCCACCAGTGGTTCTGTGGGAGAGAGATAAGGCTCTCTGCTCCCATAAAGACTGACCGTCTCAGAAGTCCTCAGGAGCAGTTCTACTGTGTCCCCTAGATGGTGGTATGAGTTTGAATTGATTGATGGTGCTGACTTTTGAGTTTAGTTACACATAGCTACTGAGCACCTGGAATGTGGATAGTATGAATTGAGACGTGCTATAAAGGTAAAAGCATAAACATTGTTCAGAGACTTAACATTAAAAAAATTATAAAGAGTTCTGCAATATTATAGTATTTATAATATACATTAATGTTTTGAATATCATACGTTTAAAATATATTACTTAAATGGATTTACCTGTTACATTTCACACTTGTCAATGAAGCTAGGAGAAAATGTACAGTTACACATGTAACTTGTATTTGTGGCTTATGTTACATTTCTTTTTAAAAAAAAATTAAATTGCCTTTATTTATGTAATTCAAACCATTTCACTAGGACCTAATCCAGACAGCATACCATTCCATAGTTCAATCAAGCAGTGTTATATAATCACTAGCACCATTAGTTTCAAAATATTTCTTCCTTCTTGTATTTCTTGATATCAGCAACCCCTTGCCCCTGGACCTCCTCTGCTGCATCCCCCAGGGACCCCTTTTCTAGTTATTGTCTCTATATATTCACCCAGGCTGGGTTTCATATACTGAAAAATACAAAAAATACACAACAGAGTTAAGAAGGCTACCAACAATGACAAAACACAACAGAGGCAAACCCCCAAATTAAAAAAAAAGCCCACAGAAAGTATTAAAAACCAGATTAAGCCCAGTCTATTAAAAGGGAGATCAAGTGACAAAGTTTTAACCATCATGTCAGATTGAGCAAGAAAGCAAATATATTCCAGACAAGTGACAAAGCATGAACACTAGTCTCTTCAATTCAAACAAGGTCAATCTTCATTAAAAAAACCCAACTTTTTGGGTCAGTGATGTTCATGTGATATTTAAAAGTGGGCATGTACTATGTTACAGTACTTGAAACATTTTTTATGTATTTGTGAAGCGTTAAAATTTAAAGAACATAAAGAAATTCAGTTTCTTACTTTCATACTGTTAAATGCATTGTAGGTATTATGTATAAAAATGTGATGGTTTGTAATACATTAAATTTACTACCGATGCTATATATTATATCACTATACTATTTACACAGTGATATATAGTGTACTACACATATTTTCGTTACTTTTCAGGTCAGACAGTCGAAAGTAAACAACCTGAGAAACCTGGGATTTGCCATCTCATTTCTAAATGACTCCAATATCTTCCCTATGTTTGGTCGCTTCACTAAATCTCTTAATCTCGGTGCAATCCATCCTCCACACCACTGCTAGAATTCTGCTTTTGGAAGATAAATGTGATTTTGTCACTTTCCTCCTCAAACACCTCAGAAAGCTCCCCATATTTATAGCAAAGTTGAAACTTTTTTATAGTTAACGCTTGTCAACACCTCACTCCCCACTACCTTTCTGCTCTCATCTCCGATAATCTTCCATTTAGAAACTGCGGGCTCCAGTCACATAAATGCCTTGCCCTCCCTCATGCACGCCGCAGGTGCTCAGTTATGCTGCCCCCCATCTACCTCCATAGCTGGTGCTGACAGCTTCCTGGTCTTCGGCGAGCCCCCAGGCTGAGCTGGAATAGCCTTTCGGTACTCTCCAGGCGTGCTGTGTACGGCTGTATCCATACACCCCATTCATCATATCACATTATACTCTATGTAGCTACTATCTGACTAGGGGCCACTCTGAGAATGAGGGCGATGAACGAAGAACTTGTACTTTTATATCTCTAAGAGAGCCTGCTGTTGAGTAGATTCTGACTTAGAGCAATAGGGCAGAGGAGAACTATTCTTTGGGGTTTCCAAAACTGAATCTTTACAGGAACAGTCTGATCTTTCTCTAGTGGAGGGGCTGGAGGGTTTGAACCACTGATCTTGCAGCTAGTGGCCCAACACTTAACCCAGTGGGCCCCCAAAGGTTCTTTAGGGATTATCTCTAAGGATAATATTGACAAAGACTGAATCTACTGAGGAGTGCCCCCAAAATGAACACAGCTGTTGTGGACGAAGTACAGCTGGAATGATTCTTGAAAGCAAGGAGAGTAAAACTTCATCTCACATACTTTGGGCAAAATATCAGGAGGTGACGGTTCCTGGAGAAGTGCAGCATGCTTGGTCCAATAAAGGGTGGGGAGAATGAAGAAGGCTCCTAACCAGAAAGATGGCCATGGGCTGCACCCATGGGCTCCAAACAATGGCTGTGAGAATGGTCCAAGACGGGATGATGTCTGCTGTATTGTACATGGATTCCTGAATGAGCTGGCACCAACGACAGCACCTAGCAACAACCGATAGCCTTCATTATGGTCACGACAATGGACTCACACATGCCAATGACAACGAACGTAGCACATCACTTCCCTCATACACAGGGTGTCCACGAGTTGGGGGCAACTTAACGGTCACTAACAACACCGCTGCTATCTAGCACCGTGGGAAACATTCACGGCATTAGTTGATGGAAAACATTCTACTTTGTCCACCATCCAGGGCTCTAATCTTGCAAGGCTCTCGTGTTTCTGAGCTATCTAGTGCTTTCCTGCTTCAAGGGCCTGTCGCACTACTGCTCGGCCACAGTCTCGACCAGCGGTTCTCAACCTTCTGAATGCCGCGACCCTTTCATACAGTCCTCATGTTGTGGTGACCTCCCAACTATAAAATTAGTGTAGTTGCTACTTCACAACTGTAATTTTGCTACTGTTATGAATTGGGTGACCCCTGTGAAAGAACCACTGGTGGAGACTATTTTTGTTTATAAAAATGTTTACTTCATCAAAATAATACGTGTATATTTTTTAAAAAGGAAAATACTTTGAATCATATTCTCATCTGTAACCTTCTTCATTTGCAAACCCTACTTTCTTAAGTCAAATCACTCTAAACCAGCGGTTCTCAACCTGTGGGTTGCGACCCCTTTGAGGGTTGAATGACCCTTTCACAGGGGTCACAGACTCATAACAGCAGCAAAATTACAGTTATGAAGTAGCAACAAAAATAATTTTATGGTTGGGGATCACTACAACATGAGGAACTGTATTGAAGGATCACCTCATTCGGAAGGTTGAGGACCACCGCTCTAAACCTTTTTCGTTGTTGCTTCTGATGACTCCCCTCACGCTCTCATATTCGCAAACAGCACACATACACACAACTCAGACCCTGCTCTCATAGAACACACAGGCAAAAGGATCGAGCCCACTCCTAGTTTATCTTCATGCACCCTCATCCATCGTGTAGAGTACTTTACACCTACGACGCACAGTACAATGAGCACTTGTGCCTGGTTGGCTGAATGAACATGGGTATGCATGATCATTGGTGTTAGAGCATGAACTATCTGGCGGTCTTAATTGGAGACGCAATGCTTTACCATGAGTTCAAGTCGGGTACTAATTAAGAACAAGTACAAAGGAAATAAAGCAAAGCAAAGCAAAGCAAAGCAGATAGAAACCAGGAGATCTTCCCACAGCAGAATGGGAAGCCCAGGAATGTAAGTTATGTGAATGAATTTCAACATCCGATAGACTTGAGTTTGCATTCTAGATGAATGCCTTGGGTAAATTACTTAATTCTTCTAAGTCTTACTTTTCTTATCTGTAAAATGGAGCTAACACTTCCTCACTCACACCCTAGTTTGCGGTAAGCAAATTCTACCATGCCCTATAAATGAAAGCTACCTTTATATATGTGGCCAATAATACCAATAAAAATATCACACTGGAAAGCTTGAAGATGCTGTGGCTTCATCATGCAAGGGTGAAAACAGAGAGCAATGGACATGCTTAGCAAAGAGGGCTTGCAGCCCCTCACAAATGGGAAGGGATGAGGGACAGCTTTCTTTTAGCAGCACTATAAATCCCAACCCCAACCAACTCCACTACCACTGAGTTGATTGTGATTCACAGTGATCCTGTGGGCAGAGTAGAACTGCCTTTTGGGGTTTCCAAGACTGTACATTTTTATAGAGAGCACAAAGGCTCATCTTTGCCTGGTAGGTTCAAACTGGGCACCCAAAACACCAAACCTACTGCAAACGCACTGGTTCTGACTCACAGTGACCCTATGTAGAGTTTGCAGCACTGTAAATCTTCAAGAGAGCAGACAAATTCACATTTCTCCCTCAGAGAAGCTGGTGGGTTTGAGCTGCCTACCGTGCAGTTAGCAGCCCAATGTGTAATCCACAGTGCCACTACAGCTGCTCCACTCTAGAGGCACCTAGCTATTTCATTCTTAGTTTCTTTTTTAACCACAATCACAGAATTCCCACAAGTGAGCGGCTTTAAGAAGATATGTTCCTTTTTTTTTTTGTTTTTTTTTTGATACGTTCCTTTTTGCACTCGTTAAGAGGCTAGAAGTCTGCGTTCAGGATGCCAGCTCCAACGACAGGCTTTCTCGGCCCATTTGAGGAAACAAGAAGCTTTTACCAACTTTTCCGGCATTCTTCTCATAGCCATCCTTGGAGATCTCCCAATGGCTTCTATTGATCCCCAGTTCCTGCTTGCCTGCTTCTGTGCCTAATCTGCTCCTTTCAAATCCAATACATGATTGGTTGAATACATACCCAACATTGACATGTCCTCATTAACATAACAAAGAAAACCCTATTCTCAAATGGCACAGCACCCACACAGGCCTTGTTTTGAAGGGCCACAAATGATTCCATAGTAATATTTATATGTAAATTACTATTGTTTGTTCCAGAGAGTCTGCTGAGGGAAAATCAGGTCTCTTCTTTAGATGACACACAAAGAAGCAATAACAATATTTTAGAAATGACAACGAATATCTGATTGCTGCTAAAATTTAATACATACACTTGATGGAAAAGTAAATTTCATAACATCCTATACTAATGCAATCCATATGCTGAATAAAAACACTATCTTCAGTTCCCTATTAAGAGAATGCCAGAATCTCAAGACAATAACATCTCACTAGAGAGAATCATATCTCAGAACCTTAAATTGCTTTTAGCATCTCCATGAAGATTCAATGCATTAATGTTAAGTGATAGGTTAAAAGCATTTAAATCAACTTGATGTTGTTGATATTTTCCATGAAAGAAAACAACATCCATTTTAAAAGTTCTTGCAAAAATAGATTTTGTTGAGAAGAGGGAAAAATAACACAATAAATTATTTTAAAAGGACATCACTTACTAGGTAAAATATAACGCAAACCTGTACAGAACAAAGTGCACTAGACTAACAGGTAATCACTTTTCTTTATCATGGACACAGGGAATTATGAAAGAGCTCAGTCCATATTCATTAAGCTGATGTATAAGTGTAAAATCCTGAAGCACTATCAATATTAAAATCGTGTTCTCAAAGCCCTAAATAACCTAGGAGAAGAGGGAAGAAAATGTTTCATCATATATGACAGTAGGCTTTGCTGGTTTTGTCATATTATATACATAACAACTGTTACCATTTACAAATTGTGATCCGGTTTAGGAGAAAGAAAACCCCAGTCAGAAATAGGAATGGTATGTGTGCAGGTTTGTAAGCTTTTAGTGGATGTATAACAAGTCAAAAGCAAATGGTACAAATGTGCTTGACACAATAGATGCATGTATAGAAATAGTGATAAGAGCTGTGTGAGCCAATAAAGTGATTTAAAAACAAACAAAAAACAAATAGTCAACGTGGAGTTAATTCCTAATACAATAATTTCATCATTATACATTTTTAAAGTTAATGCTCATCACAGCAATTCAACAAATGTAGAACTGAAGTTCACTGGGTGTACTCTGGATGTGAATATTTGAATAAATGAAAAATTTGTGATGGTGCAGAGGAGAAAGGAACATATTAAGGTAAGATTTCCACTGTCCCATAATAAGTTAAACAAACAAAATATCCTATTGCTAATACTTTGAACATCCTATTTATGTCTCTTGTGCTATTAAGGATTTTAGATTATTTTTGTAATTTATTTTTGAAAGTTATTCTAATAATTTGGTTGTATTAAATCTGAAGGCATGTTCAATCATTACTATAGTCCCCTTTTAAGAATATTTTCATAAAACAAAGAGAGGCAAAAACATGATCACTATCTTGCATGTAACACAAATTTCAACTTACAAATTCTTTTATTAGATTGTAGGTAAAAATTTACTTCTCTTTAAAACATTTGGCATAGCTAAGAATGCTGAATAAAATATAATAAGCATTCTTTGAAATTAATAGCTGAACTTGTAAGAAAGCATGAATACTAATAATAGCCCCAAAACAGGAGCAACCAAATGTCCACTGCCTGGTGAAGAGTGAAACAAAATGTGGCATTGCACACATGAAATTCTATTTAGTGATAAAAAGCCAAATTCTCTTTATGTGCCACAACAGAAAACCAGCCTCAAAAATATTATAGTAAGTGAAGAAGCCAGAAGGTTACAAATTTATATGACATGTTCAGAAAAGTTAAGTCTCTAAAGAGAGAAAGTGGATTACTGGTTGCCTAGGGCTGGATGTGGAAATAGGGATTAACTGCAAACAAGTATCACAATGGTCAGGAGTTACCGCGGTGATGAAAATATTTGTGGTAGTTACACAATTTCGTGTCAACTTGCTAAAGGAATGAATCAAGAGTGAGTCCAAGTTGGTCACACCGAAAGTGTGGCACTTCTCACTTAAAGAACATAATGGTCTTTATTCTTGGGTAAACTGACAAATGGCAACAATGCTATCCTACTTATGCTAAACAATAATGCATATTATTTCAAAATATATGTTAGTCATTAATAAATATAATATAAAAAACACTACACCAAAGAAACAATATGAATATTCTATTAATCACATGTTTAGTCTACTTCACAATAAGTGCATTTTTGTCATTTCTATCCCCTTTGCTATTCTCCCACCGAAAGGTCACAAAGAAGCTGGAAGATGGGGTAAGGCGGCCGAGGGCAGTTACTGTTTGCAGGGAGTGCTCTAGCCTGAGAAAGCGAACATGATTCCGGACCTGGAGGTGGGAGAACGTGGCCCCCTCCTTATTCCTTCAGAGCAGCGGTTCTCAACCTGTGGGTTGCGACCCTTTGGGGGTCAAATGACCCTTTCATAGGGGTCGTACGATTCATAACAGTAGCAAAATTACAGTTATGAAGTAGCAATGAAAATAATTTCATGGTTTGAGGGGGGAGGGTCACCACAACATGAGAAAATGGATTAAAGGGTCGCAGCATCGGGAAGGTTGAGAACCACTGCTTCAAAGGAACGAAGATGTTCTAAAGCTTGATAATCAAACCAAAGTCCCGGCCATGGAGCCGAAGCCAACTCACAGCGCCCCTACAGGGCAAAGTAGAACTGCCCTGTGGGTTCCCCAGCCTGTAACTCCTCCCAGGATAGAGAGCTCCATCTTTCTCCCACAGAGAAACCGGAGGCTTCAAACGGCTTAATTGGGTCGTTAATCACAAGGTCGGCAGTTCAAAACCACCAAGGGAGAAGGATGGGGCTTTCTGCTCCCTTAAAGATTTACAGCCCAGGAAACCCCAGGCAGTTCGACTCTGTCCTAGAAGGGTTGCTATGGGTCAAACTCCACACGAGGGCGGTGAGTTTGATTTTTTGGCTTTACTTTCGGGTCAGGCTCTTTGTCTTCGAGGGTAAAAGCCATGTCTCGTTTCTCTGCCATGCTCAGCTCTCCCTGGGGCTCCAGGTAGCATCGTTGGTTCTCCATTCCTGCTTGCTGCTCTCGCGTTCCTCTGCTCTTCCTGTCAGGCACCGTGATTGGCTTAGGACACACCCTGCACAGAGGCAGGCTCGTTCTCAGAGCACGGAAAACCCTACACCCAATAGGATTACATCAAGCGTCATAGGGGTTAGTACTTACAACACACAAAAAGGTCTTTTTGGAGGCTGGGGGCGGGGGGGCAGGGGTCACAATTCAATCTGTAGCAGACGCCAGTGAAAATCCTTCCATCCATAATCTCGGAACCAATCATAAAGCCGAAGGGAAATACTTTCAGAGGGAATTCATAGCACATTGTTTAAGACATTCTGGCAATATTTTCTCACTAATATTTGTATTAGCTTCTTTCTAAGACTGTTTTCCCCATCCTGGTCCCTAGGAGATTAAGTAGAAATACCTGCTTTAAAAGATGTCTTCAAAACTGACTGGTTTGTTTTGGTTTGTTTTGCCAAGAACCGCCTGTACTGGTTAGGGGATACTAGGCACCAATCTGCTGGTCTTCCTGACAGGAGCAATTCATGGAGATGGCAACTTTCAAATGACTTCTTCCCTGTTTCTCTGTGTCGTTGTAGTCAGACTTATACTAAAGACAGAAGCAATATCCTTGGCGATTTTGCTGCCTGGTCGTAAGTGGGTTTTTCACTTTCGTGCAAAAATAAACAACAATCCGAAGCTGGCCATTGCTGCGGCCCCTAGACTGCATTAGAATCGTGGTGAGGCCGAGACTGGCAGGGCCGCGGACTGAAGCAGAAGTGCTCACAGTAGTAGGACCAGCCTGCCACCGGCCAACACTCTCCAGCTCGAGTTCAGGAGTGAGATTTCTGTGAACGCACCAGCACCGCCACCAGCACCACTACCAGCAAAAACAGAACCAACTGTCCTAAACAGGAAAGAAATACCATGTGTATGGTAGTTAGATATCTGCTCTTCAAGAAATACAAGGAGCTTTGAGGGTGTAGTAGTTCAGCATGGCTATTCATTAAAAGGCTGGCAGTTCAAACCTACCCAGCAGCTCTGTAGGATCGAGACCTGGTGATCTGCTTCCGTCAATATTACAGCTAAGAAAGTACAATGGGGCAATCTGCTCTATTACATGGGGTCCCTATGATTTGGACTTGACTCAATGGTGACCAACAACAATAAAAAGATGCTCATTTTAACATGTAATGTATGAAGCTGATTTTCAAATACCTGTAGTGGATAAAGAGTTTTTAAAAAACCCCAAAACGAACAAATCTACTTTCCTTTCTCCATCAGAACTCTGCCTTTGGTTAACTTCCTTGGTCAATTCCCCTGGTAACCCTACAATGGATGTTGACCAGGTTCCTAGGCAATCATGGTGCAGAGCAAAATTGACCCCTGCTTGGTAGACACCGTCAGTTTGACTTGAGAGAACGGAAAATGCCC
>NW_022111373.1:37041583-37052373 GCF_000313985.2 Echinops telfairi | reverse complement strand
GATATCAATGAAACTGGCACTACTTGGGCTATATTTTGAAGATATAGCAACCTTGGGTTGATAAGGGACATGATGAGAAGATTGGAGAAAAATGAGGTTTCAGAAACATCCAGGGTATTTTGCCTGAAGAAAACAAGGGGATGGTAATGTCATTTACACATTCTGGAGGACCAGTCGTGATTGGGAAGGGGTGCTAGAGATGGTGTTGAGAAAGAAACAGTCTTCTCGTCTGCATTTCCACTAGCCCCCTAAAAAAGAAGTACCATGTGAGCCAGTCAAGGGAAATGATGCTTTGAAAATGGCGATAACATGAATCAAATTTTATAATCAGCATTACATCCCTAATTCCTTTGACAGGAAACAGGGATGAATAAAGAAGAAAAAGCAGCAATGACAAAATGCAGCTTTAAGTGTGCAGCACATCATGTGTTAAATTGAAACTACCCCAAAGTGCAACTTCCTTCACTGTTCAAGGAGAAAATCCTTTACGATGTACTTCAGGATAAAGGATTTGCAACTATATGGTGCTTGAGAAATATGCTATTGCTGTAATTTAGCGCACTGTATGTGGGCTTCAAGATGCACAGTGGCATTCCAAACCAACTTTTAAAGAAAATTGCATGGAATTTTCAAGACATCAGGAGTGTTCTTAAAAGTTATGCACACAAAACGGATTTGATAGTTATGAATTACATTTAGTGCTGCCAGATTGCAGGGAACGCTCTTTTTGCCACAGTATGGTTAGAATTACTGTTGACAAAGTTTTAATTTAAATTTTCAAGGATTTAAATGGAAGAATATAGGTCACTGAATCTTCATTCACTGTGTAAGTATTACTACTGACAGAAAGCAAGCTTTGTTAGTGAGGGTCCAATTTTGGCCCTGGATCCCATCTCCTCTGCAGTACTTGGGAATGGAGTATGTGTTAGCGAGAATAATTTGGCTCTCAGTCAGTCAATCAGTGGACTGAACACACACAGAGAGAAACCTACCTAGCTCACTACAGAAGCTCCGCTCAGAAAATATTAAATGCATTTGTGAGGCCGAGACAAGTCCACACAAAGCATATATTACAATCACAAGCTGGATGGGATCTGATCTTTCTTAGCAGGTTGTAGATCTAGATAGATTTGTAATGGGCCAAAAATATATGACATAGCTCCCAAGTCTAATTCTACAATTTTCAGCTGGTTTTCTAGGTTGGGGAAGAAAAAGGGCAAATAGTTGTGGAGTCCACGATGTGTGAAAAAAATTTAAATGGCCTTTCCATATATTGAGCAGTCTTGGGATTATATTGTAGGTTGTTAATTCACACGCTATCGCTCTAACTAGTTTAAAGTGTATGGAATGGAGGCTATAACAAACAAAGACCATTTCTTGAGTGTAGATTTTCAAATAATAAGTGTGCGTGTTTCCACTTACCTGACAGAGCAGAACACATTTCAGAGAAACCGTCTCCCTCACACACACACAAACATGCCAGAGCTGAGTGAGAAAGGCGGTGTGACTCTGAAAAGGCTGTGCCCGTCCACCTACTTTGTGTGCGTCTGGCCCTTCTTTGGGGTTTGCTCTTTTTTGTGTCTTATCTGTCCCCAAGAACCTCGGCCCCAGAATCTTCTCCTCCAAAGAATGTGGAAGGTGATGGATACTATCGATTCATGCAAGACACACTCATGCACATCACCTGTGTCTGCTTACTCAAAAATAAAACCTCTGAGGAAGTGAAAAGACTGCTGGGAAATTTGGGGAGAGTATATGTATGGTGCTCAGGGGCTGGCCATTATAATCATACCGTGTGTAAGCATGTGAATGTTCAATCGGGTCACAACGGGAAACATCCCTTCCCACAAAGCTGTGACAGTAAGTAAACCACAAAATGATGTGCACATTTCAGCGTCTGTGTACAATTCACCCCTCTATCTGCCAATCAAGAAAATTGGATCAGCATTAAAAGAAGTGAAAAGAATACATCACTGATTCTGTTCTCATATATTATTATGTTTTAGATAGTAAATCATTCGCAAAATGCGAGTGCAAGGTGTGTTACGAGGGTAAAACTGGAAACGAATGCGTTGGAGGATTTCACCCAATTTCTTTTATAAACCAGAGCAGACGGAATGATTCTCAGAAAAAGCCAAGTGCATTTGCCTGAACATAAAATAGGACTGACTAAATTTTAAACTCTTCATTTATTTTGTGGAGCTGCAATTTTAAGCTTCTTTTTCATGGTTCACAAATTGCTTAAATCTTATTGTTAAAACACCCATCATATATATTTTGGTTTATTTATGTTTCATTTGTAATATGTACCTATTGCTCTAATCAATGTACAAAGTTAACCAGTCAGCATCAGCTAGAGATGGTTTTAGTTTTCACATATATCCCCCTCGAGCATGACCCGAAAGTTGTCTTGACGACGTCAGCCAGATAATGAGCCAGTTCCTAACAGAGTGCCGCGTTCTGTCGTCAGTGTATCAGAGACGCTCCTCTGCACTTCAGGCCCAACTGCACTCTCTGAGGCTGGCTTTATGGAAGGATTTCCAAAAGAGAACAGGGAAGTGCTTGGATCTCATTTGTGTATCATTATGGTATGTGTATCATTATCAACAGTAGAACAGAAGAATGAAGGGAAATAAAATACCTTTCAAGCACAGCTATGTCTTTCTATGCACATGTGAGGAAGAAAAAAGAAATTAATCTAAGAAATTTAGCCTAAGAAGAGATGGGCTTGATTAAAAATACCCGATGTAGCAATGATGAAACATTCAACTTTCCTCTAGTTCCTAAATGCTTCCTCCCCCTAACCCCCTATCATGATCCCAATTCTACCTTACAAATATGGCTAGACCAGAGGATGCACACTGGTACAGATAGGAATTGGAAATGCAGGGAATCCAGGGCAGATGATCCCTTCAGGACCAGGGGTGTGAGTGGCGATACTGGGGTGGGGGTGGGGGGTAGAAAGGGGGAACTGATTACAAGGATCTACATGTGACCTCCTCGCTGGGGGTTAGACACAGAAAAGTGGGTGGAGGGAGATGTCGGACAGGGCAAGATATGAAAAAAATAATAATTTATAAATTATCAAGGGTTCATGAGGGAGGGGGTAGCGGGAAGGGAGGGGAAAAAAATGAAGAGCGGATGCCAGGGGCTTAGGTGGAGAGCAAATGTTTTGAGAATGATGAGGACAATGAATGTGCAAATGTGCTTTACACAATTGATGTATGTATGGATTGTGGTAAGAGTTGTATGAGCCCCTAATAAAATGATTAAAAAAAACCCTACAATTATCATCATCGAATTGTACTTATCTGATTTCTACCTATTTTTTCTTCTGTTTCTAGAATTATTTATCACATGAAAGATCACAGTAAGCAAAATTAATGTTATCGCAAAGTAACCCATTTTTTTTTTTTTTTGAGTTGGGCTGCTAATCCCAGGGTTTGGTTAAAAACCACCAGCTGCTCTTTAGGAGCAACATCAGACTCCCAGGGTCAGTTCTATTCTGTCCTATAAAGTCCCTGAGAGTCAGAATTGATTCGGTGGCAGTGAGTACGGTTCTGGTACATATAACAAATAAATAAATGCTGTAACTCTGTAGACGCAGAGAACTTCCTTTTCTTTACTCCTAACTTCTTCTTCTTTTTTTTAAGTCTCCCTTTCTCTGCCCACACTTAGTCATTCTCAATGAAAGGTACGTTGCTCTCAGGCATTTGGCACACACTGCACACAGAAGCATATTGGCTGGATCAGTCATGTCAACTCAATACAATTGTTTGAAAAGTTGAAAAGTTCAAACTATTTATTTAATCCCATGCAGATATACTCAAGAAACATATTTGACAGGTAAATTCTAGGTGGTAGTGTCTAACAAACCGAAGGAAATATTTTAGGATAAAGGTTAAAATTAACAGTTTAATATTTAAGTTAAAAGTTTGACTTATTAAATCATGAAACTAAGTGAACCAAATTGCCTTTTGCCTCGAGAGAAAGTCCCACTTACTAGTTATCCTGCAGTGAAAATAATCTGCCAGACCCTCTTATCCCAAAGATACGACACAAAGTAATATCAATCCTTTATTTTACAGGTAATAAAATCAACATCTGGAATTAAACAATTCTGGGAAGGCTGGTACCTTCTATCTCTATAACAGGGGTGGGGAATGTGTGGCCAATGGGCTGTGTAAGACTCGTGAAGTTATCGATGCCGGCTAAGATTGCCTCACCAGAGAAGCAGTTTGCCTCACCAGAGAAGCAGTTTCAGCCATCACATTAAGAGTGATTTAAATAAATATTTTCCCAAATATAGCAGACTAATTTTTAAATTGATAATTTTGTATGGCTTGGGAATGAAGTGATAAATACCCAGATAGCCCTTGGCCAGAAAGAAAAAAAGAAAAGAAAGGTTGCCCACCCCTTTGCTAGAACACTGTCTTTTCTGTTCCAAGGGATTCCATGGGTTTTCCATTCTTGAACAGGTCATTCACTGCTCATGCCTCGTTCTTACCTATTGACAATAGTGCTTTATAAACTACTAGTTGTCCTATGACGTGATGAAATCCTTCTCATGGGAGAAAAGAAAACCCAGACTGTGTCACACTATTTGAGTTTGAAATATACATGTAAAATATGCGTATACTAAATCAAAATATAAAATGTATTTACTCCTTGTGGGACAAGTAAGTATGCATGCCCTTGGGATTATACAGAGCCATACAGGTTGAAAACTTTTGTATTTCTTTCCAAAGAGCTAGGTCCAAGAGATTCAATTTCAGGCAATTGCTTTAAATACATCTGTATGAAATTTGAAACAAAATCAGAAGTCTCCATAAAACTGGTGAAGTACCTAAAATGAAAACAACTTCTTTTTATGCCCAATCTCTCACTTCTTCAACAGCAGAAAATGTGGCTGAAGAGTAAGAGAGTGCTAGGTGTAAGGAACTAGAAGTGTTTTTGTTGTGTGTTGGGAATTCTTTTCCGAGAACACTTTAAAACTAGGAGGCTGATGTTGCTGGGTAGCAATGAGGAGGTGGACTTGTGATAAAGTATATGAGAGCTTAAGCAAAAAGAAAAGAGGACAAGAAATTAAGGGATATAAGACACAGAGTGTCTTAGAAGATAGAGTTTCCAGAAAAAAAAGTCTTATCTACCCAAAGAACTGAAGTTCTTTAGAAACATGGCTGATTACATGTCGGCAGCATGTAATGCACAAGAGTAGCATGAATATTTTTACTTAATTCTCCTGAGTCAAAAGGAATCAGGAACTAATTTGAGCGCAATGGATTGCTGTGTTTTTTACAACAATAAAACAACTCCTGATTGGTCAAATGCTGGAAGCCAACTCCATAGTTTGGCAAGCAATAATGAGTAAGGGGAAAATATTGTATTATTTCTGCCTTTCCTATATAAAAATTGAACTCAGGTAAGCCAAAAAGGTTACCAAGAAAAGTTGCTCTCTTTATGATGAATGCCAACAGGAAAACGGAAAGATCTTCCCATGGGGCTTCACCACCCTAGCAGGATTAGTGGACCTATGAGCATTAGCAGCTAAAACCATGTGATCCTAATCAATGCTTTAATGCTTACAATGTGCTTTGGATGTTGATATTGTTTTCTCATAGAAAACTTGGCAAATGTTTGTTTTCCATTTTCAAACTAGCCAGATGTCAAGGGTCTTAAGAAAGCTAATTACCAGCAAAACCTAGATTTCGTCAAGCATTAGCCAGAAAGGACCAAATTATCTCAAAGAGAAGGTAAAACCCTAAGATTGCTTGTAAGTAGAACAATGTGGTTGGATGCTTTATAAGGAATGCAGCTCTTGAGATTTTTCTTCCCTGCTTAATGAATTCTCAAGAGACCTCCTGGTAGCATACTGGTTAAGAGTTGGGCTGCCAATTCCAAAGTCAACAGTTTGAAACCACCAGCTGCTCTGCTGGAGAAAGACAGAGCTTTCTAGTCCCATAAAGGGGAAACCCAGAGGGGGCAGTCCTACTCTGTCCTATAAGGTGCCATCAACTTGGCAGTAAGTCTGGATTTGGGTTTCACGAAAGTTCAGAAAACACCAAGCAGGAAGAGATTAAAGCCACACTGAAAGGGGATTCAATCTTGGGTTCTCAGAAACCATCTTGGAAAGGCACCCCCCCAAAGGAAGGAGAGGATGATAACACAGAGACCAGGGAACTCCCAAATTTGGGTTAAGGAAAATGAATGTAAAGGGAACATTGCTTACATTTTTGAGAATGGCAGTTATGTAACATCAGTACCTTTAGAAGCTACTCAGGTACCCTGATAGCATACTGGATTGCACATTGGACTGCTAACCATGAGGCCAGTGGTTCACATCCACCAGCCTCTTCCATGGGAGAAAGACCAGGCTTTCCGTACCTATAGACATTTACAGCCTAAGAAACCCACAGGGACAACTCTACTCTGTCCTATAGGGCCACCATGAATCAGAATTAGCCCTAAAGCAATGAGATTGACATTTGTTTTCAGAAGGGTAAAACTATGAAATTCCCCAAACCAAAAAACTCACTGAGTCAGTTCAGGCTTATAGTGACTGTGGTAGTTACACAACCTGGTGTCAATTTGAGGATTAAGAGGATTAAGAGTGAAGGGGTAGGGTTCAGTCTGTCAATCAGATTGTGGCTTGATGATCTCATTTGGAGCACTCAGGAGATAAATAGTTTGCTGGAGGTGGGACATACGCTGACTCCCTGAGAGACTTTCTCTCTGCTAAGTCCTGCGAGACATTTTTGTTGACAAGCCTCCTGTAGAGAGGCTGATGGCAGCCAGAGCCTCAGAGCTGAAGAAGCCACGTGGAGACCCCTGCCAGTGCTGAGATGCTTACACCGCCACTGGATCCACAAGACTTTCCACCCAGGGGCCTGTGACCGTCGTGCATTTGGCGTCATTGCATGTGTTGCGTGAGTCTGAGGAGGAATTTATGGATTGGTATCGGACAATATCGGCTAATACTGGACTTATGAACTTGATCTGGACTGGGCTGGGATGTTTTTGCAATATTTAATTGCTCTTGTATATAAACCTCTTTCTTATACATATATGAGTGTCCATGAATTTTTTCTCTAGTCTACCCAGACCAACACAGTGACCCTTCAGGATAGAGTAGAATTGCCTGGATTGGGTTTCTAAGGCAGTAAATCATGTCAGGAACAGAAAGACTCATCTTTCTCCCAAAGAGTGGCTGGTGAATTTGAACTGTTGGCAGCTCAATAAATAATCATCTCCTTCAATTTTCTTTTAAAATGACTGTTTAAATGAAGAAGGCACTTCTATATAAAGAGCAGAATGATTAAAGAAATAATGTTTTATGACCTAATGCAGTAAAAATTTGGAGTGGGAAACTTTAGTTTTAAATTCTTAATTAGTTATCACCTCTCTGGGCTCAACTTCCCCATCTAATGAAAAAGAAGGTTCACAGAAATAGTTATGCTTCTTCCACGAAGTTTGTTGTAATAATCTAAAAAAGATGATGTGAGAAAATGAATACATTAAAAGTCTATAGTTTTAAAATTTAAAAAAATGAATGCATATCTATGAAGTTCTCCATCTTTCAGCTAGGGAACACGTAATCATGGCATGCAATTTCGATCTGGTGTCAGCATAACAAAGTTATAGCAAATAAGCACATTAAACCTATTAAGTTCCAGAACAAATAATTAGCTCACAGGGGATAGCTGTTTTGTGACTTTTTAAATCATTATTAAGTACACAGATGGACGAACATGCTAGCATGGGACTCAGTTATATTTTTTGAGCTATGACAATTGGGAAAATCCAATATAGCTTTCTAGTACTAAATAAATAGTCCTAAGGATATCACAAATGTATAAATGATAACATCAGAGACTGTCATGGAGAACCGTCCTTGAATGTAGGCTCTGGGACGAGATGACTTCATATTGAATGCACACACTACCACGATTCTAAATTGTGTAGATCCAAACCTTTCCAGGCCTCCATCTGGACATCTGTCAGCCTCAGTGCTCATGTTATTGTTAGTAGTAGAGTTGATGTCCACTCATGGTGGCTCTATGTGTGCAAGAGTAGAACTGCTCTGTACACTCCAAGCAGATAGCAATGTTTGATTTCAGAGGTATGTCTGGTGGAGTTGAACAGCTAACCTTTGGGTAACTAAGCCCTTAAAGTTTACACCACCCAAGTAAGCTTGGCGGTAATGACCAAAAATGGAATGCTAAGAGGACTAAGAATCCCTGGTGGTGCAGTGCTTCAGCCCTTGGTCATTAACCAAAAGATTAGTGGTGTGAACTCCGCAGCTGCTCTACCTGAGAAGACATGGTAGCAGTCCCCTTCAATAAAGGTGTGCGGTTACAGGAACTGTATAAGGGCGATTCTACCCTGTCCTACTGATAAGCCGCTGTGAGTGGAAATCCACTAGATGGCAATGAGTTTGGTTTATTCATTTGTTTTACAGTGGCACAGTACTTAAGCACTCCGCTGATAACTGAGAAGTCGGCAGTCCACAGGAGGATGCAGTCATCTGCTTCCATAAAGATGACAACTTTGCAAGCCTTGTGGGGGCAGTTCTACTCTGTCCAAGGATCTCTGTGAGTCAGAACAGAGTAGACAGCAAGAGATTTGGGTTGATGTCATTACTAGTAGTATTACGAATGTTTATAGTTGACTTCTTCCCAATTGAATTGGGTATTTGATTAGTAATTAGAACCTAAAGTAGTGTTTCTTTTTATATATGTTAAGTAAAATTGTTGCCATGGGGATGGTGAATAAGACAGGAAAAGTTGAAACAAAAATTGGAACTTACCCTGAATTTTCAACTAGAGTATTTTCATGAAGTTTTTTCAAAATTTGTCCATGTGTGCACATAATCTCTTTGGATGATTTCTGTTCTTTCTTTAGATTAACCGATGCACACAAACTCACCCATGAGCAACCAAATCTTGTGGAACCTAAGGTTTATTTTAGTTTTTTTTAAATTTGACATCATTATATTACTTATTATGTCAAAAAACAACAACAAAAAACAAAACTACTCTTCACTAGTTTTTTCTTATTTTAAATGTATGTATTTTTTAATCCATCTTTTTATTCGACTCAGAACTAAGCCAGCAGTATGCATTTAGCAAACCAGATAGTGAATATATGCGGAATGAAACATAAAACAAAACCCGTCCAAATTAATCTCAGGATTAGAAAATAACTTAAAGATTATATAGGTTACTTCCTTACCCACTGTGTCCATTTTCCCAACATTCCCTCAAAGGTAAACTCTATTTGATGGACTCTAAGTAATACAGAATTTACTACCACTGAAGTCATCTAATTTTATGAACTTCTAAGCATTAGGAAGTGTTTTTTCAAGTGTTATACTAAGACTCTATTACTAATATAATCTAACTGGTCAGTCTTATTTTCTTTAGATCTATTCATCACTGATATAATACTGTTAAGATCAACAATGATTATATTTATGTTATAAAATAGTACAACAAAAGCAAACATTTATGCCTGCATATCTGAGTGTAGAAAGCGAGAATGGTGAAACATAGAAATGCTGGAAAAATGATTCAGCAGGTGATTTGGGACAAATTTATTTTACCTGTAACAAGACTCCTTCACAAGATTAACATTAAAAGCAACTAATTAAAGTTAAACATGGTATTTCAGAAATGATAAAACGAATTGAGGTGAGAAAAGTGAAATTCATAGTTTAGCTAATAATTGTTTAGCTAATAAACATGGTATTTCAGAAATACCATCTATTTCAGAATATTTTAGCTAATAAACAAGCTATTTCAGAAATGATAAAATAAGTCGAGGTGAGAAAAGTAGAAATTCATGGTTTAGCTAATAATAAGTGTGGAATTTAGTATTTAGCTCTAACCATAAAATGATTGAACCAACAATATGGGGAGCAATTCTGATGGCACAATGGTTAAGCACCTAGGAGTGTGTATGAAAGTGAAGGGGCAAGCACATAGAAGGGAGTTTACTGGTCTTTTAAGTGTAGGTTAGAAGATTTCTTAGTAATAATAAAAACTTTCTTACACTGATGCTGTATACTCAGCCCCAGCATTTCACTGGGGTTTACTATACTTAGCTCTCCTTTGTTTCAATCTTGTGATTCTGTTAGAATTCAGGATGAACCAACAAGGCTTTGTTTTTTCCCTTTAGAAGTTAAACTTTCCACAGACAGAGCTCGCTAACAATCGCTGCAGCTTGAATGCAGATGCACACTTCTAAGAGAACTGATAGCTTTCTAGTACTAAGAGAACAATCTGAGAGTCAGATAGGGCGGACTGCTCCAGAGGAGGCCCCTCCCGAAAGTCTGGGAGATACCCCTTAACTTGTTACTTGAGGAAGCTGAGTTTGAAGGGCAAGGTCCATTCTATCTTCCATGGGTGCTCCAACCAAACTTACAGCCATCAAGTCAATTTCGACTCATAACAACCCTGTAGAACAAAGTAGAATTGTTCTTTTGGGTTTCTGAAGCTATAAATCTTTACAGAACCAGAAATCTTCATCTTTCTACCACATTGCAACTGGTGGGTTTGAACTGCGGACCTTGCGGTTAGCAGCCAAAGTGATAATCTACTACTCTACCACTTCTTCCTTGAGTACCAGTTAGCACTCAATAAACACTCAGATTCTCCCTTCTGCCTCTGTCTCCTGAATTGGGTCCCTGAGGCAGCATGCCCGCATCACCCATGTGTGTGAACAATAAAAGTCCCTGAAGACAGATGTGTGCATAAGCAAATGTGGTGAAGAAAGCTGATGGTGCCCAGCTA
>NW_022111373.1:37032011-37040536 GCF_000313985.2 Echinops telfairi | reverse complement strand
AAAAAAAAAAAAGTCCCTGGGAGTACTGTCCCAGAGGCATGTTTTAAGAAGTTCTTCCCAATAGATTTCAGAATTTCAAATCTATTTTATTATGGTTAAGATGGTAAGTGCTGTAATTGCTTACGCCTTTATTTCAGGTTGGATGGTTATAGTGTTGAGATGACCTAGAAAATACAGAAGGAAATCAACAATTTCTTTGCTATTGAGCAAAGAAAAGCATTTATAAATGCTACCAATTAAATACCAAGTTTTTGATGAAATATCATGATCACTACTGAGAGGAAAAAGAACATAATACTTGTTAAGTGCAATAGAAATAGAAATCAAGTACTGGAGACTGCAAAGCTACAAATACAGAATTAGAATTGGAGAGAAATAACTTTTAAGATGGACGTATAAATAAGGTAAATTTGCAACAATAGAAGATTAAGCAATTTAGTACCATTTTTTGGAAACAATAAAAGCTATCTATATTTAAATGATCAAATGGAGAGAAAATGTGAATAATCAAGAGTAAACAATAAGACATTCTTTTTGACTTGCAAATGTATTTCTAAAGTTTTACTTTACAACTATTTAAGAAATTCCTGCTTACAAAAGGGGTCAAATCATACCTTGCAATATTGGAATACTTTGAACTATAATTTGAAAATGGAAAGAAAGAAAAAACATGAATGGGGAAAATAAATCACGGATTTAATTTTAAGTAGACCATTATACACAAAGAATACCTAGTAATGTGAAAAATAAGATGGTTTAATAAAGAAGCATTTTGTTTAAGATGTCTTTCTTTAAATAATTGATCATTTTAGCAAGAAAAGATGAAGACACTATTGATAACTGGTGCAACCCAATATACTTGTCAGAATTTCATATGGTCTTTGAGTGTACTTACTTTGATAATGTATACCAGATCTTAATTTGAGTAAACTAACAAACAACTAAAGAAGTCTAGGGTCTCAAGAAGAGGTAGGGAGTGTATAACCTATTAATCTTTCAATAGCATTAGAAAGTCAACAAGGCTGGGGTGTGTATACACACACATATATGTATACACACATATACATATATACACACATATATAATTTTTTATTCTTCAGTAAGCAGGCTAGCCCAACCCTCTGGATCCCATCATAATTAAAGTTGTAGGCATGCAGAAACCCAGTACACAGTGGGTGCTGAATCTACAATTGTTGACAGAGTAAATTTATCAAGTCTGTCACATGCAGGCCAATTGAAATGACATCATGAATGATAACCATGGGACCAGTGACCTTCTTGACTTGGGAGATCATTTGCCTAGAGCAATACAAAAGCTTTTCTGGCAAGTCTGGGGTTAGACAGAAGACAGAAGAGCAGCAGCCAACGACAGCCCCAGGAGAGCAGTCAAGGGCCAGTCCGGGTGCGAGCGGAGCATGTGGAGCAGCAGAGTGAGCCTGTGAGCTGTGGGTGACCTTGTCGGCCCTCAGACTATGAAGGCAATGGCTGAGTATTTACCATCCTCCTTAGTTAAATTAAAGGCTACTTGATTCCGTGAGAAGGGAAGCACAAAAGCCATGCTTGAGTGTATCTCTAGAGTCCTTGTAATGTCAAGAGAAGTGTGATAAAATCCCAGAAAGAAGCCTGGGTTCTTTTTACGAATGTCCCCATGACAGAAGGGTCAAACTGGTCAAATCCACTCTGGGGATAGTAATGTAGACAAGTCATTTTTCCAACCATCCCAGCTATTAGAGCAATACAGGTTTTGCGTCACACAGCTTGGGAGGAAAAAATGGTTGATTTCTTCTCTTTGTTGTCCTCTTAATCCTTGGGACACACGTCTTTGAGGAAGACACTCCTCAAAAGAAAATGTTAGAAAGAAAAAATGTTTTGGAGGTTGGAAAGAAATAGCTGGCAAATTATCCTGAGAACAAAGAAAGCCTAAAGGAAGGAAACCAAGAAAAATTACGCAAATGAAAATGAAGGTGATATAGAGAAAAAATAGAGGGAAAAACTTTGACAGGGAGGTTTAAACAGTTTGCCTTTTATTTCTTATTAATAAGAATATGATTTCGATAGTTTAAGAATAAAAATCAATTAGACAAGTGTTTTAGGGGGAAAAGGTTCCCAAATTCAAGTATACTTGATAAAATAACTCACTATCATGACGTCAGTTCTGACTCATAACGTCCCTATTGGGCAGAGTATGTATAATGGCCCCTGTGAGTTTCCGAGGCTTTAAACCTCTCTAAAAGAACGCCTGGTTTCTCTCCCATAGAGTGGCTGGTGCTTTCAAATTGCTAATCCAACGTGTAACTCAGTAAGTCACCCCAAAACTCCAAAACCCAACTCCCTGCCATCGAGTCGATGCCAACTCACAGTGACCCAACAGGACAGGCTAGAACTTCCCCTGTGAGTTTCTGAGGGTAACTCTTTACTGGCATAGAAAGCCCTTTCTCCTGAGGAGCAGCTGGTGGTTTAGAACTGTCAACCTCGTGGATCGCAGTCCAGTGCAAAACCACTAGAGATCCTTTTATTAGAACCTTAAACAAGACAAACAAATAATTCACATCAGGAAAACCATCGGCATGAGGCCATATGGCATCCAAAGGATTCACAGTCCCGAGCTAATTACAGAAATGGAAAACATAAGAGAAATTGTCACAAAATCATGATTGGCAACAGATCGATTTATCTGGGTTGCAGGTGGAACTAGTGAAGCAGGGAAAGGTCTAAACTTCCTAAGGGCAAATGGTCCTTCCCTGGGCTCACCCTGAAGGTGACATATCATAATCTACTTTTAAACACACTCTGCCTGGGGGCAGAACTGCCACACAGTTGGTGAGTTAGTTAATTGTGCCAGCCTGGCCGATAATCACATGTGGTGCTGGTTGAAAGGCGGAGGGATAAATGGGTGGTGAAGCCTCGCCTTTCTAGTTCTCGGGTCTCTTGCTTTGTGATGGTCGCACCAGGATGCAGCTGCCTTAGCAGCTCCCTGCTTCAGCTTGCAAGATTGACGTCCTACAAGACATCCCCAAGGAGAAGCCGCATGGACCTATCCCGATGCAGCCCTGGGTGCTGGAGCAGCCGTGTGGAGACCCCTGCCAGTGCTGAGATGCTTATTCGTTCATGGACTCAGCTTTCCTCCTGCAGTCGGCATCATTGCCTCTGTTTTGTGAGGTGGAGGACTTTGTGGACTGGTGTTGGGTTAATGGGTTAATGTTGGACTTGTGGGCTTGGGCAGCATTGGGTTGGGATGTTTTCGTGATGCACATTTTCTTTGCATAAAACTCTCTCTTATATATGAGTTGCTGTGGATTTGTTTCTCCAAAGTACCCAGACTAATACAGTTGGTAATGGTAAGAACGCACCCACATCAGACTGATCTCATGTCAAGACTGAAAATGGACTTAGGTTTTCCACTGTAAGCCAGAGCTTTCTACAAACCAAATGCAATGAATGACAATGGAGATGGGCATGTATGACCTCCTCTGGCTTCCCTCCTGCCATGAGGGAGGAGTCACACAATGTATGTATGTATGACTTTGTTATATGAGTTTAGTCCTTTAACTATTCTGACAGCAACTGTTCCTCCCATACCACTCTAAATCTGTGCTGGGTTTGAGCATTCACTGCAATGGCTACACAGAACTCACAGACAAGACTCACAATTAAGGGGGTTTATCAGGAAGTTAATAGATTATCACAAGTCAGGATTAGCAAACAATTAAGTAACTGGTCGCTTCAGCCAGTAGTCAAGTCCCTCTCTGATTCACAGCCTCTCAGCCACATGGTAGCCACATTTCCCTCCAGTTCTCAGCCTCTCAGACATGCTGTCTTTGGTCCAGGAAGTCAGCCTGCCTGTCACTCTGTCTGACCACAGTCTGTGATACTGTGATCCATCTGATCTCAGTGGCTTCCGCCACTTCAGACAGAAATCTTGACCATGCTCTTCCAATGTCTTTGGGTGTTCTCTTCCTGCAATAGTTTCAAAGATGGATCATCCTCTTAGCCAGGGGTGGTAATGAAAAGTGACCAGGCCCCTCCATTAGTGTTACCCATACCCTCTTTGCATAGTCCCACCCAGTTCTTTGGTGGGAGTTACAGAGAATTGGGGAGAAGAGGCATATTTGAGGCATTTCACACCACCACACCAAGTGCTTTAGAATTTATGTTCTAATATAACAAGTATAGTTTAATATAGGTCAAACTTCTAAATAATTATTCCCACAAAACAGGAAAGCCACACTGGGAGGAGGAAGAGGACTGCTTCTTCTCCAGACAAAGAGTCGTTTTCATCTAAGAATGATCCATTATTAGAGTATGCTATGCCAAAAGAGCACGACACAAGTTTTATATCCATGGTCACCACCCTATGTGGTATAGAGTATCACACAGTTACACAGACGGTGGAAATAAAAAGATAAGTAACTTGCTCCAGGTTACAAAGAAGAGGGACGGCAGAGCTGAAGTTGCCACCTAACTCTCCGCCTTTGTGGTGTGGCGTTCTCCACAACTGCCGAGCACATACGTTTGTTTAGTGACAGAAGAGGGACAATCGGAACTTTCGCTTCAGAGAGCAATTTCCCAAGACTATATTTTCCATTTAGTTGTGCCTGAATTATTGATTTGTTTATAATTGCTATCCTTTACTATCAAGATCTATGTTCAATTTGGGGAGTAAAACGCCTATTAGAATGATAAGTTTTCTTCATGACAATTATATATCAATTAAAACGAACATACATTCACAACAGCCCAGCCAGGTGTTACTAAGTAATATAATATAGCATATTAAACATCTGTGAGAATCTGGATAAAAATTACAAATTACATGTCAAACAGCTACTATTTCTGAATCAATGCATCTGTTAAAAAAAACGTTAACATCTCCAGATACTGCACTGAAAGCAGGTCCATACATGATACCTTAGAAAGAAGAATGGTGGAGATTTAATAGCCAGAATACGAGTATCACAATAGAAAGCAGAATTACCGAATAGTATCTTGAAGGACCGAAATTCATGATATCAAGTGTACTTAAAATTCTATAATCTCTAAATACCCTCATTTCCCACTTCCGCCTCAGGGCCTTGTCCCTTCCACCCAGCCAGGGACTATGTCTGCCGAGGCTAAGGCTCTTGCTAGGCATCCTTCCTTTCCCAACACTTGTTAATGGCCAACTGTGGCCTACCTCCTAGCTATGAGTTCCAGGTTGCCAGTGATGAAGACCTGTGCTCCATCAGGTCTGAGAAGTCAGCTGCCAGGGTGTGGATGGCATATGTCACATGTGTGGAAAGCAGCCTAGAGCCTAGGGCTTGCTGGCTACGTGGCCCTCTGCTCTAGGTCCCATCCCAGGTGACTGGGGTCCAGTGAGCATCAGCGCTCGCGTCCTGGCTCAGTAATGAAAACATGCTACAGAATACATTTCTACTTTCCCAGTTAACAAAGAAAAACGGGATCTGTCTCTCCTTCATAGAATTCATAATGAACACAGAATTCAAGAGGACACAGGAAGACACTGGGGCAGAGTAGTTACCTCCAATAACATGCTGTTTCTCTGGTTACAATGAATAACAATTATTACTGTTCTCTTGACAAAAAAAGAAAAATCACGTGGTATTGACATTATACTGGGGGGGGGGGTAAGGTGAGCTTTCAATAATTTGTTTTGATTTTATAACAACAGTTACAGTACAATCTTATAAACTATCAACCTTTCCCCCTTACCTCAAATTATGCTCCCAACACTTTGGAGAACAGTATTAACAAGTGCACAAAGAATTTCACCAGGAATCAAATGACCACTGACAAATTAGACAGGGGGAAGGAAAGTGAGGGCAGGCAGAGGGGAAGTTGGAGACAAGGAGGTAGGAGAAAAATTGTGTTCGGTTTCTAGCCACCAAAGAGGGAAAGTCCCAAAACGCACATTTCTGGTTCCTCCCAAAAGTACTGCTAGAAAAACTGTTTCCCACTCTGGCTGAATTAGCATTAGTGTGATCTAAGGCATTTTAACAAAACCATTGCCCGAGCGCCACTTCCTAGACATTCTGATTTAATTCAACTGAGATAAGCCGCAGTCATCAGTACGTTCAGACACTCCTCAGGTGATTCCCATGTGCCTACAGGGCTTCGAACCAGCCACAAGGAGTTCAGTGAAGGCAGACAGATGAAATCTGAACAAATTGGAATTTGGGTGTACCAGGTCAATAGCTGAATGGGAACAGTTACAGATTGGAACCCTGCAAGAGTAACTTAGAAGAGGCGTAGCGAGCCTTTTCAGGAGCCTGATGTGGGAGGTTGGATTACTCCCAGAACTGTGGGGCACCACACATATTCAAAGCTATGCAGTTGGCTGCCATCTTCGAGACAGTCTAGAGACTTGACGGCTATGCAATGAACAACCAACCTTTGTTTTCTAAGAGGGAGATCAAGTTTCTAGAAGGACACAAACCCATAATTTTCTTGTTCTAGTTATTGTTTTATCAGTAGTACACACTACGTGAATTTCCAAAATGGGGTCCAGGTACATATAGGATCGTAAAGTCTGGTACTCATTCCATGTTTCACAAATGAGGACATTAACTCTAGGAATGTGAAGGAATTTCCCTAACGCTAAGGAATAAGGACAGAAGTTGCTCCCAAATCTTTTGTTCTCAGACCCAGGCTCTTTTCTCTGCTCCATATCTTTTAGATTCTAGAACATTTCTCTGCACTTGCTAACTTAACAGGTAGGTTGCTGAGTACTAACTTTATTAGCTGGCAAGTCCTAGAGAATAAACACCCAAGCAACACTTTTAGCAACATTTTTCACAGCAGAACCTCAAAGAGTGCATTATAAGAAATTTAATATGTAGCTCCTGGCTATGAGCAATTTAACAAATGGGAGTAAATAAAGACAGGAAACAGAAAATAAGACTAGAGTAGTAGACATGGTATTGGTGGCAAAGAGCTGGGCCAACTATACAGTTGGAGTGAATATACTAGTTATTTGACAAATCTACATACATTTAATATATGACTGGTACACAATAAGGCAAACTCTGTAATGCGCCTAGACTGTATGGCAATATTGAAGGTTAGGGCAGTAGTGTGGGGTGGGGCTTGGGGGCAGTATCAAAGTGGCAGTTCAATTTACCAATCAGAAAACAAACCATAAGGAAAGAAAAATATAGGAAAATATTCAATTTGCATGGTAAAATTAGTGGGAAAACAAACTAACCAACCCCCAAATAGTTTTTTTTTTAATAAACTAAGAGAAGACATATCTCTCATCCTCAAAAATTTAACATCTGAAAATAACTTAGTTCTTTTTTAAATGTTACTTTTTAGTAAAGCCTTAGTAATATTCTTTACTTTTTTTTCCCTTTCCCCAAAGAGGAATTCAATAGATGATTTCACTTAGGGTAGATGGTCAATGTAACATCGTTGGATTTTGGTTACTTAATAGTATATGTCAAAGTTGACAAAAAGAAAAGTTAATGGATTATTTTTCCTCAAGATAGAAAGTATATTCTCTAATTTGAATAATTAAATTTAAAAAAATCAGAATAAAAGTCTCTATACAGTCAAATGTCTGTCTAAAACATTATAATTAGGTTAAATATACAAAGTGATAAGAAAGACCTTTATAAAGTGGAACCAAAAAAGGAAAAGAGAACGGCTAGTTTATTTTCATTTGTTGCCCAGAAAGATGATTTTATAATTTTTCTATTTTCTTTTTTTGCATGACATTCAAATTTTATTTGATTACATAGGCAGAACAAAATCAAACACAATTAATGGCATGGATAAACAAGAAATTTTCTATTTTTATAAAATTGCTTGTTTCTACAGGTTAAAAATATAGTAAAATGTATCAATAGCCGGGCACCATCAGCTTTCTTCACCACACTTACTTATGCACACATTATTCTTCAGCGTTTATGTGGGGAAGGTGTTCACACAATGATGGTTTTTGTTCTTTGGTGTCTGCTACCTGATCCCTTCAACACCTCGTGTTCACACAGACTGGTGTGCTTCTTCTCTGTGGGCTTTGTTACTTCTGAGCGAGATGGCCCCTTGTCTGCCTTCAAGCCTTTAAGACCCCAGGCACTATATCTTTTGATATCAGGGCATCATCAGCTTTCTTCACCACATTTGCTTATGCACACGTTCGTCTTCAGTGATCATGTCGGGAAGGTGGGTATATAGCGCCTGGGGTCTTAAAGGCTTGAAAGTAAACAAGCGGCCAACTAGCCCAGAAGCAACAAAGCCCACATGGAAGCAGCACATCAACATGTGTGATCATGAAGGGTTGAGGGAATCAGGTTTCAAGCACCAAAGGCGGGGGTGGGGTGGGGGGGATCATATCATCGTGAATGAGGGGAGCGTGTGATGGGGACCCAATGCCCATCTGTAGACAACTGGACATTCCTTGCAGAGGGGTAGTGGGGAGGAGATGAGTCACTCAGGGTTCAGTGTAACAATAATGAAACTCACAACCTTCCTCTAGTTCTTAAACGCTTCCTCCCCCCAACTACCATGATCCCAATTCTACCTTGCAA
>NW_022111373.1:37026032-37031825 GCF_000313985.2 Echinops telfairi | reverse complement strand
AGTGTAAGATAAGATAAAAAATAATTTATAAATTATTAAGGGTTCATGAGGGAGGGGGGAGCGGGGAGGGAGGAGGAGGGGAAAAAGGAAAATGAGGAGCTGATTCCAGGAACCCAAGTGGAAAGTGAATTTTGAGAATGATGAGGACAATGAATGTATAAGTGTGCTTTACACAAATGATGTATGTATGGATTGTGATAAGAGTTGTATGAGCCCCAATAAAATGATTTTTTTAAAATAGTAAAATGAAGTTAATTTAAAAATCTTACAAAGGTAAAACCATATATGAAAGCATGACATTTCCCAATTATTTTTAAAAATATAAAAAGTTAAGTTTCTAATTTAATATTAGCACAAGTACATATGACATGGTGTAAATTAAACATCAACCCAATGTAATAATTTCTTTGGTTATACTTACTATATAAAATATGTAATTGACCCTGTATTTATTTTTATTATTTAGTTCTTGTAGCCATACTTTAAGTGTGAACGTGTGTGAATGCACTGCATTTCTGTGGTTGTGTTAGGCAATAAATTGTGATACATAATCCATTTTCCTCTGGTTCTTAGTCTCACTGATTTCTTAATTTTTTTGTCATATCAGATTTAGCACAATTTCTTTATTTAAAATCCCTTTCAATTACATCTGTAATTTAAAGAAATTTTGAAACACTTTATAGGAATGTCTCATTACATACCATAATCTGTGATTTTACAGGACACCAAATACAGCTCTTTCAGGTTTTGTCCTTCTTTTGCAATGACCTCCACACATCTGAAAGACACAAAAAAGTGGCGAGTTACACTCCTGAGTTCACTTCCAGTTAAACTGGCACAGATTTGACCACCGCTGCTACACCACGAGGTCACCATCTGATGAATGCTGCTGTTCTCTTTGTACCCCAAAAAATCCTTCCTAGGTGTTTCCAGAAAAGATATTTTATCCTTTTGCTTTAAACTCAAGTGTTCCAATACCCGACTTTAATTAAATGCATTTCTGATTACTCCTTTCAAATCAAAGAACTGGAAAAGAGATACTCTAATAAAAGGAATGGTACATTTGGTTATAAAACTCAAGCAACCTGTGCTACAGAATAATAAATATGAAGATCAAGAAAAAAGTACCGCTATTAGGGTTTCTGTTCACACATGAACATATTCTATATAAAAAGTGTCTAAGCATGTCTCTGTGATCAATGGTGGCTGCAGACAAATTTTCTCTGTAATATATTTAGCTTAACCTCTCATTAGAGAGCCATCAATTAAAAAATCCAAATCAAACCCATGGCAATATTGTCGATGCCAACTCATAGGTCAATACAGAAATGTTCCATAGGGTTTTGCTTCCTAATGGTGGCTAGTGGATTTAAACCACCAACTGTGCACTTAGTAGCCCAATTATACCACTGTGGATCATTTTAATTAAAAAAACCCTCACTGACAGTGAGCCAGTTCTGTCCCTCTGAGCTTCAGAAACGGTAGTCTTTGGGGAAGTAAAAAGTCCCATCTCTCTCTGTAGAGAGGCTGATAGTTTCAAACAGGTAACCCTGTGTTTAGCAGTTCAACATGTAACCTACAATGCCATGAGGAGGAAGAAAATAAAGCACTACATAAAGATCAGCTAGCTCAAAGGTCTGATTTTCCCAAGCAATCTTGATGCTGAAGAAAACAATTACAGTAAAAAGTTAAAAAAAAAAAATCAAACCTTAGATTTACCAATACTATACAAAGAACCAACACAATACAAAGAACAAGAGCCAATTGAATCAATGACTGTTGAGAGGATCTATTGAGTGGCTGAGAGGTCAGCTCAGAGGAGTTTCTTTGGGGGATCTCCAAGGGGTAATCTTGATAGATTCTCTCAAAGGGCACAGGATGATCGTGGAGGTGTATTAAGTTTTAAGAAAATGGTAAGTTTCACCGATGAGTTAATGGCCAGAAAAGTAGTGCCAAGGAGTTTCTTCACATCCTGACTATGTACCTGCTCATTCTTGGAGAGTTGCAGGGATGTTCTAAAGAATTTCTTTGAGAAACCTTACTTCATCCACCTTACAGTCCTGACCTTGGACCTTTAGACGACTTTTCTCCTTGCCCAGCTCAAAGAACTTTTAAAAGGAACATGATTTGAGTCCCTCAAGGCTGGCAGAACTGCCATTTGGATGTGGTGTACACCAAAGAGGGCAGAATTCTTCGGGGGAAGATCAAAGAGATGACAATGCTGCTTTCAGAGGAGTGGAACCCTGGATGGAGGATATGGTGAGAAACAATAGCTGTATGTTTTGATATTTTTGTTTTATAGAGTTACCTGTGACTGTGATTTACTCTTGTATATCATTTATATAATGACATATTGTAACACTTTCTCTAGTGGAGCCATAGAAGACATATATATAGAGTCCACTATAGGTATCTGGTAATTGTTTGGCATATAGGCTCAGTAATCAATGATAGACTTTGACAACAAGGAAATACACATTGTTTTGCTACATTTTATTCAATCTAAAACTAAAGTATGCTTTAAAAATCTATAACTTCCATAGATTAAGGGGGGGGGGAATTTTCTGCACACATACGACTTTTACCAGATTTTGCTTTTAAAATGCTTTATTATTAAAATCTAACATGAATTATTGTATGAGTGTAGACTATTTTTATAATAGGAGAACTGGATATGCACAATTTAAAGTCTTCTTTTGTTTAAGTTAAATGCTCTGGATGGTGCATTCTGTTCCAACAATCCTAGCAAACTTGTAGTGCAGAATTGAATGAACTTTAAAAATAATGATTTATAATGCTATCCATTTTGTGGTGCAGTACCTATAATATCAGAAAACCCTGTACCGTCGCACTGACACATAGGCATATGCACCCTTCAATGCATTCACTGTTTTAATCTTTATAAATAACCGCTAAGTAAAAGGGTAAAAGCAAAAAGAGCCATTACCCTTTTCTAGGAAGTAAGGATCAAATAATTTGATACCTGTGTGTATAATCCATCAAAAATTACTCAGTATCCATCTCTTTCAAATATTGTATTTGCTGTCTGGCTTATTTGTAGGTATCTTTACAAAATGTCAGGAATTTTGATACAATTTTATTCCATACAATTCATTATTGAAGGTTAAATTAGTTAGAGGGAAGACATTTTTCTTTTAAAAATATTTTTATACAATTTTGTTTTAATGGAATGATAGACGTTTAGCAGTTTTTCTGAGTAACTGAATAAACCTTCTTTTTGGGCTATTAAAAAAATAATTTATGATAAAAGTGGGTACTCATCTATGTCTATACAGAAAACCATCAAAACAGTAACGCAGTGCAATTATGATGGATACAGCTTACTGTGAAGGGAAATTTTAAAACCTAATTTCACATGTCATTTTTCTTTAATGCAACATTTAAGTAAAGTCATAAAAAAGAAAGGATAAAATAAAAAATCAAACATTACAGACAACAACTATGATTTATATGCTACTTTAAAAAGTAATTTTCATATGCTAAGATCAAAAGAAAGGCCCTCGATGATTGCAAAATCCTAACTAATATATTTTAAATTCTTGATATCAAAGATATATGTATTTCTCAGTGCTCTCCTCAACTGCTTACCAAGAAAACTCACAGATCTAATATTTTATGACCACTACAAGAAAATAAATTAGTGCCGAAATAATGTTCATAGCATTACTTGAATATTGTTCTGATGCCCTATTCAAACAGTTCAAGACGATGGATTGAAAGATGATTATGAAAAAATTCTAAACAAATGCAATATGTTATTTATGGCCCTACCACTTGATTCTATATAAGATATGCTATAAGCACATAGGAACTTTAAAAGTCAGAAAAGAACTATGAACAGCATCTAACACAAATCAATTTCACTGTACAAGCCAAAACAAATGCAATTTCATAAGCATTCACACAAAGAAAGAAAATCAATCACTGGATGAGCACGGTCCTACAACTGATAAAAGACCCCAAGCATCAGGTTTCCTGCCAATGTGACCGGGAAACATTCTGAAAGTGTGGATGATTATGAATAGGCATTGACATTTTTTTCACTTACTCAAAAGGTAATACAATAAGCCAAGAAATAACAAATGATTAAAGTGTAAGCAGTAAGGACTGTTCAGACAAAAGTAGAAAGAATAATTACAAAAGTAAAGCGCTTTGCTTTAACAAAGGACCACCTAAAACGCCTGCCCTGTTGGCGAAAGTGCAGGTTTTCAAAGTACTTTTAATTACACTCTGTAAACACAGCCAATGTGCTGGAAGTTATAAATAAAATGGAAGTATTACTCAAATAAGGAGTCATAAGGAAAAAATGTTCCTAGGAAGAGTTTCAGCAAAAAAAAAAAAAAAATTAAATCACTCACAGGCAAAATTTGGAGAAACCCCAAATTCTGCAGATCTGAACAGAATCACAATGTTGAAAACTGGAAAGTGGGTGGTTCAAATGAATCGCTCAAACTGCTCTTGTGTTGAAAGTGAAGGTGGTTTGTATTTTCTAAGCCATTACTGCAAATTGGTGGGAATGGAATGCCGCATCTTGTCCTGGGCTCGGGCCGGAAGCATTGTAATTTGACGAACTCTAGTTTCTCACACAGTATGTGGTGACAGCAGGTCAGGATGAGTGAGCATGAGTGGTAGGTATACTTTATGGCCAAACTTTCAGAGTGCTTTTTAGAATACATTTACAAGAAGTACCCTAACCTAACTCTCTAAATAATTCAGTTCTTTGGGTCTTTGTCACCGTCTATCATGTATCAACTAACATCAAAGCATTTCCTGATTCACTGCATAGTATGTATCCAGAAAACAGAGAACATGGTCATTATTTAATACCTTACAGACTATTTAAATATTTTGAGTACTGGTACTTGACTATGTTTTATCCAGGGTATTTTTAAAATGGTAGCCAATAAAGGAGAGAAACATTTGCCATTGTTGTTTGTGGGTTCTGACGCATAGCGCCCCCGTGTACAGCAGAATGAGACATGCCTGGTCCTACGCTATGCTCACAACTGTTGTTCCGTTTGAGTCCAGGGTTACAGTCACGGTGTAAAAGCCATCTTGTTGATGGCCTTCCTCTTTCCCACTGACTTTCTATCACGGTTTATAGAGTGATACAAAGGCCACGTTTATAAACTTTGTTTCTCCACCCCCTCTCCTATTCACAGGTACCACCAAGGAGAATTATGTATTAATCCCAGTGCTAAATTAATTTAGTCCGTAGGCATAAGCCATGAGGCCCTAAACGCAGAATGTAGAATTTAGATCGTTTCCTTTCATCTACCTGTGTTATCTCAAAGAACCGACGTCAGAGCTGCCTGTGACTAATATATTCTCTCAGTCAATTCACAGATTTCCAACTTCATGCATCACAAAGAAAGGAAGTATAAAACTCAAAAAGATAGTATTTTTTTTTACAAAAAAAATCTATGATTATCAAGGAAGAATTCATTATATGCTAAAGTGATAGATGAAAAATGAAAAGGAATATTAAATATTATTAAAACAGTCTATGAACACCACACACAATTAAGCCTATTAACTCAATCTTCCCTGAGAAATAAGAGGAGGCACATCTTAACATGGGAGAACTGGGGACTGGAAGACATAGCTGCTAGCCTCAGCTCCAGGGGTCACAAAAATGCTACAAGCTTTCCTTAGGGCCTAAAACATCATCGCTCTATCAGCTGAGGGTCTACATGAACATTTTCTCAAAAATCAAATCAATAAACTAAATATACTTTATTTAATTCTAGACTGCCGCTTCTCAAATTTTTT
>NW_022111373.1:36994313-37025932 GCF_000313985.2 Echinops telfairi | reverse complement strand
TTTTTTTCTACCATTGTAAATTCTTGAGTAACAGCTGTTGCATATGTGAATATATATATATATTCTCTTAGAATACAGAAAGGGGCCAGGAAACCTGTGCCAAAGCACCCGGAGCATCCAGAATTATTTTGACAATGATGTAACTTTATGTTCAGTTTCTTTTGATAATGCCTTAAAATGCACCTAAAACATTTGATAAAATGTGAAGAGCAGCAGAGAGGTTACTTTTATTTAATAAAAAAAGAAAGAGAGAGAGAGAGAGAGAGAAAGAAAGCATCAATTTTTTTTCAGTGGAGGGAAAAAGTCTCCTTAGCAATAGATTTCTAATCACCTGATTTATGTGAAGGGTAAAGGTTAATGAATTATGCTGTGTAAGCTTCAAAACTACCAAAGGGATTCAAAAGAGCCTTGAATTATGGAAAACAATGGCCTGTTCTACATACGTACCAAATTTTTACGTTTCTTTTTTTTTTGTCTCCAACTCAAAAAGCTGGAACATGGCATTAGTGACAATTGAAAAGAACTAATGAGGAAATATGACTACATTGCTTGCAAGAGGAGTGTCCTAGGAGACCTTGTTACTGTTTGTGATGTGCTTCAAACCCAAGAGAAGCTAATTGGAGCTGCCAGACACTGGTTTGCAAATCTCACTTTAAAGGACAGGCTCAATCACCTTAGAGGTGTGAAAAGAAATGTCCCCATTAGAGACACATTAGTATGTGGCTTGGAGTATTTCTAAATAAACTTTAGGATGTTCTTTCCTAAGTCACTTTTATATTTGAATAATAGGTATATCTTTAAGCCGAGAAAAAAATGCAACAAGACAAAACAATCCCACAGATTTAAAACAAAAGCTCTGAAGAATGCCGTAATGTAAAAGGCAAATAAGTTCAGTGGGGAGCAAGGCATGTTTAAGGTTAAATAAACATGCAGCTCAAACCTCAAAAAGACAGAAAAGCAAACACATCATAAAAGGGATTTATTTGGGAACTTTAGAAATAGAGCCTCATTTTCGTCATCTCTTAAACCTCAGCACGCTGACCTTCATTGTATGGATTCTAAGTGGGGAAGGTCTAAGAAACTGATAAAAGAAAAATCACACAAACAAACCAAACATACAAATGAGGAAGGACTGAAAAGGTTTACCAAGAGCTAAAGAGAGTAAAAAGGAAGCACGCTTGGTCTGATTCTGTACTCTGAAAGAGCATCCTGCTATCTCAGATACGGCTCACTTACATGACAGGAGATGCCAGCGAAATAAAATTTGGCATCCTACAGAAAGAATAATGATTCCAGATTGATTTTGCTAAAGCCTCAAATTGAGTTTTACTGAAAAATAATCTAATCACAGGCCAGCAAATGATTGGGCATGATTTGCAGGTATATCTTTCTTTCAAACAATTGACTCATAACAGATTTCTGTAGATAAAAAAAGAAGAGATAAACTTACAGGTAAATATTTATAAGATAAGCCAAATGAACGCAATTTTATTTATGAGCATCCAACTTATAGTTTTCCTAGTTACACAATACCTTAAGCTTATAAACATGGCATACAATAATTATTTCTCTTTAAATTATACATCTACCCATAAGTGATAAATGACCTATTAGTTGGGGAAATGACACGTGTTATCAAAATAACATGTCAAGTGTTCTTTGTATTTTATAGTACAAATTCTTCCAAATTCAAGTCTACCTCATAAAAAAGTACCAAATTGGTATTTGATTTTTTTATGCACAGTAAACACATTAAAGGTATTCTCGAAGAAGAGCTGTTCAGTGAAAGCAAGATTTTTTTTTTAAGGGAGACTTGCAATTAAAATGCTTAAGTGTTTTGTCAAAGCACGCTCATAACATACCACAGGGGCAGAAAGTAGGACTGAAAAGCAAAATGTCACCAGCTCCACCCTTTAAAAACAATAAACTTGGAACACTCAGTAAGTTCTTACCAAACGTTATTCTCTGGAAAGTCTATATCTGATTAGTGAATCTGAGATTAACCCAGTCATCTGCTTCTTAAACAGAGGAGAACTAAAACCTATTTTGCCACACAGAGAGATGATGAAAGAGGTCGCAGAACGAGAACAGGGGTCTGTGTGCTTGGTTTGTTCTGTATTTAACTGAGATGCCAAACAAGAACTGCTTCATGAACTGCCGTGTTCCTGACACTTAATGGGCTTGAATCGTTGTCAACATAAGTAGTACTCATTTGAGCATCCCGACTATTCTAAAACGGAACCAAACTCACTGCCAGCGAGTCCAATCTGACTCATAGCAACCCTGTAGGGCAGAGTAGAAGTGTCCCTCTGTGCGTTTCCGGAACTAGACTTTTAAAAAAAACTAAAATAGATTTATGTTTAGTTTTATTTGTATCACTGCCATTGTGTTCCAATCCCAAATGAAAACAAACAAACATGAAGCACCAAAAGCCTCATCTTTCTCCTGCGGAGTGGCTGCCGGTTTCAAACTGCTGACCTGTCGGTTAAAAGCAGTCCGGCTTCTAATTCTAGCCATTTAGTATAACAATACCGATCATTACATAACAAGTTGAGCTAACTTTACTAATAATTCCTCAGAAGATGGAAAAAAACCAAGAAAAATGTTCTAAGCTTTGATTTGTTTAATTCAATAATGTTTTAACCAGTACAAACAATGTTAGGTGTGCTCAAAGATATATGCATAATATTTAGAACCTTGATAGATTAGCTATTAGTTTTGATTGTCACTATTACTGTCATATTCTGGGGCAGGAAAACCCATACACTAGCTTTATAGTTACTAACAATGAACTGAAGAGATCAATTTCAGGATTAGAGGAAATGCCAAAAGGCAGTAGGAGAAAAACCTACTTCAACAATTGATCCATTCCGCAATGTGAAAGAAATGCCGTTACTTTGAAGTAGGAACATTTCAGGACCTTTCTCGTTCCTTTAAGTCTTTGAGGTTTTGTCAACTTCTTGTACAACAACTCTACGAGAACCCAGAACTGTACACTTGGATACTTTTAGACTGAATGTGGCTTCAATGGTTTTCTAGTATATTTAAGAGAGAAGGCAACAGAGAAAATGACAACACCTTTCAGGTGAAAAAATTAAGTAGGAGCTAGAGCTCTGGCAGTTCAAGCAAACAAGCTGAACTAAACAGGAATATAAAACCATGTTCCAGTTTAATGAATTGCAATTGGTCAGTGGCCATTACTTTCCTTGCAACATGTCAGGCACATTTTGTTAAGTATCCCAAACCGCCTCACCAACATTAAATAAGAGCTTTACAACAGTAAAGATAGAAATATTTCAAAGAAACTTGTTAGATTTCCAAATGGCTAACATGAATCTGAAATTACACTAAATACATGTGAACTTTAGTTGGAAATATTAAACATATAATTAACAATTGTCATCTTCATTGCCTTCTCCTATCCCCTTTACCCTAACTGCTATAAATATTGTGAAAGCCTCCATTCAACAGACATGATATATGAGCATTTGAAGGTTGCTTTTAATATAATAAAAAACCCAAATTTCTTACTGAAACATAAAAGCACCTAGATGAGATTTCAGGCATCATTCATGAAAGAGTTAAGTACTTCCTTAGCAGAAGACAGCCACTACTCAGCTTTGTGGTGACTAATTGCCTCTTTAACCCTCGTCTCTCTCTCGGAGTTGGCCTGTGCTTCAATACCAGTTCTGTGAGGCATCCAAAGAGTGATGTTCAACACAGACCTCCCATGACCTGCGTAGCCAAGGAGTTAACGCAGACAAGATGCTGACAAAACAGTTCCGTCTTACTTGGGAAAGCAGAGACTCCCTTTTTGGAGAAGCCAAATTCACAGAAGATGAGAAAACATAGTAGGTGTCAAGGCAATGAAGAAACTTCAAAAGAATGGTTTCCGTTTAATCAACAATGATTCTAAGCATGCCAGTGTAGCATTCAAAGTTTTGTTTTTAAAAAAAAGGTTTTATCAAAGTATACAGGTATAGATTATGTACAAATGCATCGTTGTTTTTTTAAAATGCAGTGAAGAGGGCCCAGTCGGTCTCTTTGACAGGTTCTCATTTAAATGGCTGTAGGGAGACACAGGAAAGCAGATCAATCCTCTCCATCCCAAATGTTCCCCCGGATGACACACAGGCATAGTCAGGACGCCTGCACTTGGACCTTTTTCCTTTTCCTAACTAACAGTGTATTTGCCGCCCAGTTTTAAGTTTGCTAGAAAAAGTATTGATCATCAGGATTTGAAAGGCCTGCCCACAAAGTACATTAGAAAGTGAATCGCAATTTAACATCTTCTCATTTATTTTCCTGTTCTATGTTTAATTTTGTGTTCTGCTTTCTTTTGGACTGAAAAAAAAAAAGAGTACCCAGTGTCATTGAACATAATGTATAGAAATTGTTTAATGAAAACCAAATCTGTCATGGTAAACTTTCACTGAAAAGACAATAAAATTTTATTAAAAAGTTGGTCATTAACTTTTCAGATGGACTGATTAAACACTAATAAAATAATTTTGCATGGTGATTTTGAGTGTAGACATATAATTAATTAGATACATGTAATCATATATGTACATGAGATTAGATACATGCAATTAATCCTGCAATGTTGGGAGAGCAGACTAATCAAGGTTTCTTTTTATAGTGTTGCGAGCTGAGGAGCTCTAGATTAGAGAACTGGGGAAAGGAGCACTGGAACAAACAAGCCAGGAAGATATTCAGTCAGAGAAAACGAGTAGAAAGCAATGGCACTGGTCCGATGAAGGCAAGCTCGCGGCATAAATCTGACCTTATTGATGCTTAGCGGGCTGAACTCTGAACTCTCCCAGGCTTAAAGTTCATCATGGTTGAATACGTAAAACCTGGTTACCATGTTTGGAGACTGCCGCCGTTTTAGTCCCACTAGCTCCCTTAAAATTACATATTAATGTGGATGTCAAAGGTGAAATCATCTTGGTGCTTTAACATTTACAGGAAAGAAGCAGCAGTCATGTTTATTGGTTTGGTGTAAGCACTATGCTTACACAGAGAGGTAACTTTCAACTTAAAAACTGACAACACTCCTGGTTTTAAAAAAATTAAATTATTCAGAGATTTCTAAAGTTTTTTCTTATACAACTACAGAATACATATAGGGTATATACTCGTGTATAAGCCGAGTTTTCCAGCACATTTTTAATGCAGTTTTTGTGGTAAAATTAGGTGCCTTGGCTGATACTCGGGTTGGCTTATACTCGAGTATATACTGTGGATATATATCTTAATCCCCAAAGAAGGATGATTTCAATCAATCTTTACTAATTTGAAGAACAGAGAAACAAAATCCCCCATATATTCTTCAGAAATAACACTTAATTAAATGCAAGAGAGGATGATATAGAAGTTCTAAAAACCAAAAACCAAACAAACGCACCGCCACAAGAGTAGATTGCAACTCAGCACCCCTAAAGTGCAGAGTAGAACTGTTCCCCAGGGTTCCCGAGGCTGTGAATCTTGATGGGAACAGAAAGCCTCATCTTTCTCCTGAGGCGCAGCTGATGGATTGGAACCAGCAGCTTCTCAGCTAGCAGCCCTACTCGTAACCCACCAGGACACCAAGGCTACTGAACCTTGTTTAGCGTCTCTGGCTGCTAGGGTAGTTCAGGGAGTAATGGCATTAAAATGCCCACTTGCCCACAATATGCTTCTGGACGATCCTTTCTAAACTTTTTCTATCAATGCAAATATTTGTTTATAACCATTTAATTTGTAGCCAAAAGAGTATGTAGTTATATATGTATGCATGAATGTATTTGCAAATATAACTTTTAACAAATGTTTCTCCTTTACCAGTATTGTTATTACATCAAAAATATATAATTGCAAAAAATGCGCTAAAAAAGAAATTTAAACAGCACAGGCCCTGAAATGCCATAATCACTAGCATCCAGGCTGTGAAGACTTCCAGGCTGCTTGGGTCGGACTAATCGCACGCCTATCCCCTCTGAAGGCAAACACATCTGTCTGCTCAGAGACAGAGTGGTAGAAAGCTAATGAAATCAGTGTGCAAGACTGATAGAAACCATAGGGGGGAAGCGTTACCCATTTGCTCCTCGCAGAAGTTGCAAAACCAAGATGGTGAAAGTTAGCACCAGGAAGGGAGAAGACACATTTCAGGATTTGTGTCAGGCAGTAGGAACCTCTGCAGACATCATCACGTCTGACAGGCTACAGGAACAAGCGATCCTTCCAACCCCAGCACTCAGCTTGATGTTGTTCTACACGATAAATCAAAATGAACAGTGCATCTCTGGCATATTTCTAAATACTCTACTGTGGATGATCATAGTTGCTGCTCTGTCTGCATAATCAACAAACCATGTGGTAAAATGGAGTAACAGTTTTTTAAATCCTGCTTTACACAGAAAACATTTCTGTCACAGGGATAGAGGAAGGCATGCTGGGATTGCGAGGTTCAAGGGATAGAGGAATGCATGCTGGGATTGCGAGGAGGAAGCAAGATTGAGCACTGGGGAGTGAGTTTCTGATTTTATAAAGTGGGTTTGGAATAAAGCCCCAACAATAATGGCCCAAGTCCAGCATTTGAAAACTGTCAGGTGAATGTGTTTGGGGTCGATTGGTCAGTTTTGTGCTGCTAGGGGTTCTGAAGGTGTCCTCTAAGGAGCCCGGGTGGGGCAGCTTCAACCCACCAGCTGTGCCTTAGGAGAGGAAAATGAGGCTTGCTGCCTCCGTGAAGACTTACAGCTTCAGAAACCCACGGGGCTACGCAATCCTAGAGGGTCACTGTGAGTTGGAATCAACTTGATGGCAGTGAGTGAATGAAGGTATCATGAATTCTGCCTTGGAATGGGAAAAATGTTTATATATATAAACATTTTATATATATATGGAGTATATATCCTCTCTTATTTAAAGTAAGTGTAGAGTCATCTGACACACATCACATACAGATCACTTGGAAACATGTGGGGCTTTAAGGAAAAGTCATGATATCTCCATGGCAGTCGCACATAGGAAAGGGTGAAAGAAAAGATGAAAAGTGATAATATAACTGAGTTAGTTAATTGTGCCAGCCTGGCCGATAATCACATGTGGAGCTAATTGAAAGGCAGAGGGATAAATGAGTGGTGAGCCTCACCTTTCTAGCTCTCGGGTCTCTTGCTTTGTGATGGTCGCACCAGGAAGCAGCTGCCTTAGCAGCTCCCTGCTTCAGCTTGCAAGATTGACTTCCTACAAGACATCCCCAAGGAGAAGCCGCATGGATCTATCCCGATGCAGCCCTGGATGCTGGAGCAGCCGCGTGGAGGCCCCTGCTAGTGCTGAGATGCTTGTTCGTTCACTGACTCAGCTTTCCTCCTGCAGTAGGCGTCATTGCCTCTGTTTTGTGAGGTGGAGGACTTTGTGGACTGGTGTTGGGTTAATGTTGGACTTGTGGGCTTGGGCAGGATTGGGTTGGGATGTTTTCGTGATGCACCTTTTCTTTACATAAAACGCTCTCTTACACGTGAGTCGCCGTGGGTCTGTGTCTCCAAAGTACCCAGACTAACACAGTTACCGAGTCTGAATGTGACATGGACTCAGGCCATCACTGGCCGATTCAGTGGCTGGAGCTAACACTGTGACAGAAAAGGAAAACACCAAGACATTCATATAGTTCCTAATTATTGAGAGCTTGCATGGACCTTATACTTATTTATTCCGCCAGAAATGTCTACACAATGGTAAATGTACGAGAGAAGCAAACTAGGGTAATAGTGGGGGAGAGGAACGAGAGACAGGGACACACCCACCGTGAAGAACACGTAAGATGCAGACCTAAAAAGCTGCTACAGCGGCATGAGATTCTGGAAGATACTTTCAAGGTGCCAAAGTAAAGAGAGAGCATGATTATTCATACGGTTCAAAATAGCTATCAGAGTGAGAAAATCCGATGCTCAAAAAACAAACAACAACTAACAGTACAAAAAAGGCTAGATCTGTTTGAGGCCCCTATGGGAAAAGGATGCAGTATCAAAATATTCTGCATCATTTATCCCACTGTGGACTTAATTCGTGAGAAACCTGCCTCTCAAATAGTAATTAAAAAAGGAGAAGAAAAAAAGTATATTACACATGGTTAGTAACATGGTATAATAGTAAAACAGAATATGTAACCAGCAGTGGATTAAATTGGAATGTTTCCCATATAAAAACCAGTTATTTATAATGTAACTACATGTCATCTATTCAGACTCTTGAAAGTGTGTGTGTGTGTAAGCACTGCAGCTTCTCTCAATCTGATGGGTAACCTGGAAGCTGCAGTAACGAAATACCTACCAGCAGGGATTCTGTGGAGGTGACGTGTCTTAATGTTTCTACGACACTCTCTGTCATTTAACAAACATTTACTGCGTCCCTAGTGCTGGATACAAATATGGATCTGTTTCTTCCCAAAAGGAAGTTGCCATCTTATTAACTTTAACATCTCCTACACAAACACAGAAGGAATATTTAGACTTCTGCTTTCTAATATGCATTTCATAAGAAAAGACTGCCTGAAGGCCTTAAGAAGTGATTTGTGGAAGATACAAATTGTATGGTTTTAAAAATTTATCCGAAATCAAGTCAAATTTTTTCTCTTAGTAAGAAAATGCACAGTGACACAGCACCTGACACACAGTTAGCTACTGCATGCTAACTATTGTGATTTAGGCCCTCACGCTAAATCTGACATAGAAATTGCCCCTGACGTAGGTAGGCCTCCCCAGCTCGCAATCCTTGGAAACATTAATGTTAGTGTTTGTAAAAAACAAAACAAAACCCAACCCAAGTCTTTGAAGATGTGGTTAAAATAAGAAATTTGAGGTGATGAGACTTTCCAGCTTAGGTGGGAGGACCCCCTGCAATCCTTGGTATCCTCCTAAGAGCGAAGCAGAGGGAGAGTCGGGAGAGAGAAAAGGGAAGGGCGATGAGCTCCCTGGCATGAAGATTAGGTTGACAGGCTGCAAAGCAGGGAGTGCTGTACACAGAGAAGCAGAGAATGGTTCCCCAGAAGCTATGACTCAGGTCCAGTGAACTGATTTTGGACTTCTGGCCTATGCTGTTTTTAAGTGATCACATTTGTTGTAACCCGTGACAGCAGTTACAGGAAACTAAGGCGGTGTCTAATAAATACATCATTTAAGTTAATCATTAAAGATTTCGAATGTGGTAAAAAATTTGATTTTAAAAGGTAAGTTAATTGCAATTATGAAGATATAATGGAATAAAATAAAAACATTAAAAGTTGTGAAAAAGAGAAGAAAAACCTATGCTTAAAACCTGTGCTACCAGAACTTTGGCCTGAATTTGAATAACATTTTAAAAAGTACATGTTATAAACTTTTTTAAAGACCCATTTTTCTTCTTAAATTTTACAATGGAAATTGTGAAGCAGACCAAAAGGAATAAAGGATTTTGAAATCTCATTTTCTGTGATGATCATTTGGGGTCTTTGCTTTATCACGGATGTGTTCCTCTAGCTCTCTAGCCATCTGCTAATCTACTTTATTTTCTGATGCATTTCAAAGTGAATGCAAACATCAGTATAATTCACCTCAAACCACTTTACAAGGACATCATTATCTTGAGTTCAACGCTTGTGAATGGTTCCTTTTTTAAGGTAAAATTTAACTGCCTTTTACATTGTGAAATAAACAATTCTTAAAAGCAAACCAATTTTACAAATGCATACGTATGCCTACCTCGAGTCTCTACCAAGGTTGTTCCTAGTGCCCCATAAGTTCCTCCTGCCTTTTCCACACAATGTCCATACTCAGCCATCAACCAACTCCTACTGTGGATAATTTTTCCTTTTGTTTTACCATGGCTTAGTGTTGCCTGTTCTCAAACTTCACATAAAATTGTACCGTATGTACCGTTCATTTAAGGATTTTGTATTCCACGTAAGGTTTTGAGATTCAACTACTTTGTGACAGTATCACTATTGAAGCTGTGTCTTTTCAATAGCGAAGGGTCATCCCGCTACATTAAATACCTTAGTTTCTTAATCAATTCTTCTCTGTTGAAAAAACTCACTGCTCTCGATTATGCTCATAGTGACCCCAAAGGACAGACTTTTGTGGACATATGCTCTCACTTTTGTTGAGTTAAGACCTCGACAGGAATTGCTGAGTCATAGAATCAGACTACGATTCGTTTTGAACTGTCAACTCTTCTTCCAAAATTGAGACATCATTTTATATTCCCATCAGTACTTATGTGTTGTAGTTGGCTTACATCCTCGTCACCATTAATGTTGTTAGTCTTTTTAGTTTTACCAATTCTAGGGATTAAGTAGTGAGAATGTTCAACTTAAAAAAAAAGAAATCTCATGATAATAGTAATTGTACTCCTTTTATCTTGTGATTAAGCAAATATGCAATGATAGTAATGTGAAACTGGATAATATTTTGATTGATATATTCTCAGATTTTAAAATTTGCACATGGCATAAAAGGAAACATATGGTCCTACTTATTTATTTTACAGCAATTCTTAGTGGAGCCTTCTTGCAATAGCTGTTTAGCCTTAGTCAGTCGGTATGTTCTATAAGCCAGTCCTTTAAAAGCTCTACATAGCTATGTCTTTTCTCATCTGTATTCAAAACTAACAAACTGACTAACGATAACTGTATCACACAAGAAGTGAGAATTTTAGTCATTCAGTGAACAATATATAAAGTGTGCCTTTTCCCATTGCCTCACATGAATAGAATTATAAGTTATTAACCAATTGAAAATCAGTTCAAATATTTTTTCAGTAAGCATCAATTTTTAATTTATGGATTCTAGCCAAATTGAATAGTTAACCATTGTTTTTATTCGGTAGAAGACGCTACATAATGTCACTAACAAAATGTGACTACAACCATACTGCCTATCCTATTACCAAGGGCATTACAAAAAATGTGTTCTAAGAAATAAGATTAGAACTTTGGCATTAACTAGCAAACAGTGAAAACTTAGAAACCATAAACCAGTTGCTTTGCAAGAGTAAGATGAGACCATCTGCTCTCATCAAGATTTCCAGCGGTGGTTCTCAACCTCCTAATGCCGCGACCCTTTCATACAGTGCCTCATGTTGCGGTGACCCCCAACCATAAAACTATTTTCGCTGCTACTGTATAACTGTAATTTTGCTACTTTTATGAACTGGGCGACCCCTGTGAAAGAGTCATTTGACCCCAAAAGGGGTCGTGATCCATAGGTTGAGAACCTCTGATTTAGTCTCTGAAACTACCCTGTTTCCCTGAAAATAAGACAGTGTCTTATATTAATTTTTGCTCCCAAAGATGCACTAGGTCTTATTTTCAGGGGATGTCTTATTTTTTCATGAAGAAGAATAAGGTACACATTTATTGTTTTATTAAAAGAGACCTTGCACTTCCTGTCTACTCCAGCTACACTGTGGCCAACAGTGAGCTGCGTAGCAGCGCCCTATGGTCCAGAGTTACGGTAGCTTCGGGGGGCCTTATTTTCGGGGAGGTCTTATTTTGAGGGGGATGCCTTATATTTCAACATGAGGGAAAACTGTAAGTAGGTCTTATTTTCGGGGGATGTCTTACTTTTGGAGAAACAGGGTAGAAGGAGCAGTTATACTCTGCCCTACTGGGTCCCCATGAGTTGGGATCAACGTGCTGGCAGTGAGCAGAGAGAGTGGGAGGCCATGCTTCAAAACATTCAACTAAGGTTTAACAACGATTGTGATAAGCCACGCTAACAATGCCTCGCCGCAGTTAGGATTTCTACTACCTTGAAAAGACCATTTGCTATGTTGTAGGAAAGAACTAAAAAAAGAGCTTCAGGATCTTAATAACTTTAGGTCTATTACTGCAAACCACACAGTACCAAAGTCTGGCATTTAGTAGCAGGAAAAAAAATGCTATACCTCTACTATATGAATACATAAAAATACAGTAAGAATTCTATGAAATACTGAATTATTTTTCATCAATGAATATTTCAAAAGTGAAAATCACTAAGAAATAATTCTGAACTTATTCAGTCTGAAAGCTTTAAAAAAGTCATTTTATACTTTTACGTTATTCAATTATGCCATATAACTTTCAAAGCATTCAACCTAATTCTTTTTTAAAGTAAACTTACTATCATTTTCAAGGTTTTCTTTTGTTGAAATGGAGTATAATTTTATCCTCTCTCGTTCCTTTACAATGTTAGGCATTTCTAAGCAGCAAAACTACTATTCATAAGGATTTTACCCCCACAAATATTATATCATATATACATTTAAAATTTTAACAAATCATTTTATTGGGGGCTTTTTTCGCTCTTATAACAGTCCATACATCAATTATATCAAGCACATTTGTACATATGTTGCCATCATAATTTCTAAAACATTTTCTTTCTACTTGAGCCCTTGTTATCAGTTCCTCTTTTCCCCGTCCCTCCACCGTCATGAAGCCTTGATAATTTATAAATTATTTTTATTTTCATATTTTACACCGCTGTTGTCTCCCTTCACCCATGATTAGTTTGTTCATCCCCTGGAGGTGGGGTGGGGTTGTACATTGATCATTGTGATCAGTTCTCCATATTACAGCATAATTTTGATGATGATCTAATATAGAAAAGCATGAGTAGTACCTACAAATTACCATTTCTCTGTAAAAGTCTTTCAATGGTATTCAAGTTTTGTCATGTTTGTATCCTTCTTCTCAGACACTGATTATAATTAATGACTTCATATACGTACTTGTAAAGCTGAATAGATTTGTACTTATTATGTGAGTTTGGAATTCTGTCTTAATAGCTAGTATAAGCAACCCCAAACATACATTAAGAGGTATTCATGCTTAATTGGCAAAAACAAGATGTTATATGACCAGCAGTATGTACTCAAAAAAATAGGGCGTGGCCATATTTATTAATGATAGTAGCCAATGTCCAGTGATGTGGGTCTATGGTAAGGTCTTCTGATAGGCATTGTGAGTGTAATATTCAGCCAAATACTTAATCTCATTATCCTTAAATTTTGAGATTTTCTAGCCTGATCTTGGCCAATTTGAAGCAAACTAAACAAAACCCACTAAACATTATGACTCATGAATGGAAGGCCCAAGTCTTAGTTTTTCAGATGGTCTTTGCTGCCCTTACAGTGCTGATACATTAAGTAGGTGCCTCAGGATAATCGAGCAGAATGCATGATCTTGTAGCAACTGACAACTGTTGTTTGAACCTGGGTCCCTCTACTCCTGTATACTGTATTAGGGACAGCAAGATGATTTTAACCTTTTGTTGTTGCATCTGCTATTATTGTTCAAATTCTCTTCTCTATGTATTTCTTTCAATGCAGATTGAAACAAACACTAAGTGTTGAATGTTGGGCCCTGTATTCTGTATAACTCTGCCTGGACACACTGAATATCCCGACAGGGTGAAAGGCATCATGCAAAATGGTTTCTCGAGGCATTAAATCTTTCATTTATTTAGGCATTATTTATAGACTTGAGTGTGAATACCTTTAGACCAGAGATGAAATCTCCAATTCTCACAGTCCTCACCATTATCTAATGCTTACAGTTAGTCCATTTTTATCAGTTTATAGTCTATCTCTGGCCTTTATGAGCATTTAAGTTCGCAACTGCTACCAATGTCAGTGATATAATTTCCTTGTAGGTTTAAATCCCTTAAGGAAGATGCATTGGCATCTTTCAGGCTGGCTGATGCTCGTGACCTGCTTTGTGACCTGCTTGTTTTGGTTTTGTGACCACTCTGAAGTATGTCAGCACCCTAATCTGACTTCCAGTTCTGGTCTGACTTGCCCTGCTGTCACTTATTAGACAGCCATTAACAGCAGAATCCATCTTTTACCGATCTTTGATGGAAACTCAAGGCAGCTTTGATAAATGGATAAAATAATGCAGATAAATTATCTGGCAAGTCACATTAGCTTGCCAGATAATATACTTAGTACTATATACTTAGTTCTATGAATAAAAATCACCACTCACAGTGACCCTAGAGGAAAAGATAGAATTGGCCCCGTGGGTTTCTAAGACTTTAACGCTCTGTGGAAGTAGAGCCTCATCTTTCCACTGCAGAGTGGCTGGCGGTTTCGATCTGTTGCCAGTCAAACTTGGAACCCACTACCACCAGGGATCCCTGTGGTGTTGCTATGAATAAGAACTGACTCAATGGCAGTGAGGTTTTTTTGGGGGGTGAGTAAAAATAGCAAATATATTACTGCTAGTAGGAAGATGTTAACAAAGTAGAAAATTATTAATAAGCACAGAGACTGGATCACTTTTAGTTATAAAAAGAAATATCTATGCATCACCTAGTAAAATGAATGAAAAGTAGTAATACAATATTGTTATAACTTTTAGTTGTCTCACAAGCAGCCCAGGCTCAAGGTGACCCCGTGCATAACAGAATGAGACAAGGTCCTTCCCTGTGCCAGCATGGCTTCTCTTGGTATGTATGTGGAGTCCACTGTTGTGTCAAAAAGAAAGGACAGTAGTTGGAACATATGACCCTGATGACAGAAGCAAGGACACATGATAGAAAAACATGATAGAATTCTACACAACCAACTTACTCATCAGAATAATTTTTTTTCCAAACATATAAATGAGATGTATACATGCTTAACCTCACTGGATAGATTAAACAAGAATCAAATTGATGACATCTCAAGGAAAAAATGAGGGAAAAACTCAAGAGAAGGCCAGAGGCCAGCTGCCAAGACAAATGTGAGTTCAAGGTGAACTGATAAAACTGAAAACAAACCCCTGAGAGGGAAAGTACGATATCCCACCCACATCTAGAGTCCATATCAAGAAGAGATTTGGTACAATGATCGTATCAAACAAAATATAGAGCTATTTGTCTGTAGACATTATGTATCTCCTGATACCAGCGCAGTATCTTGACCCCAAATAAGGAACCGGAATCTAATAAATCTCAAATCACCTATCAATTTACAGGAAATATAGGGGAGCAGTAGGTAGAGAACCCTGTTAAATGGCACCACAAGAGAGTCATCTAAATCCAGGATGTGTAACATTTTATCGGACAAATAATTTATGTATTATTTGTTTTATGCAAATTAAATATCTGATTTAATGTGAATCTCAATTTGAATAAACTAGCTGATAATAAGACTTGTTTTTTTAAACAACCAGGGAAAATTAAGCACACATTCTGTAATAACACTAAGACATTGTTACATTTATTATTTGTATTAACAGTACTTACAATATTTCTAAGTCTTTATAAGTGATAACTGAAGTATTTACAAATGGTAGTTTCTCTTGGATTTATTTCAATACACTGACAGGTGATGGGAGATATTTAAAGATAAAATAAAGGAGGCAAAATGTTGATAACTGTTTAAGTTGGATGATGGAGAGTTCTATATATGATTCTCTCTATATGCATGTTTTAAGCTTGTCACAATACTTGTTAAAATTCAAAATTCTGATGAAGCTATAATACTAATTTAACACTTAACTTCAGACTTCGAGATAAGTCAATGGTCATTTATAGTAAGTATCTTGAGATACACTTAAAAATTACTTTCTACAGCTGATGTGTGGCTGAAACACCCATGAGTTATCAGTAGGCTAGATCAGTTACGGTAGTTTATAACCATATGATTCTACTTTTGCTTTTGAAGAAAATACATTATCCCTAGGACATGTTCCCACTTATAGGTCATTTCCAAGGTAAAAACTAAAATGGTAAGTGTTATCATGAGGAATCCTATCTGAATAAATTCATAAGTAATGCATGTTTCAACAAGTAAATTAGAATAGAAAGCATCAGAGTACACCACAAAGAAAGGTAACTTGTTTTATGAGAGACTTAATCCATTGATATTGAAAGTTCATGTTTGTGTATACGTAGACAGTTACACATTCTCTGAACATTTCATGAAGATCCCGTTCAATTCTTCAAATGAACAAATACAAATTCAAATACTGAAGAAGGGCTTCGACTGTATTGCAAATTTGCTGTGTTCTTTAATACGATTGTTTACTCCCTTTTAAAGTTAATGAAGCTGAAAGATGATTTTCTTAAATTCCTGTTCAAAATATTCTTTCAACTCTTTAAATTATTTTATAAGTATAAATTGAGAAAATGATCAGGTGATTTGCAGTTAAAAGTAAAGAATACGTGATGGAAATTACAGACTAAAAAAAAAAAAAAGTAATGTAGAGGATAGAATACTTTCCAAATTGCAAAAGGTTGTATTTTACATTTGACAAAAAAATTATAAAATATGTTGACATCAACTAGATTTAGTAAGTATCATCGCGGTAGCAAGTATGTATGTATTTTTTGCCTACTTAACAAAATAATTGGCAATAGCTTAAAATGAAAGGAAATGTTCAACTTCACTAATTATTTTTTAAAAAGACACGACTATGCACTGTGCTGTACCAGGAAAAACAACGCTTAAAATAAACTCCCTTCTCAAGGAAAGTTAAAATATTAAGGCCGCCGTTATAAACCATCAAAATTTAAATATCTTTTACTGCTAACAATTTTAAGTATTTATACTGTAGAGCTAAATATTAGCACGAACACAATCCTGAATTTTACTCAAAAACCTCGAGGATATAATGTCCTGACAGTAATTCATTGTTCACTGCCTCAGTCTATTCTGACAAACAGAAACCCTACTTCCCAGAACAGAGGTGCCTTACAGGGTGGCCGAGGTGGCAAGTGTTTACAAAAGCAGAATGCAGACAGCTGTTTCCCACAGAGTGACTAGTAGGTTCAACCTCTAACCTTTGGTTAGCAGCTGAGCATTTTAACTACTATGCCACCAGGCCTCCCTGTAACCACGGAAATAGGACTTCTCAGACTGTAAATCATAACGGGACCAGACAGCCTAAGTATTCTTCCATGGAGAGGCTGGTGGCTTTGCACAAGCTGCCCTACCTAAACCACACCACCACCAGGGCTTCTAAAATTACAGTGAACTACCCCAAACCTTGGTTTCAATGTTGTAACAAGTTAGGGTAAAAAAAATTATGGTAATAAAAATTATTTTTGTAATAGATTTAATTATAGCCTCATCCCAAGGTTGTTGGAAACATAACAAAGCAGCACATCAGAATAAAATGAATGCATAATTAGTGCCTACAGCTCAGTGCCAGAATTCCTCAACATCATAAATTTTAAAATGACATTTTGTTTATTTAGAAAACAGTATAAATGTTGAGACATATTACTTTATATCTTGGGAAAAAATAGAAAACTGAAGTTTCAAAACTATGAGAAGTAACTATTTAGGCATAACAATAAAACTGTGGCTAACTATTAAGTTTTGAGACAAAAGAAACTTCCTCTATAAGAATGCAATGGACTGTTAGATGGCTGACTAGGAGCTGCCCCCAGCTGGTGACTGATCTGAGTCTTGGACCATATGGTGCTTCTGTCATCAGCCTGCTGCTGTTGTGTGGCCTCGAGTGGATGTCAACTCAGAGTAGAACGCTCCGTAGGGTTGGTGAGACTGTATACCTGTGTGGAGCAGGCAAGCTCATCTTTTCTGTCGCACAGTGGGTGGTGGTTTCAGTGGTGAACTTGCAGCTCAGCCCCTAGAGGTGACCCAATATAATACTCCAATTATAGAACAGTATCACTGAAATCACATGAAAGTACAATTTTGCTGAAGAGCATTCAACAATGATAGCAGTAGGACATTGACAAAGGAGTTGCCTTAGGTTCAGGCCTGATTCAGAAGAGGATATGGAACAAGGGGTATCACGGCTGACGTCAGCTGGATCTTGGCTGAAAGTGGGGAATACCAGAAAGATGTTTACTTGTGCTTTATTGACTATGCCAAGGTATTTGACTATGTGGATCATAACAAACTATGGAGTACCTTGAGAAGAATGGGAACAGTACGCACATGCAGAACTTGTACATGAATTAAGAGGTAGTTGTAAGAACAGAATAAGGGAATAGCACACGGCTTAAAATCAAGAAAGGTGTGTATCACGGTTGTACCCTCCCATCACATTTAATCTTTATGCTGAGGAAACAAAGAAGTTGGATTATATGAAATGAGGCAACAGGATTCGAGGAAGGCTTATTAGCAACCTATCCTATGCTGTGGACACAAACTTGCTTGCTGAAAGTGAAGAGGACTTGAAGCACTTGTTGAAGAAGATAAAGGATTATAGCCTTCAGTATGGATCACAACTCATTGTAAAGAAAACAAAAGTCCATATAACTGGACCAATAGGAAACATCAAGATAAGCAGAAACAGAATTTGTCAAGATTTTATCTTCCTTGGATCCTCTATCAATGGTCATGGTAGCAGCAGTCAACAGGTCAAATGACACAATGCACTGGGCAAATCTGCTGCACAAGACCTCTTTTAGATGTTGAAAGCAAGGATGTTGGTTGCATTGATGACTAAGATGCACCTGAGTGAAACCACAGTATTGCCTCATGTTTAAGTTACACACTGAAGAAGGAAGCTGAGGAATAATTGATGCATTTGGATTATGCTGGAGAAGAAGATTGATAGTATATAACTGTCTTGGAAGAAGTACTGCCAGAATGTGTCTCACACACTATGAATATGTCTTTAGTAGACATCAGTCCCTGAAGAACATTATGTTTGGTAACTGAGAGGAAGGCAAAAAGAGAAAGGCCTTCAACAAGATGGGTTGACACAGTGGCTGCACAATGGGCTCAAACAGAGGAACAATCGTGGGAATGGAGCAGGACCAGCCAGTGCCTTGTTATGTTGAACTTGGGGACACAGTGAGTTGGAACCAATTTGAAGGCAAGTAAAAATAACAACATCAATTGAAATGTGTTTCCCAAGATTTGCATTGAATTCGAAGAGCTTTGTACCTATGGAAGGAGTTGTATTTGAAAATACGGGTGTGCTTTTTAGTTATTTTAATGAAGTCAGAAACTATAGATTATAAACCAGAACACATATAGTCACAAAGGAAAAGGCAGATGCCAAGGAATAAGGAACACAAAGGATTGCTGGGGGGCACCAAAAACTAGAAGAGATGCTGACATAAGAAATTGACAAGGCTGGATCCCTAATTTAAAATTACCAGCTATGGCAGTTACTTAATCTCCTGTCAATTTGGGAAGGGGTCAAGTCTAGCCGGTCAATCAGGTCACAGCCAATGAGGCCTCAGCTTGGGCATGGCCTTTTCCTGAGGATCCTGGGAACTCTGGTCTTCCTCCTGAGAGGTGGGAGACTAACTCTCTGCTTCACCTTCCCGCTAACAAGGCACATAGAGCTACACCGATAGAGCCAGAGCCCTGGAGCTGGAGGAGCATGTGGAGATCCCTGCCAGTGCTGAGATGCTTCCACCACCACTGGAACTACAACTTTCCACCCACTGACCTGTGATCTTCCTGCATTCGGTGTCATTGCATGTGTTGTGTGGGTCTGAAGAGGAATTTATAGACTGGTATCGGACACATGGGCTAATATTGGACTTATGGACTTGAACTGGATGGGGCTGGGATGTTTTCTGAATATACAATTGCTCTTTTATATAAAGCTTTTTCATAAACACATGAGTGTCTATGAATTTGGTTCTCTATTTGACCGGGACTGGACTAACATATTAGCCTTCAGAAACTCCGAGCAAATAAACTTCTGCTCTTTTTGCAAAGTTACCCATTATTTCTATGGGTATTAATTCTGCTATGACTGTACTGGGTAACTAAGACAACCTCTACTAACATTTTAGTGACTGTCATTTACAACTACAAGTAAATAATATGATGATATAGATTCATTAATTCACATTTGATTTCCATGTTTTCTAAATAATAAAATAATCTCATTGTTGATATTCAAGATACTATTACCTTATTATATTAAGTGTTTTCCCCTGAATGGTTTTTAATATTCAAACGGATGTTGGCATTTAAAGATGACATAGGTTGTTTTTGGCAAATAAACAAACAAAACACCTTGCATTTAAAGTGGTTCCTCGTTTATATGAAAGGGGAGGCACGTGGACTGCAATGGAAAATAAATAGTAATAATAAAAATACTGAGAACTGGACATGCGCTTTTGAAATACTCTTCATTATTCTTGAGGGGGAAAAATAAATCTTGTAAGCTTTAGAACATTATGTTCGGTTCTTTTTTGCCTTTCAAACTAAGCATGTTGCCAGGATTACTTTTTTTATTCTAAGCTTTTAAAATTTATAAGCAAAGCTTTTCTTTGAATCATGTTTTAGTATTTTTTATTCTATAATGTCACTTATTGGCCAATTTCCATAGTCTTCAGACAATACACTGAGTTTCACAAGGTTTTCAAATGTAAGTATTCCCTTTATAGAAGTGGGAGAGTGGTGATGGTGGAGGAGGAGTTAGAGGTTGGCAGGAAGCAGGAGAGTGCCATGCACCTTTTTGCATTGTGGTTTCATACTGGGTCTATTTCCATATTAGGTTTGGAAGTTGGCATGTATAGTAACAAGAATAAACTAGATGAAAGTTCATCATGGTTAACGTAGGGGAGTCTAAGAACTATATAGATCCCTATTACTTGTACTTCACTGACTTTAATGCAATGACATGGAAACTGACCAGAGATATTTTTCTAAAATTATTTCTATTATAGGATGTTTCAACATGAGATGACCAAATAAAATTATCTAATATATTTAGCTAAAATATTCCTATTAATTCTCACATCCCGCACATGACTTTGGGCTTGGATAAAAGCCGTTGTGGAATGCCTCGAGCATCCCCTGGCTGTGCAGACAGTGAACACACTCAGCTGCTGAGCTAGGGGGTGTGATTGATTGACCCGTTGGGCGGGTCTGCAAATGGTCTCAGCTATCTTCTGGAGATGGCTGCTCCTCGCTCCCTGGCAACGGCCCCTCTATGACAAGTAGACACCTGCCTTTCAAGTGCCGCAAAGAGGTGGGGGATAGCATGAACCTACAGGGCAAACAAGTCTTTTGAATTATGAAAATGAGCTTAAATGGACAATACATTTTCTAAAATTGAGTTTTCTAGGTGTGTTCAACACTTTACTTGGGCTCAAGTCAACCCCAATCCAAACTCTCTGCCATTAAATCGATTCACAGTGGGCTCGGTAGGCTGGACTCGACCTGTCTTTGTGGGCTTCCAAGGCTATCAATCTTTGAGGGAGCAGAGAGCCTGCAGAGTGGCTGGTGGGTTCAAACAGCTGACATTGTGCTTAGCAGCCCCTACATAACCCACTATGCCACCAGGAATCTTTTACTGGATATATGTAAATTAGAAATCCCAATATAATTTCAGAAATAATCAGTAATATGCTGGCTCAGGGGTGAGCTGAGCAGGTATATAAAGGGGGCAATGCTGACGTGCTGAAGCAGAGAAGAAACAGGCTCTCAGTGAGGCAGAGGTAGCCCTCAGGAGTCGGTGATGATATGGTTGTGGCTGAAAATGAAATCTAGTGTAGAAATGGCTAGACTTTACAATGGCCTTTAAGATAACTAGTTGTCTTAGTTTCCTAGTGCTACTAAAACAGGAATACAACAGAGGTTGACTTTAAATGACAATTTACTTTCTCACAGTTCAGAGGGAAGTCTGAATTCAAGGTACCATCTCTAAAGGAAAGCTCTCAGTTTTTGTAGGCTCAGGGTTCACTCAGTTTCTCTGCAATTTGGGGGTTTGCCTGTTTCTTGACCTAATCTGCTCCTTAATAGCACTTAAAGGTAATTGGCCTTGGGGCACATAATACATCTATTTCCCAAAAGGATTATATTCACAGGTATAAGAGTTAGAACCCCAACACAGCACAATTCCATGATGGGGATCTAACCTTCAGCAGTTCTCAACCTGTGGGTTGTGACCCCTTTGGGAATTGAACAACCCTTTCACAGGGGTTTCCTGATTCATAACAGTAGTAAAATTAGAGTTATGAAGTAGCAACGAAAATCATTTTATGGTTAGGGGGTCACCACAACATGAGGAACTGTATGCAAGGGTCACAGTATTAGGAATTTTGAGAACCACTGCTCTATACCATTATTTCTCAAAACTGAGTAAAACTCAGCACCTTTGGGTCGATTCATAGCCTACAGGACAGAGTAGAACTGTTTCTGTGTGTGTCCAAGAGCACCAATCTTTAGGAGAGTAGAAAGTCTCATCTTTCTCCTGCAGAGTGCGTGGCTTGTAGTTTCGAACGGTCCAATGTAGAATCTACTACACCACCAGTGACACGAAACAATAGGCTCAGGCTATGAGCTCTCAAAACGTCATCTTGAGCATCCTGTAAGGGATGCGGTATTACCAAGAACTATTTGTTTGATCTTTCCTGAACAATATGATTTGAGACTTTTTCTTCCTAGGAAAGTGCAAAATGCCCATGTAACTATTCTCACTTGAAAGGTGAATAAAGACTAGATATCTACAATACACAGGATAAGCAGCCTGGGTTTTATGGATTTCCAAGTAATGTAGACCCCTCTCTCTCTCTTAAATGTCCAAGGACAAAATGGAGGTTTAACAACAACAACCAAGGATCCCAAAGCGACCCTGCAAATGGCTTCAAAACCATTAGTCTAATCCAAGAGGTAAACTGTACAATTTTAAAACTAAAGCAAAAAGTGCCAAAATAACTTGTTCATTGTAAAATGGTTAGAATAGCATATCTTAAATGTTATAGGACAAAAAAACTAAATAGCAAGACTACACAGAAAATAAGTTTTCCATAGTTTTTAAATGTAGTTTTTAAGTTTCTCTAAAACACTGTTTCACATCTGTCTCATTTCAGGGTTCCAAGGACTTATAAATTTTGAACTGGATCTTTCCAAGCTCTATAAATTCTTTTTGGAGACTTTCTGATGCATATTTTTATCTCTATACAAGCTAAAAATTATATGCACAATCTTCAAAAACTCCAAATCAGTTACAGTTGTGCAAGAGAGATTAAATGACATGCACACAAATGTTTAAAAAAAATTATATATGTATACCATCTTATGTAAGCTAGAAAACAAAAGGCTTTGGCACTTTTTCTTAAGTCCATCCCAGGGAATTGTGTGAAAATAGTATGAGCTTTCAGTAATTCCACTACCATAGATATTCTACTAGAAACAAAAAAATTGCATTGTAAGATTGACAGCCAAAAATGTCTACTATTACTAAGTATCAATTGGTATTATTGTTCATCTTTCAAAAATAATCACACATTTATTGTCTCAGTTCTTCTGGAAAGCCACCTTGTGGTATGATTTTATCTTCATTTGAAAAACAAGCAAGACGACCTAGAAAGGAAACGTCTCCTCGCCCTGTTGCTCGCCATGTCTGGCTCTTCCAGGGTCGCCGCCATGAAGAAAGTGGTTCAGCAGCTCCGGCTGGAGGCCGGGCTCAACCGTGTGAAAGTTTCCCAGGCAGCTGCAGATTTGAAACAGTTTTGTCTGCAGAATGCTCAACATGACCCCCTGCTGACTGGAGTATCTTCAAGTACAAATCCCTTTAGACCCCAGAAAGTCTGTTCATTTTTGTAGTAAGATGAATCTTTCAAAGGTTTCCTAAGTCATTTCTCATGAACCAGTGACCATTCAAGGAGAGCTAAATTTGAAGCTGTACAAAAGCTCGTCTTCACAGTTACAGGTGCCATACTATACAAACTTCTGCTTTTGTCAGTCCTCAACATCTACCTCTCTGAATTTTCATGAATTTCTATTTCACAAGGGTTGTTTTATATACACTGGCAGCTGTATATAATAAAATAAGTAGTACAAAAAAGAAAAAAAGAAAAAGAAGCAAACAGTGGCTTAGCGAACCTAAGTCCAGTCAGTTCTATTACATAGCTAGCCACCCTATAGGACAGGGTAGAACCCCCTGTGAGCTTCTGAGGCTGTAAATCTCTATAGAAACCAAAAGTTTCTTCTTCTCTGTCAGTGACTGGTGGGTTTGAACCACCATCCTTACAGTTATCAGTCCAACGAGGAACCCACTCTGCCACCAAAGGACCTTACATCAGTAGGGGTAATGGAATTGAGACCAAGGGTACTAGCTCAGGAATCTCTCTGTGGCCAATGGAAGAATAAAGAGAACTGAAATTAGTGAAAAGCCCTTATAGAGTGCAAATGGTTACTTTACTCAGGTACTAAAGAAAAGGTGACAGTTCAAATCCATCTATAGGTGCTCAGAAGGCCTGGTGGTCAATGTCTGAAAAACCAGCTATTTGAAAATCCTATGGAGCACAGGTCTACGCTGACATACATTTCTGCAACTAGTAAAGTAAATTACTAAGGGCTCAAGATAGAATAACTTCCCACATGTTTAATTATTTAATTCTACGAAATGCCTTTGGAGCCCAAGTGGTTATGCATGGCTGCTACCCATAAGGCCAGCAATTTGAATCCACCAGTTGCTCTTCGGGAGAAAAAGGTTTTCTACTCTCATAAAGAGCCACACTCTCGAAAACCCACAGGGGCCATTCTACCCTGTCCCATAGGGTCGCAATGAGGTGGAATTGACTAGATGGCAGTGAGTTTACAACACACCTTTTGAGTGAAGATTTTACTAACTCTATTTTTCAAGGCGGAGACAGACGCTTATGCTAATCCGCTGACTAGCTGCATCTTGTAGGTAGCCGGTCTAGTCGGAGGTTCACATGATTGCAAAGGCCAGCTTCTCGCTCTCAGAAAAAAAACTCAGAGGAAGCTAAAATAGTCACTCCTTTCCCACTTGTTTGTAGTGATATTTTCTCATGTGAGTAAGAAGAGGGATGAATGCAAACATCAAGTACCATTTGGGCCAGGTCTGTGGGCTCTTTATTTGGATGTTCTTTTAATATTGAACTCCTAGAGGCACTTCTGCAGAAGTTGCCCCTGGAGGCTAAAACAAGATGGGTAGATTTTAGGAAGCATGTATCTGTGATTGTTTAGCTGAGCAGGCCCATGGATAACTAGACAACAGTCAATAGCACCATTTCCCAGAGTGCAGAGATTTTTCACACAAAAAAGTGAGGCTTCACTCTCACTACTGGTCCTGAGGGGTTCATCTGACCTGGATTCCTGTATTTCATGTTCCTATCTGTGCCAGTGTACATCCTCCAGTCCAGCTGGATACGTAAGGTAGAATTGGGATCATGATAGTGGGGGGGAGGAAGCATTCAAGAACTGGAGGAGAATTGTATATTTCATCATTGCTACACTGCACCCTGACTGGCCCGTCTCCTCCCCACAGCTCTTCTGCAAGGGGATGTCCAATTTCCCACAGATGGGCCCTGGGTCCCCACTCCGCACTCCCCCTCATTCTATGATTTTTGGGGGGTCTTTGATGCCTGATACCGGGGCCATTCAACGCCTTGTGATCTCACAGGCTGGTGTGCTTCTTCCATGTGGGCTTTCTTCACTGCATTTGCTTATGCACCTGCTTTGTCTTGAGTGTTGTGTCGGGGTAGGCCGGTGTGCTGCTTCCATGTGTGCTTTGTTGTTTCTTAGCTAGATGGCCGCCTGTTTATCTTCAAGCCTTTAAGCCCCCAGATGCTATATCTTTTGATAGCCGGGCACAATCCGCTTTCTTCAGAGGGTGGAGGGAAGGTGAGGGAGAAAGGGGAAACAGATTACAAGGTCTACATATAACCTCCTCCCTGTGAGAAGGAGGGCGGAGAAGTGGGTGAGGGAAAATGTCAGATGGTGTCAGATATGACAAAATAATAATAAATTTTAAATTATCAAGGGTTCACGGGGGGGTGGGGGGGGATGAGGAGCTGATACCAAGGGCTCAAGTAGAAAGCAGGTATTTTGAGAATGATGATGGCAACATATGTACAAATGTGATTGACACAATTGATGCATGGATTGTGATGAGTTGTATGAGCCTCTAATAAAATGATTTTATAAAATGAAATGTGCTGGGGAAAAAAAGTGAGGATTCATGCAAATCTGTTGGAAACGGCGCATTCTGCAACCTTCTTCTCTGAGGGCTCGCAACGCCTGTAAGCACGGAGAAAGCCCTGAGCACTACTGCAGAACAAAGGCCGGTTCACTTGGTTTAGCGGAGTGTTTCCCAAGTGTAAGGTCTATTAATATTCCATACAACAACTTCTGATGTTTCAGACTAACTCTGAAAATAATCGGTGACACTGTTTTTTCCTTTACAAAATTTTACCGTATATGACAAAGGGTTCAACATTTCAATTAGCTTTTCAATTTTTCTGGAAAATTTTTGAAGCCCCTCATATAGTAGGAACTTTAGTGCATTATTCTATGGGTATAAGCCACTGGTTCCCAACGTGAGTGATACCACCCTCTGTGGGTACTGGAACGATTCAGGGGAGCTACAGAAGCGGATACCTATACTTTATCCTAGATTGTGGGTTACAGTACAAACGTTTTCAATTGCCAGGGCAACACTGAATAATTATTATTATTTTTCTGAAAATGAGGCAGTAAAGCCAAATAAATTTCAGAACCTACGCTATAGACAATAAATGGTTCCAGAGCCAATGAGATTAAATGACATGAATTCTTGCTCTAAAATAAGTCGTTAGGTCCAGTCAGTTCCGATTCCCTGTCACCTTACTTAACACAGAAAGAAACACTGCCCAGTCCTGCACCATCCTCACAATTGTTATGTTCGAGTCCACTGTTGCAGTCACTGTGTCAACCCATCCTGTTGAGGGCCTCTACTTTTTGCTGACCCTCTACCAACGTCCTTTTCCAAGGACTGACGCCTCTAAAAATCACAGGACCTTGAAAACAGCCTGGTCCTCTAATGAGTGGTGCTTTTGCCTGGACTGGTCTACGATGCCTCAGCAGGATGACATATCAGAGGTAAACAGGATAGCACGCCCTGGCACTCTCTAATGGTTTGATCCAGGGCTGCCAAGGAGCAGGCTAAGGAGCATTAGCTAGTGGCACTGCAGCACGTTGTTCCATGATGTTGTTCTGCTCTCTCGCTTTGCTATACTTGTTCTCTAATGGGTACCATTTTCAAACATCAGGTTTGGTCAGGTCAGGTTATAATTTTGACCACGAAATGTTGGAAGTAGGAATATTAGGCAGGTGTCCAACAACTTAAGAGGTTTGCAGGATAATACACCTATAATTTTCCCCTAACTACATTATTAGCAGGGATTTATAATACCAGGAGCATTTCTAAATTTAATGATAATTCTGATAAAAATAATAAAGTGCTCACATTATGCATAGAAAGTGATCATATAGGATGGATATATACATAGGGACTTTAAAAAGTTCATGGAAAAATTATATTACCTTTTAATTTAATCTTCCTATGAACCTTCTGAAATTCTCTGTGTGTGTGTATGTGTACATAATACAGAAAAAAACTAATACAGATGTTGTGTTATAGTCAATATTATAATTATGTGTGATATATTATAATTCTGGACTTCATATGACTGGCTATCCTCCCATTTTGGAGGGTATTATCAATTTATGAACAGAAATAGGGAGATGTTCATATCTGACCTTAGTAGAGGGTATTAATTGGACCTCACTCCATTTATAAGTTATCTTGATAACTGTCACTTGTACTGCAAGTAAAGAATGATATTCTACAGCTGAGAGGAGAAAGTTGCTTCTGGAGTGGCCTGGGAAAAAAGCCTGGTTGATTAAGATTAGTAGTAGGCTAGAGGCCCAGGCCATATGTGCATATAATAAGATTAATAAGATACAGTCCAGGAGTGGAGAATAGATTATTATATTTGAGTCACATTAAAAAGGTGAAGGGTTGTATGTTATTTTGGTTGCATTATTGATACTCAATGTAACTTCCACTAAACAACCACTATTGATAAGATTTACCCGTGAGTAATTATGAACAGGATTCCTGCAACAGCACCCTGGTTTGTATAAAATAAGCCCTCTGAGAAGCATGGGGTGGGACCTCAGCACCAGCACTAGGCAGCGGTGGAGCGCATCCTCTGGATCCAGCATCTTCTTACCCCTGCCTAAACTTCAGCTTTTTGAACGGAAAAGCACTCATCACCACGTGAGACATTTCCTCAAACGCTTATGAATTTCTGTGGGATGTTGTAGCAAGTCACATAATCCAGAAATGTGAGGGACTATATACATAAGGGAGGAGTGGTTGGGCTGGGGGATCAGGAGGGGATGGAGCTAAATGGCTTCATGGAAGAGTCGGACATTTGTAGCATCATCAATTCCCAACTCCTTCGGACTAGTCTGGAATTAATTTTTTAAAGAGCTTATCACCACAGATATAAAAAGATATTCTGAAGCTTGCTCTTGAACATAGCACAGCTAAAACAAAAGGAAGAAGTGATGAAGAGCTAAACAGCAGCGACAGGAGAGCAGCTGGAGAAGGCAGAGTATTGTGATGAAATGTGCAAAGACCTGGAGTTGGAAAGACAAAAGGGAAGAACATGCTCAGCATTTCTCAAGCTGAAAGAACTAAATTGACAAAGTCAAGTTGCAATATTGTAAGATTTGAGGTGTAAAGCGCTGAATGACACCAGAGTTTAAAAGAAAAGAGCAGGAATACAACATTATATTACCAAAAATGATTGGTTGATATTGAAACATTTCAGGGGGAAGCATATGGTCAAGAACCAATGCTATTGAAGGAAGAAGTTCAAGATGCACTGAAGGGCGTGCAGCAAAACATGGCCGCTGAGATATTTCATCAAATAGAGGCAATTCTGAAAGAACTCACTCCCTATGCCAAGCAATTTGGAAGGCAGCTATTTGGGCAACCGACTTGAAGAGATCCATTGTTTGTGCCCATTCCAAATGAAGGTGAGCCAACAGAATGTAAAGACTATCAAACAACAGCACTAATATCAAACACTAGTAAAATTCTGCTGAGGAGAATTTTAAAACATTATGATGAATAGGAATTCCAGAATATTTAATTGTGCTTTTGAGAAACCTGTACATAGATCAAGAAACATTTGTTTGAAACCAAATATGGGAAACTGTGTGGTTTGAAATTAGGAAAGGGGTGTATCCAAACTGTTATCTTTTTACCATACATATTCAATCTGTAGGATTAACACATATTCTGAGAAACGGAACTATATGAAAAAGAATGCAGCATCAGGACTGGAGGAAGACTCATAAACAACCTTTGATAAGCAGATACCACAGTCTTGTGCACTGACTGTGAAGGGGGTTGAAATCACTTACTGAAAAAGGTTTATTACAAAAAGACTACTCAACCTGGATTACACTTTAACATAGAGAAAATAAACATCCTCACAACTGGTCAAACAAACAACATCACAATAGATAAAGACTGAAGTTGTCAAGGATTTTATTCTACTTGGATCCACCATCACGCCCATGGAAGCAACAGTCAAGAAATCAAATAATGTATTGTATTAGGGACCCTGGTGACACAGCAGGTGAATATTTGGATGTTATCCAAAAGGTCAGTGGTTGAAATCCCCCACGGATTGCTCCCTTATGGATCACAGCCTGGAAAACCCTATGGGTAATCCTGCTCCGTCCTCTAGTGTTGTTATGCGATAGCACTGACTCAATGACACACAACAACATGCATGTTTAAAGTCATGTATGTAGCATTTCCCCATTTCCTGTTAATCTCATCCTTCCAACTAATTAGCCTCACTTGATTGCGTACCCTTAAGGTGACCAATGTCTTTGGAAATTGAAAAAAGAAATAAAGGACAAAAGACCCAAGGATGGAACAGCTCATTCCTTGAGTACTAGCCTTTTCTGCTGCCCTGGCTGGATCCACAACCCTGACCCCATCTCACTATGCAACCATTTCTGTGGCCCTCTGCTCCACAGTTAGACATCTCTCAAAAATTTTATCCTGAAAATATAGAATTCTGTGATTAAACAGTCAGCTTCAGAAAGCTATTCTACATTTAAGGAGCTCATTTTCCTAACATCATGTCACCGCTACCCCTAACTAGACTATGACAAAGTTGTGCTCTCACTGCCATTGCATGGATTCTGACTCCTGGTGACTCTCTAGGCCAGGGTAGCAGTGTCCTTGGTTTCCCAAGACTCTCTTTTCAGGGCTTTGTCCCCGGCAGAGACCCTGGAGGCTTCATACTGTAAACCCCGAGCTCAACGCAAAACCCAGTACACCAGTAGTGGCAAGCTTAACACTCTGCAATTTTCTTACTCTTCAAGCAGAACACATACAAATTGATATCCAGGTCAAGGAAACCTCAGTATTTCCATAGGTATATGTTTAATTAAAGTCACAATTTTAGTAGTTGCAGGTGTGGGCTTCCTTAAGCCATTTAATGCACTCTAGGCTTCATTTCCCCTACTTAAAAAAAAAAAAAGCCAGGGGAAATGCTACTTATGCATAAAACACTTTGAATTCCCTAGATGAAAGCCCGCATATATAAGTGTGATGCGTGTTTATTGCCTCTTCTCTGATGAAAAGTGGCAGCCTTCTGCTTGAAATGGGATTAGAAATTCTGACTATAATAGAGAAGAGAAAAACACAAATGAGTAACAAGCAGTCAGAATAAATAAATTGAAAAGATGGAGAGCACTCCTTTTACAAAAGGAACATCAGTTGTGAAACTTGGTTTAATTTTGTATGCTTTGCACTTTTAAAAAATTGGGCTCAACTGCATGTATAATGAGCTACAAGCAGAAGGTACATTCAATTGTACATGAATAAAAAATGACCTTTTCATTTGCTCTTCCGCAGTTTGGCATTCCTATATTATTAAAATATAATGTATTAAAGATTAAGTAAGCATATTAGCATACAGACATCATGCTTATGTGCCCAGAGATGTGCCAACTATTCAACCTGACGCTAGAAAGTTATCTATACAAGATCAGTATTTAATAGTAAAGATATCAATGCAAGAGAATGCAAACTTCTTTTCTAACAATTAGAGTCAGTTGTTCCACGGAAAATGGTGGAGGGGAGATTTGAGGAAAGTATCTTAAAAGGGAACCACAAATAAAAATTGCAAGCAGTTCAGTAGCTGAGAGTGAACTACACTCTCTGCTGTAGGAAACATACTAATTACATAAACTCCCTACCTAAGGAAACAACATTCTCAATTGCAGAAGTAAATGATAAAGAAGTTTTCATACCAACATTTTTAAGAGAAAAGGAATGTTTATTAAATATTTGTCTTGTTTTCATTCCTTTGTATGGCTTATTTTTCTTTCTCTCTCTTAAGCATCAAATTGTCAAAGTTTTTTCCCCCACATATATGTAATACATGTTCACTAAAAAAAAGAAAGAAAGCAGTTCAGAAAAGTAAAAATAGAAAACAATAGGGGGAAAAAGCATCACACTTTCCTATGAGCCAATTGAAATAACTACTGATCACCTTTTACATAATTTCTTTCATTTTTTTTTAGAATATATGAGGGGATATCTACCCCACCCCCACCCCCCACACAAACATGGCTAAAGCTCTGCTAGGAGCCTTTGTAGTACGCATTTTTAGGCTCTCTCTGGTCAGTGAATTAAAAAAAAAAATCATCTTATGGGGGCTCATACAATTCTTATCACAATCCATCCATACATACATTTGTTGCCCTCATCATTCTCAAAAGATTTGCTTTCTACTTGAGCCCTTAATATCCGCTCCTCATTTTCCCCCTCCCTCCCACTCCCTCATGAACCCTTCATAATTCATAAATTATTATTTTGTCATATCTTACACTGTCCGACATCTCCC
>NW_022111373.1:36992575-36993900 GCF_000313985.2 Echinops telfairi | reverse complement strand
CAGTGTACATCCTCTGGTCTAGCCTGATTTGTAAGGTAGAATTGATATCATGATAGTGGGGGGAGGAAGCATTTAAGAACTGGAGGAAAGTTGTATGTTTCATTGTTGATTTCCTGCACCCTGACTGGCCCATCTCCTCCCCCCAACCCTTCAGAAAGGAGGTGTCCAGTTGCCTACAGATGGGCTTTGGGTCTCCACTCTACACTCACCCTCATTTACCATGGTATGATATTTTGTTCTTTGATGCCTGATACCTGATCCCTTCGACACCTCGTGGTCACACAAGCTGGTGTGCTGCTTCCATGTGGGCTTTGTTGCTTCAGAGGTAGATAGTCTGAATTTTTTAAAGCTGGAAGTATACCCTGGTTCTTTTTGAATGACTGCCTCCCTATGTATAGGTTCCACTTGAGTACAATGATATATTTTGGATCTCCTATTACTTTAGGTAGTTAACATAACACAACATCTTTCTGATATTCTCTCCTTTCAGCCAAGATCCAGTGGAAATCAGCAAGATATTTTGTTCCACATCCTAGTATGAATCCAGTTTGGATTACTAGCAATTCCTTATTGATATACTGCTACAATCAATTTCTAATTATCTTCAGCAAATTATTACCTGTATGCCATAATAATGACGCTGTTCAGGAATTTACATATTCTGTTGAATCTCTTTTCTTTGGAATGGGCACAAATATGATGGAACTTTTCAAGATCAATACATGATAGAATTTTACAAGAGCAATGACCTATACATTGGAAATACCAGTTTTTCTATACATAAACAGAAACTATACATTTGGACCTTGCTAGAGGGAATACATAGGTCTCAAATTGACTACATCTATGAAAGGAGATGATTAAGATGCTCAATATCACCAGTCCTCACAATGTTAAAATATGACTATATGAAACAGATCATCAGTTGCTCATATGCAGATTAAAGTTGAAGAAAATTAAAACAAATCCAGGAAGAGCCAAAATACAACCTTGAGTATATCCCACCTAAACCTAGATATCATCTCAAGAGCAGCTGTGACAAACTGGACACTAGATGGCATCAAGGACATCATACATGAAGAAAATAACATGTCCTTAGAAAAACAGGAGTGAACGGAAAGACCAAAATGGATGTCAACAGACTCTGAAACTTATTCTTTAAGATACAGTAATCAAAGTGAATGGAAAAAACTATTCCATTTTTTAAAGCTGGCAGTATAATGTGGTTCAATTTGAATGACTGCGTGTTAGTCTGGGTAAATTAGAGACACAAATCCACAGACACATACACACACACACACACACACACACACACACACACACAC
>NW_022111373.1:36975096-36992475 GCF_000313985.2 Echinops telfairi | reverse complement strand
AAACCTTATTATATGATCTCCCTTTTGACTAATCTTAAAGTTTTTTCAGTTAAAACACACACACACACACACACACACACACACACACACACGCAAGAGAGAGTTTTATATAAAGGGTAAGTGTATATTAAGAAAGCATCCCAACGCAGTGCTGTCCATGCCCTTAAGTGTCCAACATTAGCCCATATATCCGACACCGATCTACAAAGTCCTCCTCAATTTCACAGATCTGCCAGTGGCTCAGTCTGACCATATACTCCGGCAACGGGCTTTGAGCTCCCACTGTCCCCATAGCCCTCCACAATTGGGTGGTCATAATCGAAAGAAGATAGATATAATGCACAGAGTCACTAATGCACCAGAAAGAATTGTTGAATGTTCCACCATTTCAGGAGGTAACACTGATGGTACTGAGTAAGTGTAAGCTATACTGAAAGCATTGGCAAAACAAACAAAAAAAGAGACCTAATACTCCAAGAATTGACAGAATACCAATGGAGACATTTCCACAAATAGAAGCAATGTTGGAAATGCTCACCAGTTGGTGCAAAAGCAGTTACCTTGCTAGCCAAATGGAAGCAATCCATACTTATGTCCATTCCACAGAGAGTGTATATTGGAGAGAAAGTCCTTTATACATGCATTTCTTGAAATGAATAAAATTCTTCCTTATGCTTAAAAACATTGTGTAAGATGCAAATCATGCAAAAACACACATTTAAATAGAAAATTTGGAGGGAAAAATACAAAGCTTTACTTTTTAAATGATGTAAACACAAACAAATACATAATAGATGCATGTTCCTTAATTCTTTGTTGTTCTGTTAGATGAGAAACAGTAATGATTTCTAAAACAGTTTGCTATGAATAAAAGTTATCATCTACTGATACATTATTTCTCAATTTCTTTTTCATATTATCTCTTAGAGACAAATGGCAATAACAAAGACACATTAAAATGACACTAAAAACAGCTTTTTATAGTTTTAATTATTTTTCCTTTTTGGTAATAAAAATGATGTGGTATGTTTGCATGTGTTATATATTGAGAAGCAATAATACTGTTTAAATATTCATAATAGCAGTGATAACTTCCATTTGATATTTTAAATATAAAGTAGATTGCTTCTGGCCCCTTAATAATAATGACCGATCTTTAACATATATAATACACATACCTTTATTTATGCCAATCACTTATTATGCTTTTCATTCTATTTAAAGTATTTTTCAAAGAGATACCTTTCAGTTATGAGTTTTACTTCCTGAGAAGTAATTTCACAATTTGTGATATATATAAAGATAATGTACATTTTTCCCCACTTCTCAGATTTAGGCCCATGTTGGTCTATGAAATGAACACTGAAGAATGGGACTGAACCTCAAGGGAGGGGAGACACCAGATGGGCAGTGAACTAAATGTGTAGCCGGCCTGGAGATGCGGAGTAGAGATGCTACAGAGGAATGCTAGGCAGAGGCTTGGCAAAGCCACCAAGGGCAGAACCTCACCTGGGTCACTGCAGCCAGCATCTGGTTTTCACCTTTAGCATACCAGAAATTTATTTTTTTCTCCTTACTTCAAAATTGACAAGCCTTGTGAAAAGTAAGCTTGTAGATATGTCCAAAGTATACAAGACAAAGTTTCAATATCATCACTTCCAAGGAGTACTAGCCCACATAGAACGTTATACAGCAGTTTGAGTGAAGGGCTGAGTTAGACAGAAAGAGCTTGTGTGACTTTATCTCAGGGTTGCTAGGCTAATCCAGTATGAGGCAATCCTCCTGACTATAGCAGCATCCTTCCATCAGAAGTTGATACACGAACCGCTTCTCAGCAGCAACACTGAAGGCACAATTTCACAACACGGACCCCTAGTTACACATTATATACTTTTTTCCCTTTCTCTTTCCCACACCTCTTCAGCTTGCATCTCTATCAATCATTATAAGGTCTGTGTGTCAATGTTTTTGTTTTCATACTTAGTATCATTTTGGGGCTTTGTATGGTTAAAATATCATAAAACAAATCTTTCGCTCATATTGTCTATTCTATATGATCACAGAAGATTATATCTTATAGATCAAGGTATTAGAACCAAAAATCCAAAACAAGTCCCCCAAACAAAGGAGAATATAGAAGCAAAATGACAGATTATTCCAAAAAATGGCATTGGAAAACCATTTGGACACTATAGCTACTTAGAGATAAAATATAAGACAGGCCTGGACTTTATACCTCAAATCAAAATACACTCCAGATGGACCAAATAAATAATTTATATAAAAAATCTATAATTACAGTAGGGGACATATAGGAGGAACACGAGAGAACAATTTTTATAAGCTCACAAGGCCAATGAACCTTCTCCATGTGATATAACACAATAAAAATACAGCCCAGTCCTATGCCATCCTCACAAATCACTGCTGCTTGAGGCCACTGCTGAAATCACTGTGTCAATTCATCTTGTGAGGGTCTTTCTCTTTAACCAAGAGTGACAGCATTCTGCAGGGACTTGTCATTCTTAAAGATATGTCCAAAGTATACAAGACAAAGTTTCAACATCATCACTTCCAAGGAGTACTCTGGCATGACTTCCTTCAACACAGATTTGTTTTTTCTTCCCTGGCAATTCATGGTATATTTAATATTCTTTACCAATACCATAATTCAAACATATCATTCCTTCTTGGAACAGCTTTATTCATCACCCAGCAGCACTTCCCCGCATACTAGGCGATTGAAACTGTCATTGCTAGGACAGGTGCACATTAGTCATCAAATTGACATATTTAGTTGTCAACACTTTAAAAAGATCTTTTCCAACAGATTAACCCAATGCAACATATTGCTAGCTTTGTAACTCCTGCTTCCATGGGTATTGATTGTGGATCCAAGTAAACAGAAATCCTTAACAATTTCCATCTTTTCTCCCTTTATTGTGTTATTGCTTTTGCTTATTCATCCAATTGTGTGGACTTTTCATTTCTTTATGTTGATGTGTAATACATACCGCAGGCTTTAGTCTTTGCTCTTCTTTAATAAGTACTTCAAGATACGTGTGCTATATTAAAGTGTGTTGAAGAAATCAGATGGTGTCTTGCTATCAGAAGAGCTTTGCAATCTTTAAAGGCTTGTATTAAAACAAGCAGCCCATTGAGGTGTCAGCTGCACAGAAGAAATGCACCAGCAGGGTGACCCAAGAAGTATTAATAATAAAATCTATGATCAGAGGGGGGTACTGTATGAGAGCTTAAAATTTACATACTGGTCTTACTTATGACATCAATTTATATAGTTCAAGACGTTCCACATTCTGTTGGGGCACCTTTCTTTAGAATGAGCACAAATATGGATCTCTTCCAGTCAGTTGTTCATGTAACCATCTTCAAAATTTGGAATAGACAAGTGTGCCCATCTAGCATTGCAACTGTTAAATGATCTCAATTGGCATTCCATCAATTTCTAGGGCCTTGATATTCTTCCATGCACACACTGCAGGTTGGACTTTTCCCTTAAGTACCATTGTTCTTAATCATATGCTACTCTCCTGAAATGGTTGAATGTCAAGTACTTTTGGTACAATGATTTTGTGTATTCCTTCATCTTTTATATATTTATAGACATATATTTCCTGTATCCTTCAATACCTATATAATTCTTCAATATTTATAAGTGAGGTTAAGATTTTTCTTTAGTTCTTTCAGTTTAAGAAATGTGGGTCATTATTATTTTTTCTAGCCTCAGTCTTTTCATATTTCATAACAATACATCATCTTCCCACGTTTCCCTTTGAAATCCTCTGTTCAACTCTTTTATGTCATCATTTCTTCCGATTGCTTTAGCTTTTCAATATTCAAAAGCAATTTTAGAATTTCTCTGACAGCCACTTTAATCTTTTCTTCTTCTCTGTCACTTTAGTGACCTTTTATTTTCTTCATGTTCTTCATGCCATCCCCAAACTCCCCTGGCCTTTGGGTCAGCATTAGTGTTCGGTATGTCAAAGCTGTTCTTCAGAGGTCTCTCAATTCAGTTGCCACACACTCAAGCTCATATTTTCCTCTTGCAGACATGCTTTAAGTATCTTCTGTTGCCACTTAAAAATGTATCTGAGTAATTAATCGTCAGCTTCTCAATCTGCTTTGGGACTTGTTTTCAGTGATAAGATTGAGTTTCTCTATCATCTCCTACCAACACAGTGGACCTGATTCCTATGTATTACATTTTGCAGGATCCACATGTATAATCATTGCTAATATTGTTGAAAAAATGTATTTCCAATGAGTAGGTCATGGATCTGAAAAATTCAATCATGCACTATCTATCCCCATTTCTATTACTGATGACATATTTTCCAAATATTGATTTGTCTTGTTTCCAACCTTTACATTCCAAACACCAGAATTTATTTTTTTTTATTTTTAAAAATAATTATATCATTTTATTGGGGATTTGTACAACTCTTATCACAATCCATTATCTTATCACAATCTTATCACATACATCCATTGTGTCAAGTACTTTTGTACATCTGTTTCCCTCATCATTCTCAAAGTATTTGCTTTCTACTTAAGCCCTTGGTATCAGCTCCTCATATTCCCCCTCCTTCTCCCTTCCCCCTCCCCAGTGAACCCTTGATAATTTATAAATTATTATTATTTTGTCATATCTTACACCGTCCAACATCTCCCTTCACCCACTTCTCCGCTGTCTGTCCCTGAGGCAGGAGGTTATATATAGATCCTTGTAATCTGTTCCTCCTTTCTCCCTTACCTTCCCTCCACCCTCCCAGTATCGCCACTCCCACCACTGATCCTGAGAGGTTCATCTGTCCTGGCTTCCTGCCAAACAACAGAATTTATTAATGCATCTTGATGGCATGTTTGATCAATTTCACACTTTAGAAGTTGTTAAAAATCTTCAGTTTCTTCATCTTTAACATGAGCTCATTGGCATTTAAATTTGAGCAAGAGTAGTACAGTATTAGCTTGTCCTATCACTGATCAGGATAGATCTTGAAGTTTTGGCAAATGGAAGTCAGCTCTGCTCACCACTATACCACCAACAGAGATTTTGGCAGATGGTCGTGCCAACAGTCCTCTTCAGTTTAGCATATGCTAGATATCAGACCAAAGAACTGTCATGGGCCTGTAGGCTAGGCATTAATCTGTTCATTGCAAGGCTAGAGGCTCAAACCCACCAGCCGCTCCCTAGGAGAGAAGATAAGGCCATCTGCCCCTATAATGATGTAGTCAGGGATACCCTACGTAGGATCTCTGAGAGTGGGTTGGGTTTTTGAAATTGCATGGCAGACCAAAGTGCTGGGGGCACAGCGATTAAGTGTTGGGTTGCTAACCACAAGGTCAGTGCTTTAAACTCACCAGTTGCTTTTCAAGAGAAAGAGAAGGTTGTTCCCATTAAGATGTACAGTCTTGTGGGAATAGGGCCAACTATGGGAAAGAGTGATCAGTGTTACAGTTGTTGAATGTAAAAAAGATGGCTTCACAAGCTACTTCCAAACAACAACAAAAATGGTTTCATATGTAACATCCCCCCCACCCTGATTCCTAATAAGAAGTTGAAAGCAAGAGATTGATTCATTGTTTCAGTCTTGGAATCCCTAAAGAACCATTTCATTCTGTCGTATAGGGTTGGGATGATTTGGGATTAATTTGGCAGAAGGTTCAGTTTGGGCATAATAGACTATGTATCTGTCAACTTCAAAATGGTCAACACCATTCTATTTCAGCTCACTAATACCTAAGACATTGATCTGTATAGAAACCATTTCATTTTTTATGGCATCCAATTTTCTTAGATGCTTACTTCATACATTCCGTGTTCTAATTACTAAGGGATACTTGCAGCTGTATCTTTTCATTTTGATTCATGTCACATTAGCAAATGAATGTCCCCAGAGCTTTACTTTATCCACATCATTAAAGTCAACTCTTATTTTGTAGAGGCAGCTCTTCCACAGAGGTAATGTGAGTGCTGTCCAAGCTGACTGGCTCCTCTTCTGGCATTAGACCAGACAGTAGTCTACTGCTACTCATAAGGCTTTAAATGGCCAACTTAAAAATAAAATAGCCACATTCTTCTACCTAATTTCTCTTGATCTAGAAGCTCAGTTGAAACATGCATGCCTTGCTGGCATTTAAATACTAGTGACATAGCTTCCAACATTGTACCCAGGTTCCCCGAAAATAAGAGAGTGTCTTATATTAATTTTTCCTCCCAAAGATGAGCTAGGTCTTATTTTCAGGGGATGTCTTATTTTTCCATGAAGAAGAATACGGTACACATTTATTGTTGAACAACAAAAAAAGGAAATTTATTACCTGCATATGGTACGGTAGTAGTTGTCATCACAAACCAGTATAACCAGATAAAACTGAATCCTACAGTATCAAGAATTTCTTGTTACTACCATTATTTCCATGTACAACAATCTGTGGTACATTTACTCATTTATTCAATGACAGTCATATCATCATCTTCGGAACATCATCATAACAATCCAAACCCTGAATTTCCTGGTGAATTTCTTGTGACTCCATTTCTTTCAGAATCAGTGGACCAAATCTCTCATGTTTAGCAATAGCACTGTCCTTAAATGAGTACTTCTTGTCAAGGTAGCCTGCTTTTAGTGCATTTGCAATGCAACTGCCAGTGATTTTCTCCCATGACTTCTTCACCCAAGTCACAACCTCTTGCAGTTTAGGTTTCACAAAGTTTCCATGCTGATTTCTCTCCACTCTATTTTCAATGTAGTCATTAATTTCCATGCGCAAATTGTCCTTGAATGGCTTGTTTATTGCAATATCAAGAGTCTGGAGATAGGCCATCATTCCTGCGGGAATCATTATTTGATCTATTTTTCTTTCGTGAAGAAATGTCTTCATGTCTTTAGTGTGGTGAGTGCTGGATGCATCCCAGACTAGCAGACCTCTTTGGCTCCCTCACATAACAAGCGGCAGCATTAAATCAACCCACTTCCTGCTTGTGTGGCCCAGGCTTTTTCAGTTTAAGAATAAAAATGCCCAAAACACATTCAATCTTTTCATTTTTGCCCTTAGAAATGATTAAAGGTGGAATTTTAGTGCCACCCAGACGAATTGCCAAAATACAGGAAACACGTAAGCAGTGGAGGGAATGTACTCTGAGGACACACCCTGCTGTTCAATTGTTGTTTGAGATGATTGGCCCATAAACACTGCAGTTTCATCCATAGCAATCATGTTGGAAACATTGTATTTGGATGAGTCAGCATCATCAATAAAGGACTTGAATGCAAGTGCTCGCTTAAGAACTTGAGCATCTTCAGCCTAACCAATGTTGTGGATCTTCCTAAAGACAGTTCACTTCACTGAAGGAAATTATCCAGCCAGTGTTGTGATGCTTTGAAGTCTTCGGGGGCTATGTCGAACTGTGGTGCCACTGCAAGGGCAAATTCTTGAATCTGAGCCCTATTCACAACCAAAGTCTTTGCTCTCCTGTCAACAACCCATTCACAGATCAGGTGGTCCAGCTCGGAAAATAATGGTTGCCGACCTGATCGTCACTTGAGCTTTTTAGCATTTCCCTTGTCCACTTGTTCAATGAGGTTACCATACTATGCTTGCCATTTTCGGACCAATTGGATACTCAACATCTTTTCTTTGCAGAAAGCAGTAAGATTTTGGCCCAAAGAGTCTTCCACAATTCCTTTCTTGTACTCCATGGAGTAGCTTTTTCTTTTTGCGCTCATGTCTAGGGGTTAAAAAAAAAATGACACTGGGGTATCAGGATGGGGGGAGGGGATCACTTAAAGTGACACAGGAGGATCAGAGGAGGGAATCAAAATGACACAGGAGAATCAGAGGGGGGGGCGCGGATTACCGTTTTGTAACCCCTTCTGATCCTCCTGTGTCATTTTAAGTGATACCCCAGTGCCATTTTAAGTGATCCCCCTCCCCCCACCCCTGTGCCAGTGGACACCTTCACCAGACATCCCTCCCACCCCTTTATCACACATTTCCCCCCTAACTCAGTCACCCCTGTGTGTCCACACAATGTGCCCAACTTCTGCCCCGTGAGTCAGCCAGACTCCGCCAGGGCAGAGCAAGCAGCAGGCGGCAGCATGTCCTGGCGGCCAGGCTCTCTGATTAAAAGAGACCTTGTACTTCCTGTCTGCTCCAGCTGCCCTGGAGTGAGCTGCAAGGCGGGCCCGCCACTATGGTCCAGAGTTATGGTAGCTTGGGGGGGAGGGCTTATTATCGGGGAGGTCTTATTTTCAGGGGATGTCTTACTTTCGGGGAAACACGGTAGCAACACACAACTACATGTCAAAAGACGACTACAACGGACTACAACAGAAGGGACCTTTGGGGGTTGAAGGACCCTTTCACAGGGGTGGCCCGATTCATATTCGTAACAGTACCAAAATTACAGTTATGCAGTAGCAACAAAAATAATTTTATGGTTGGGGGTCACCACAACATGAGGAACTGTATTAAAGGGTTGCGACATTAGGAAGATTGAGAACCACTGCTCTAGGGGAAAGAAATTGTGCATCTAGGTAAAAAGGATAGAAGAGGGAGAAAGGTAAAAATAGTCTTCATTATCTTACCAGTTTATTTTTACAAAATATACAATGCCTGTTTAAAAATGTTTGAATTAAAGGGTTTATTACAGAAGTCAGCAAGTTGTAAAGCCAGTGAGAAATGCTCAGGCTAGTTGTTTATCAGGACATGTTACAAAATTCTTTCAGGTTTACCAATAAATGCCCCAAAGAGCATACTACTCTGTTGGAAGCCTTAACTCAAAGGCATTCAGCTCAAGCTCCGTGGGTGAGCAAACCTAACTCACTGAATTAAGTGCCCAGAGAAACCCCACTCCAGTAAGCCTGAGTCCAAAGGCACTCACCTCCACCTCCACTTCCGTGGGTCAGCAAGCCCAGCTTCCCCAATTTAGTGCCCAGAGGCACCCCACTCTTCAAGCCAACCTTTGTGCAAAAGCAGCTGGGAAGTCCACCACTCTATTCCATGCTCTAGGTCTTGGTTCTGCTGCTGCTCCTTTGATGTCAGGGCTGTCTTGTGGATCCAGCAGGTTCACTGCACAGGATTGAAGTCCCAGAGAATACGCTCCACTCCTGACTCTTGTTGGTAATGAGAGCCCTTCTGCTTCTCAGTGGGCTTATTTTAAACACACAGCAGGATGGCACTGCAGGGGACCCTGTTCACAATTACTCAGAGGTGAAGCCTATCAATATTCTTACCAGACCCATGCAAGAAAAGGCCATTTGGTGGAAGTTAGAGACTTTGGCTGGAGGAGCCACGTTAAATAATGTACTGTCCCTACAGTTGGCAATAGTTTGTCTAATGTACTTTGGATATGTTATCAGGAGACACCAAGATGGATCCACACAGTGGCGTCAATCATGGGCTCAAATATAACAACAAATGTGCGAGCGACAGAGGACCTGGAAGTGTTTTATTCTGTTGTACAGAGGGGCACTGTCCCTTTGGAGCGACTCAATAACAACCAGACGTGTCAATGAACTCACTGCCTTATAAAACTTAAAAAAGGAATGACCATAATAATTAAAATTTCAATACTGAAATGATTTAGGCAACTTATATAAATTTTGAGAATTATAACACAATCTCTTTATTAACTATATATGAATTTTCCAAGTAAAGTAGGATATAAAGTATACTTCAGGTTTATAATTGGTATTTAAAATTTGAGGATAGTGATAAAATATTAAAATGGTTTTTCTATTATGTATTATTTTAGAAGGCATAGAATTATAGTTATCTACATAGTATTAACTTATTTTATGCAAATTTGGATATTGTCACAGGTCTACCATTTGTTTTATAATTGCAAAGATTACCTATACTGGGATACACAAAGAATTTTCACTTTCAATACCAAGTAGTCTAAACATAGCAAATATTCCTTTTTGAAAAATTAATAGTATTTTATTTTGAGATTTTCCTAATTTTAACACCAATTAAAAGCTCCTGTTGTAGTTAGCCAGCACTTTTACTGAAATATTCCTTTAGAGTGAGGATGACTGATTAGCAAATTAAGACAAATGAGATAATTATACTTGAAATTAAATAATGCATTTATATATTTAGAAGAGGCATAGGAGCAATGGCAAGGTTGGTATAGGACTGTGCAGTGTTTTGTTCTGTAGTGCATACGGTTGCTATGGGTCAGAACCCTATATGGCACCTAATAACAACAACAACTTCATCTTTAAAATGCACATTTTTCATTTTAGATGATAGTTTAGTTCATTTTCTCCAATGGAATTATTAATTTTCTTATATTTTTAACAAAGTAAGAGCATAGTATCATATAATCTAGAATGTCTAAGTCAACATCTAAAATATATATCTCTCCTGTGTGTTGAATGGCTATTCTAAAGGAAAGGTTATTAAGGTTCATGTGAAGAACAAATCATTATAAAAATATAGAGTTCTTATGCATTAAGAATATATCATTGGAGTCATGTAAAACACTTGTGAGGATGGCACAGGACCAGGCAGCATTTTGTTCTGCTGTGCATGGTGTCTCTGTGGGTTGGAAACAACTTGATGGTACCTAACAACAACAACAACAACAACAACAAACTCAATCTATTATCTACCTCATATTAGTTTAATTATTTGTGTACTTCCAAGAAAAAGAAAACAATATGTCACATATCATCATATCTATACTAGTGGCACTGTTGGATAAGCACTGAACTGCTAACTGTAAGGTCGGAGGATCAAACCCACCAACTGTACCAAGAGAGAAAGATGAGACTCTCTACTCCCATGAAGATTTACACCTTGGAAACCTTGGTCACTATGAGTCGGAATTGATTCACTGACAATTGGTTTGGTTAGGAAGCACAATATAACACGATACTTGTGCTGTCGAGTTGAATGACCCACAGCAACAACACAGGCCAAGAGAAAACCGCCTCAAGGGTTTCCAAAGCTGTCATCTCTAGGACGCGGATTTCCACAGTTTCCCTCCTAGAGCAACAGTGGGTTCCATGAGGGACTCGGCAGTGAGCAGTGGAGTGACCAACTGCTGTGCCACCAGGCTTCCTCATCAGTATGCACCAAACCTCACCAACGTAGCTCAATAAATGCTCACTGAATGAATAAGCAAACATGTAAAAGAAAACACTCCCAAAGTAAGTGGTAAAATGAGAAAAACACTACTAAAAATGACTAAAAACCAAAAACTTATATAATTATATTTCCTTGAACATCAGTTTTCATAAGAATTTGAGACTTTCTCAATTATACAGAAGAATTCCTGGGTGACACAGTGTATAAGTGCTCCTTTACTTGCTGAAAGGTTGGCAAAAAGGTTTTTGTGTTTTAAATCCACCCAGCAGTGTCTCTGAGGACATGCCTGGCCATCTGCTTCCAAAAGGCCTTAAAACCCTATGGGGCAGCTCAACTTGCCAAACCTGGAGTCACCACGAGTTGGAATCAACCCAGTGGCAACTGAAAACAGTAACACTTGCGAAGGCCCATGTGAAGTAAAATGACTTCATATGGTTCTTCTATCCACCTCTTTGTAATTCTCACCAAATGTTCGGAGAGGAGCATGCAAATAGGGTGTTTGAAACAAATGTAGCAGATTGGTCCATTCTGTCATTTCACGTAGTATACAAGTGAGCTAACGTAGAAGAAGGAAAAGAATCCTGTCATCATCAAGCAAGAAGAGCCAGCAGTGGCGCTCACACAAGATCCATGTCTGAAGTGGCAGAAGCAGCAGAGACACCAGAACCACAGCGCTGAGATCCTGAACCAAAGCCGAGAGCTACACCAAGACCAGGGGAGAGAGCCGAAGACTTGTATTGAGACCTTGAAGTACAGTGGCAGGCTTCCTGACCCATGGTGGCAAAGGCCAAGGATCTACATGGCCGAGAGGAAGGATGAGAAATTGACTGTCAGCATTACTGAGAAGATGCACTGTGAACAAATGAACTGTATCCTTACTATTTTATAACCAATTAGCTTCTCTAATAAACCACCACAATCATGGATGCTGTCATGAGAGGGATGATTTGTGTCAGAATAAGGTAAAGAAGAATGGAAGGGGGAGAGACATGCCTGACATTCACTTTGTGCGAATCAGCTTCATACAGTATTGGGTTCTCCTGCTCCTTACTGCAACTAGAGGAAGTCAGACATGGCTCCCACACCATTCTCAGCCTGGGAAAAGTCTTAGCACTCTATTTATAAAACACGTGTTCTTGTAGATTTTTCCTGTGTAAGATATTTTCACTGTGATTGACTACTGCTGCACATTTATAATCTAATTTTGTACTTGATTTTTCTTAAGCGGGAAGAGGAAACAAGTTATAAAGGAGGCAAGCCCCTTGCCCTCCATATTTGTTCCTCTACAGTTCCGTATGAGCACCAGAGTGTACTTAATTTAATAACAGAAATGAAGCCAACACAAGGCAGGTAAAAAGACTTGGCTTCCATTCATAAATATCAGTCATTTTTTGTTAAAAAAGAAAATCAAACCAGCCAATTCTCCCTTATGGGTCAGCACATTATTTTGAAGTGTAGTTTATCATCTGACAAATCATGTGGTGAGAACTCAATTATGTATCAGCACATTTTCTCAAATTACAGTTTTCTCCTCTGGTAAATCATGTTTGGACATTTATTGACAGTTAACAGCTGCTTTGCTACTCCACGATTTTTACGTCAGGCGTTGACATTCCGCCGTACTTATACTTTCAGATAGCCCAAGCCCCTGAAGAAAACAGATGCTTTAGTCTATCACCTTCAAAAGGTGGACATTGTTTATTCAGAATGTGAGCATATCACAAAGTTGTTACTCTTTGCCTATGTGTTCAAACATGTCTCATCAAAAACTACAGTAATTACAATACCCTTGCAACATTCAATTATCAGTTACATATCCTGACACACTTATGCTACCAAAACGTCAGAAGTCAACTGTTACGAAAGCAGCATGAAATACTTTGAGACAGTGGGTTAGTTAAAGTTAGCCAAAGGGGAAGAAAATAAAGTGGTTTTGACACCAATAAAATATAAATACTTCTAATTGCTAACAGACATTTTCTGACGAGTATTCATCCGCAATGAATGTTTATAGCCTGTGCTCAGCAATAGCTGCCTTGGATATAGCATTAATAATGGAAACACAGTTTTAACCAAAGGGAAAAAAAAACCACACACGCAATAAAACCACCCAACTTGTATAGTAGTACTAGTTAACGGGGAGATTAGAATACTCTTGGCCTTGCAATGATGTAAGAAAACACTTAAAGATCAACTTGTTCCACTGCAAAAAAGCTCCTAAGATATTTTTGGTAAAACAAATGCTTGAAGGTGTCAGTGTGATATATCTACACATGCACATACATACACGTACAAACACACATATCATGGTTTACAACAAGGAATATTTTGATCCTTTTCAAAGGACAATTTGTTTTTGTTGTTGTTATTTTGGGTAGAAGTTACAAAAACACAAAACACCACTAGGAGAACAGGCCTAAAAATCTCCCACTGAATTATGTTTACTGCAACCATACTCGTTTTACTTTCTCCCTCTGTGACGTGTTATGTTACATCGACATTAAACTCATGAATTTGTATTTTCAAAGATGAATATTAAAGATGTAAGCAAGCAGGACGTAACTCAATAGCTTGACCAGGCTATTCTATATGATATTAAAGAACAGCGAGAGAACACCTTTTTCACAACCGAGAAGAAAGGAATTTGAGGACTATCTGTGGTAAAGGCAGAATAAGGCAGCCAAAATCATTTTGAAGAGAGACTCTGCATGTTGTTGGGTCCTTGTTTGTTATTTGCCCTTGTTTTGTCTGTTTATCTGTACTGGGAAAGCCACCGTGAGGGGTGGGATTACCAGGCAGCAGCTGGAGTAAGGATTGCCTGGGCCCTAGACGGAAAGTGGGGAGGAAAGGAGGAGCCAACAACAACTGGCAGGGAAGGAAGAGAAGATCCCAGAGTTGATTGTGGCGATGATTGCACAACCCCTCTTGATATGATTGGCCTGTTGAATTTGAGAAATGTTAATGATAGCTCAATGAAATTTAAAACAGAGAGAGTGAGCATTATACTCTCAGTCAATGGATTTTTTGGGTGTGAATATGCATCGTGGCAGCAGTAGGCAGAAAATAAAAACGCGTAGGAAAAAGGCCACAGAGAAAATTATCCTCATTTAAAAAATGAGGTTTTGTATCTTAAATCAGGAAATCACAACGTGGCATTTTCTACGGCTCCATGGAGAAAAGTGCCATTTTTCTTCCCCCTCAGACTAGTTTGCTTCTGAAAAGAAAGCCGCCTTACTCTTCCTGGTTCCAAAGGGTGTCATGCCCCACACAGCTGGAGGAAGAAATGAGGGGCAACGACTTCTCACACTTCTCTCTCATTTCAAAACCTTCCCCATGCAGATGCCAAGGAAATCCTGTTCTACGGGGGCTGGTAATTGATTTTTTCCTGCTTGCTAGTCAAGACTACGAGCTGTATCATTATACTGAAGTCCGAGAGCACTCCAGTGGTCAAACATCACAACTAATCTGGAGAAATCATTTTAGAAAGTGAATTTCCCCCTTCAGTCAGTTGGGTGAATTGCCCTCTATTGCTGTTTTAAGAGATTTTTTTAAGCAGGGGTGGGGTGGGAGGAGAGACACATGACATCTATTTGAAATTGAAATATTATGCTCTAAAACAGTAAATTAAGTAGAAACAAGGATGTTGGTAAAAGATTGGTAAATGAACCAATTCACTTTGTAAATCTCACTATAAATTACTAGGCCATTCTTCTATATTCATTAAGGCCTGGCAAAGTCAAATTTGACAAGAGTCAATGACACATCTAAGGCTCTGGTCAAGTGAGCGATGGGCCAACGATGGTATTGCACTCACCTCCTCTGAGCCCGAGGACCCTTGGTGGCACAGTGGTCACTAATTGGGCTGTGATCTGCAAGGTCAGTAGTCAGAAAGCACCAATCACTCCGTGGAAGAAAGTCAGGGCTTTCTACTCCATAAAAAATTAAAAGCTTGAAAGCTGACAGGGACAGTTCTCCCATGTCCCATAGGGTCACTATGAGTCAGCATCAACACCATGGCAGTGAGTCTCGTTTTGGCTTTTGCCAAAGGCTGGATGTGTTTTAAAACACTGTTAAGTTCAGAGGCATTAACTTCCAATACAACTTTGACATTTCTTCCATATTACTAAAAGAAGGGGGGGCGGGAATCAGACTGGCAAATACAAAGAGGTTTTCATGATAGCACAAACAAAGAAACTGCTACCAAATGGAAACTGAAAAATGACACACTTTTAAAGTCACCAACAGAATTTATTTAATAAGCATACACCTTATCGCTACAAATAATGCCCATCTCACAAGATGCATCTGCTTTTCCTGCTGTCATTTCTATTGCATAAATCAAAGCAGAACTCGTTAGTGTAAACTCATTAGGGTCAACGGAAGCTCCATTGCAACGATCTCAGCATTTCTTAAAACACAGATATCCAAGTTAACGTCACTTAATTAAAAATATATAGTTTGCTTTGGGCAGTTTTTACTAACCCTGGTTCTTATTATCCGGACTAGCAAGATTCAGATCATTTAAAGTTGAAGAGCTCCAGAATGCAGCAGAGCAGAAAAGGCCTTCTAAAGCAGAGAGACCAAACCCAGAATCCCCACTCCCATGAAACCACCACTGGGGAACTGCAATTTTAATTTGCAGCAGGGTTTTAGGGAAACTCTTCAGTATAAATAAAAGTGTTTTTTTCTCCCCCTTCCTCTCTCCAAGTTTAGTTCTACAAGTCATTTAAATTCAGTAATTTTGCCGATTAAGCAGATAAGGCATCACCATAACACTTTTATTTTTAAAACCAAACAAATGCAGTTTCTTGATGGGGAAAAAGCTGTCTCAGCTAATTAGAATCCAAAACACCTTGAGATAAAAATTTCCCAAAACAAAAGATCAATTTATAAAAACGTTATATGTTATTGAGATTCAAATGGCACAGCCAGCTTAGGGGAAACTGCTGGGCATGGCAGTTCTCTCACTGGAATTCCCAGGTGCAACTCCTGGCTCTGTGGACACAACATACATTGAAGAATTTGCATTGAAAGAAAGCAGGAAAGTAGTAAGGTTGCCATGACCCAGCTGTGTATATTCATCTTCTCTTTATGACATGACATTTCCAGGTTTACGAAAATGGAACAAAATCTGTTGTGGGAAACTATCCTCTTCAAAACTGAGAATTGTATTTGTGTCACATATCTCATATGTAAGTTTAAAAGGCGACAGAGAGCATCTCATGAGCATTACATGTTTGAAGTCTGAGTTCTCCTTCGGCTGGGCTATTTCACAATAGCCTTTCTTTTAAACTTACATATTCTGTTGTTTCAGGAAAACAAACAAACAAACAAACAAAACCCTTCATACTAGGTCAGGTTGCAAAGTTAGAACTGCCAGTAAGGTCATATATTAGTAGTATTTGGAAGCAATAATTGATTAAATGGCAGAGTCAAGAGGACAAAATAAAAAACAGACTCTTCTGCTGCTATATTTCTAAGTAAGAAAACCAACTGGGATACAGAAACTTAATGGATAAAGATTTTAACTGTGCTGGGGTTACATTCAAAACAAAACTAGAGACAAAGTGGTGAAGAGAATTATTATTTTAAATATTTATCAATGCTCTATTTCTGAAACTTCTATGAGGATTTGAACTACAGTCACATGAAAGAAAAATTTACTGATGAATATAATTACTACCAATTATAAATCATTATCTACAGGGAGCTGCATAGAAGTAAAAAAACTTACCCCACCCCACCCCCCAAATACAGACGTAATGTAATTAACCTGTTCTACCTGGAAGGCTCAGCAGGTGAGTGTGATAAAACCACGTAACAAAGTCTTACAGCACAAGCAAAGTTTTCCTAAATGTTAAGGTTTTTAAACGAGAGGCATTCACCTCTGGATTTAGAAAATATTTTCATTCTTTGGAAATTAAAAAAAAAAAGGGGATGAATAAGAAAAAGAATTCTGTCTGAGGATTAGATCGGTCTCATAAAACAAATCCTAAAAGTGGATCATACTTAGCTATCAAAGAAATAAGGTTAAAATGGGGAGAGGTGCATCATTGTCATCTTATGGAACTGGAACTGCTGTTAAAATTTTAGTGACTATAAATCTGAAAATTAACTTCGTTTTCATGTATCTTAAAACAGGTTGAATCGACCCAATGGCAGTCATTACATGGCCAGACCATTACACACTCAAGTTGACTGTACACCCTTCTCTTGCAAAGTCATTACATGGCCAGACCATTACACACTCAAGTT
>NW_022111373.1:36957322-36974996 GCF_000313985.2 Echinops telfairi | reverse complement strand
AAAGTCATTACATGACCAGACCATTACACAATCAAGTTGACTGTACACCCTTCTCTTGCTGAAGAGGGGACAAAACACTGAAAGCTGCCTGGTTACTCATGCATCTATATTGCCGTATATACTCATGGAGAAGCTGAGGTTTTCAGCACATTTTTTATGCTGTTTTGTGGTAAAATTAGGTGCCTCGGCTGCTATTAGGTTGGCTTATACTCGAGTATACATGGTAATTAGAGTTTAAGTTCTGTATCACTTGGCTTGTGGAAGGCTGCAGTTTACTGAGGGAGGCCTAACTACTTTGAGTCTTGAGAGAAGTTCATATGCCACCTGGGATCGTTCTGACCATTCATCAGCACTGTGGTAGCATGTGTTTGAAAGTACATTACAACTTCCACAGAGCCCAGCGAGGTCAGTTTTGCTTTCAGGCTTACAGGGAGAATCAAGGAACGTACTAGTATGTGTTCTTAGTGATTTACCAAAAATTTCCACATGTAATCTAATCGGGTCCTGGTCATGAGTCATGCTCTAAGCACCAAGTTTGAATTTGAGTTTATTCTCCAAGAACAAAATAGTGATAAGGATGGGCTCCTAAGCCATCTTTTCACAACAGGACCCCAGTTGTTAGGGACTGGAAGAAGTACAAGATTAAGGCTTTGTTGTACCTCACCACTTCCCACAGACCCCAGAGTCCCTGTGAGGTAAATGCTCTTAGATTTTTGAGCCCTCTGTTTCAGTGTAGAGGAGCACAAGTGGCAGAGTGCTTGTGTGTTGGGCTACTAAACACAAGGTCAGCAGTTCGAAACCACGAGCCACTCCATAAGAGAAAGCTGAGGCTTTCTACTCCTGTAAAGAGCTATAGTCTTGGAAACCCACAGGGGCAGTTCTACCCTGCCCTATGGGGTCGGCATGGGTTAGACTTGACTCAATAGCAGTGAGCTTGGTTTTGGTTTCAGTGTGACTGAGACCCTAATTAAGTCTTGCGGTGTGTGTGTGTGTGTGTGTGTGTGTGTGTTTGCATCTGAAAACTGTTAAGTTCTTTCTGTCTGGTTGTCAGCAATTGTCATCTCCAGGTACAGGAACAAGGCCTTTGGTAATTTCTTCAAGGGTCTGAGGGAAAGTAGGTGGCTTTGTAAGAAACTGAAATTAGATACTAGGATTCAGCTCTTGTAGGGCCCAAGCTTGTGTTTAGCACCTAAAGAAATTAAGGAGGGAGTTATGTCTGACCTTCTCCAGCTTCAGTAGGGCAAAGAACCACACAACAGTCCACTTCACACTCACTGCAAGTGGACTTCCAGGCCCGTAGAGGGAGATGCTAAAGGACCTTGTGGCTGAGAGGCCAAGGACCAGCAGAGCTGAAGACAGGCACAGTAGATCAAATAATTGGCACTTTTTTTGCCATTTTGTAACTGCTTATTGTCCCTAAAAAACCTCCCCAATCTTAGGTGTTGTCTATGAGTTCTCTGTGGCCATTACAATGAATTATTGAACCAAACGGAGAAGTAGAGTGCTATGCAAAGATAGTCGGTATCCAAATTGGCTAAAGCAAGATGGGACATGGAAACATGTCTGACCTGTGCCTTGAGGGAATTGTCCTAGCACTGGTGTGGTGTTGGAGTCTCCTTATCCCTACTGAAGTAAGAGAAGTAAGAGCAGGTCAGACATGGCCACCTCGTCCTTTTCCTGACCTTGGGAAACCAAAGTTTCAATACTACTCTTAATATCCTTGATACAGAAGCCTGGGTTTTGCCCTGTATCAGAATAGTGGTTTTGAGGTTATATTTTATACTAAAATAGAATGAATGTAGAATTTCAGTGATTACTTTAAGAAAGTGAATTGCAATTTGTATTTTTTTCTTCTGCTGGAAAACTTCTGTAATGTTGTGTTGCAAAGTTAAGAAGAATTTGGTTCTGTTCTATTTACAAGTACCTTAGTGTGCTCTCTTGCAGACATTGTCTGGGTCTCCGATTCTGCTATCTAGGTTTCACACTTTGATGGAGATTGCTACCAGGAATCAACTTGATGTAAGGAAGACCAAAAATCCTCAGAAATGGACAAATAGGTACCATCATGATATGTGGAAAAAGGTTGAAGTTGTCAAGGATTTTATTTTGATTGCGTCTACAACCAATGCTCATGGAAGTAGTCAAGAGATCAAGAGATGGTTTGCATTAAGTAAATCTGCTGCATAAGAGCTCTTTAGAGTATTGAAGGATGTTACTTTGAGGACAAAGGTGCACCTGATCCAAGCCATGGTATTCTCCATTGCGTCATATGCATGTGAAAGTTGGACAATGAATAACGAAGGCCATAGAAGAAGGGCTGCATTCAAATTGTAGTGCCGAAGAGGAATATTGAAAGTATCATGGACTGCTAAAAGGACAAACTGATCTGGATTGGAAGTACAGTCAGAGTGCTCATTACAGGCAAGGACAGCAAGATGTCATTTTACAGACTTTGGACATGTTGTCAGGAGAGACCAGTGCCTGGAGAAGGACGTCATGTTTGGTCAAGTGGAGGGGCGGTGAAAAAAGATGGACTGACACAGGCTTCATCCATGAGCTCAGACAAAGGAACCGCTGTGAGGATGGTGCACGATTGTGCAGTGCTTCGTTCCGTTGTGCCTCGGGCCGCTAGGGGTTGGAGCACACTGGATGGCACCTAACCACAACAGCCACCACGAGCAAGCCCAGTCTTCTGACTGAAATGCTGAGAAACAGAATGGACCTCTTCACTGATGCCAAGTGCTGCAGTCTGGCTTTCTGTGGGCGTGCTTTGGGTGGAATCACCAAATCTGGCAAGAACTTCACTGGGGAACAGCGACAGTTCTCACACTGCTTTGGAAAGCTCCCACACGTGGGCCGTGGCTTGGTAAGATGAGGAAGAATCAGATTGCACCACTGCTCTCACCGTAGATATTGGTATCGGTTTGCCAAGAATTCTTCAGAAAATCAGTGGCCATCTTTGGGGTAAGGAGCTCTAGTCCCAGGTATGAGACATGACAAACATGCATATAATAAGAGAGATAGGCAACAGGGACAAGGTTTACAAGAGGAAATGCTATTGATTAGGTGCGGGTATTATCTGTCTGGCTAAAGTTTTAGAGTTTTAGGAGTTTAATGTTAATAGCACATAGAACAAAGAATTGGATTTTTTCCCACGAAAGTAATAAGATTTTCTCTGATTACTGGATTGAAGAGTTAATTCATTCTTTATGCAGGCTGCCTCTGGGCAAACGTAGATACCTGGGTCAGACCAAGCCACATAGTTATCTTAAAAACCTAAGGTTCTTAGCTTTAAGTTTTTTAGTTAAAATACAAAACTTAAGTCTCGCTTCTCAGTGAATTATTACAAACTAGTAACAATTTGAAATTCCATGGGGTGGGGGGGGAGGATTTCCTGATTTTATTATAAGAAAAATGCTAAAAGTTTTTTATTTCACACGCCACGGATTCACATCAAGAGACGTGCCCACTTATCTTGTGGTTTTAAAAATGTGTTAGTGTTTATTTTTATATTTTGCTGGAGTTTAGACAATAAAGATATGACCTTATTAAGTTTTTCATCTACAGATCAGTTTTTGATATGCAGACTTACTGAAATGCTGGACCAAGGTATTTCAAATTAAAAATGGACTCTATTGGACACAAGAACAGAATGGCAATATTTAGAATGAATGTACATCCTACAAGGCTGAATCGAGATTTAGAAAAAGCTGGTGCAGAGGTTAAGGGGTTCACATATTAACCACCCACCACAAAACCACCAGGGATGGGAAATTAGCTGCATAAGGCTAAATAAACCAAAGCATAAGATGGGTTTCATTTTGGAATACTGCTGGTTTTCAAAGTTCTATTCTCTGGAAATCACTTTTTCTTCTTGCTCCTTACATTCTATCTAATGGGTTTGATGTTTTCACCTGTAGTTTTGGTGTGGTTCTTGCTAAACTCTTAAATACGAGAGGGATACAAAAATAAAGCCAGAAAAGAGATATTTTAAAACTTTAGACAGAAAAATTGAAAGAAAAAAAATCTTATGATAGAAATATTTTATAGTCGGCAGAAATAGCTAGTTCTTACAGTGAAAAAAATAATCAGACTCCAAATGGGTTTTTTAAATTTGTTTGAGCTAAAGGGGGTTAGATATTATAATTCTCAGATTAGAAGTTTTCATAGGTAAAAACCCACCCACTCCCATGGAGTCAATTCCCCCTCATAGTGACCCACACAGTGGCGTACAACTGCCCCTTAGGGCTTCGGGGACTGTGAATCTTCACAGGAGCTAACAGCATCGTCTTTCTTCCACAGAGTGGCTGGTGAGTTCGGACTGTTGACCTGGTGGCTTACAACCCCATCCCCATCCTTGCACTACTCCATGAGGGCTCTTTATTGGTAAGCTTAGCAAAATTACAAATACCATGATAAGAAAAGTGTCTGAAGGTCAAACTACTATTTCACAATTCCATAGCATAAAGATTTCTTGCTACATCTACAAAGGGGCAGAATTGTTTTAATATATCAATTTTGCTGTCTTTATATGAATATAAAACCAATTCTACATAGAAAAAGTGGTTGCTGCTAAGACATTGCTCAGGTATAAACAACTACCTCATGGGAATTGTTTCCTTGGTACAAAGACCTTAAAGTCTTAGGGTTGTCAGTGATTGCGGGCAATTGGCCTAAAGTTGTTAGTGTTTCTGTTCTCCCTCCTAGTTCAGTGTCTAGATTCCTGGGTTTCATGGAAATTGGAGTAGCCAACTTCACAACCATCTTCCAAAACCCAACTTCCCAAACCATCGTCCTTGGTTGTTCTTTTAAACCAAGATGCTGGGAAAAATACCCCCTAAATCAAACATTGGTTCAGGAGAAACCAGTAGGACCGCTTTGATCAGGGCCTAATGCTTTTTTGAGAAATTAATCTCTTTCACAGAAATGAGAGAAGCCAATTCAAAAGAGAGAAAAGAAAAAGAAAAGAGGCTCAGGCTGGGTTTCAGGTTTAGAGCAAAGCAGCAATTATCTTCATCGGTCTCCTACACAAAGGCAAGTGAAATGTCTTTCTAATGCTTATAATCAACCTTCACACACAACCCCGTGTTATGCTGAAAATTATGAATTTTAAAGAAAGTGGGGCTTCAGGGATGTTTGACTTCATCTGAGTCGGTCTTGCAAGCAAGCAAAACAGTCCCTGCCATCTGGCTTGCCTTGCAACTAATGATTTGAAATCACAGATGTAGAGTGTAAGAAGATACTCTGGGGGTGGTGATCACAGGATTTCTACAGAAATTCACAATCAGAGGAGGTGAAATTGTAAGAGCATCCCCAAACCCTAGAACACAGTCTAACAAATGGCTGGCAAGAGGTTTGGCTCCAACTCCTTTCGTTGGGAGGCACTTGTTTCTCAGGAAGTAGGTGAAACAAGAGAAGGGCCCCTAGCTCTAGGAAGAACAACTAACCAAACCAAAAACCCAAAGTCCACTGGACTCACAGCAACCCTGCATGTGGTTTCCGAAGTTTCGTGATTCTTTATGGGAGCATATACCGTGAGTGTTTTTATATTACACACACGTGTATATAATCCATATGTAATTCAGTTTTTATTTACATATTTTTATTTAAAAAATTATTTTTAATTTCTAACTAGCTCTCTAACAGGAGGGGACCTATTTGTATTTTCTTAGTAATCAGCTATCTTTGACTGAATACTTTTTTTTTTTTTTGACTGAATACTTTTTCTTCCAGTTTTGGTGATCTAAGAGGTCTCATGTTTTTTAGATGGTCTTACAATTTTTCATAAGTCAGAGACATTCTGAGGCCTAAAATTACATATTACATTACATCCCAGAAAATTACATATTGGAGGAGTCATTAATTAAAAGACTTGCCAGAACTCCACTGGACTAGATTGACGTTTGCTCTCCTCACCAATATGTTTACAGCCAAACTGGTAGGCATTATATTTAGATAGGTTTGTCAGAGATTAAGGAACTAAAGCATCTGTTTGGACCAGAAACTGTATCCTTATTGATCTTGTTATCTTCCCTATAGAACTCCCACAATTGTGACTATTGTCTAGGTGGCCCTTGCAACGAAGAATGGAACCCAGTAGAAGACTAGAGCATCATGAGAGGAATGGTTGGTATCAGGAGAGGACACAGAGGATGGAGAGTAGAGGCAGGTCTGAGCCTTGCCTGTGGCAATCAACTGGGCAGATATGGAGATGGATTCTCCTTTTCCCCTTGCCAGTTCCCCACCCACATGCCATTTTCTCAGAGGGCTTTAAAATTTTTGTGGAAAAATGGAATCATAAGACAGTGAAATTTTCCCACAAACTTTCGGAAGTTCCCTCAGATCTATATTGATAAGATATATTCTACAGATAGACTTGCGCTCCTATTTTAAGGCTTTGATCTAATTAAGGGCAAGCAGTTCTTATGTGGCCCTGCTCTAGACTTTCCCTCAAAAGAAAATCAATGAAGACTGGATACTACATTAATGTGCAGTAAAGGGTATAGATGGCACCCATCTATCAAAAAGGATGGTGTCTGGGTGTTAAAGGCTTGTTCCAAAACAAGCAGATATCTAAAGAAGCCTTGAACCAGTCTATACAAAAGGAAGTACACCAACCTAAGTGTGATAGAGTATTTTAAATAAAATCAAAGATGAGATGAGGGACTGTATTACAGTCGAAATTCTAAAGCATATGGTTTGTGGACGGCTTAGGTTTACAGTGGGGGCACTACCTCCACTTTGAGCCTCAACATAAATTCAGACTCCATCTGATTCTTTCTGACCATGAATCACCTACTGGCAGTTTTGCCCATTTGTAATATATGTGTGAAAGTAGATTGCAATTCTCAGGGAGACTAGGGTAAGGCAATTTTGCCTTTGGACTTGCGGGAGTACCAGGGAACCTGTCGGGATGTGTCCTTAATGATATCGGCCACGTGCTATCCAAGTGCTGGGGTCATGGTGGTGACTCAAGGCTGAATCATCATGCGTCTTACCCCAACCACCAGGTAAGAAATCCAGGACCCGAAACCCAGGCCCAATCCTATAATATTTTCATCTTACTCTTGTGTATGTATAGCAAACATGATCATATCCCCACTTCTGTATTCCTTCCCAAAACAATGATGAACCAGTCATGATTTTGTGATTATTTCCTTTGTTTTCCTTCATCTACAATTAGTCCTATAGCCAGAAATTCACTGGACTCTATTTGTCCTGTGTCCTGTTCAAGGCTTTAAAAAGGAGTTTCTATATAATGTGTTAGAATTTAGGGTATCTCCCCTCACCCCCACCCCGCAGAACGCATTGATTGATCAGCTGATGAGTTGATTGACTTATGCATTCCTTTAGTCATCATTAACTACCAGACTCTGTGAATAATAATGCAGACATCACCATTCCTCGGAGACAAAAGCATTTAAAAAAAACCATAGCCTGTGGGTAAGTACAATCACAGAGGTTTGTGCAGAGTGCTAAGAAAACTTAAAGGAAGGGCACCCAGGGGAGGGGTACCAAAGGCAGCATGTCTCCTGTTGAATGTGAAAGAAATCCAACTGAAGTCTTGCACCAAATGTCAGTGGTTGGTTGGGTTCCACATAGGTAGGAGCATTCCGGAGGAACTGAAAGCAGAGACTGAAACCTCACTCTTTGTGTCTCTTTCCACGGTTAATAGAAAAATTAATCACTGATATTTTAATTTGATTTTGAAAGATTTCCTTATTCACGAAACAAAATTTTAACTATCAAAAGCTTGACCCAAACTGCAAATGCCTGCCATTTGCAAATGCAAGTTTGTGCTGTCCTGTGAAAAAGGACACTTGTCAAATTACTGTATCCTAACTTAAATCTTACAAAGTCTCATGGATGCTGGTGGGTGGAAGATTAAATAATTAGCTGCCAGGCCAAAAGTAACATTTTATCAGTTCATCTTTATAAGAAGGTGGTAGTGGGTGGAGACACATAGTTCAATAAATTACACTTGACAACGGTTGATCTATATTTTCCCTTCTTTATAAACTTCATCAGACCTAGATTCTTTGAGCCACTTGCTTCTTTGGAAATCAAATAGATCTCTATAAAACCATGTTGAAAGAAAGCAGCCAAGCTAAAGGGGAAATATGAAAAGGATATTGCTGCATACCTTAGTGCCAAGTGCAAAAGTGAAGCAGGAAAGAAGGGTTCTGGCAGGCCCAGGTTCAAAGAAGAAGAATGAAGCAGAAAATGAAGAGGAGGAGGAGGAGGAGGAGGAGGATGAAGATGAAGAATAAGTGGCTATCCTGTAATAATGTATGGAGTATGCGTGTGTGCTCAGGCAATTGTTTAGCTAAGAATGTGAATTCAAGTGCAGTTCAATATTAGCTTAAGTATAAAAAACTGTACAGAATTTTGTATAGCCGATAAGATTCTTGGTAGCGAAAATACTTTTTTTAAATGCAAGTTGTAGCTTTTTGAGGGGCTACTTACATAGTTGGATCATAAAGCTTCTGATGTTGAATGTTTCTAAAATATTTAATGGTTCTTTAATTTCTTGACTTATGTGTGGTAGCACAGCAAACTCCTAGCAATTAGCATCAATAGTAAATTTTGGTGTTTTTAGGATGTTTCATTTTGTTTTTAAAAAAATTTTGTAATAAAATTATGTATATTTTAAAAAAGCATATTGAAAAAACGGGTCAGAATAAACCTTATGTTCAAATGTCAATATTTTTCACACCCCCTTTCTCTGTAAATTGGCTCTATTCACTCAGAATCATTTTCGCCATGAGCCTAGAACCATGGTTTAGAGAGTTCTGGGTTCACACTTCTCTAGCATTCATACTGCTTAATAAGAGCTGTATTACAGTTGATGCTGAACAGATACTAGGTAAGTCCTCTCGGGAAGGCTGCTTTCGAGGTCTGAGGACAAATGTATTTGATATCTGAGATGATGATGAAATGTGAACACAAAGTTTAAATAGTTAGCCCTGGTTCAGCAGGAATTGAATTCTGTGGGCATGCTTACTAGAAAGTTAGGTGCTTCTAATGAGACCAGTGGGAAACATTTATGCATATGTATAGGAATACCTTGACTAGGTTGCTAAAAAAATTGACTTATATAATGATGGGCAAAGTTATCTTAAAATTTCTCCTCCAGGGTCTTTTAAGGAATTTGGGGCACATACCTGAAATTGCAAGTTTCGAGATATAATCAAAATGGCTGATTTTTTTTGAAAAATAGAAATAATTTTACTTGGTGTTCAAGGTGATCGGAAGTCACTGTGAGCTATTTCAATGTGGTTAAAGGCAAAACTTTCTGTACCTATGTTTTAATCCTCAGTATCAAAAAGGAGCCATGGTGGCATAGTGCTTACGTGATGGGCAAGGTTAGCAGTTCAAATCCACTAGCCAGCTCCATGAAAGGCAGACAGGGCTTTCTCCTCCAGCAAAGAGACAGTCTCAGAAACTCAGAGGGCAGTCTACCCTGCCCAAGGGTTGCTATGAGCCGGCATCGATCCAATGGCAGTCAGTTTATAATTTTTCTGGTATGCTACAGGGGCCAGAGAGGAAATCCTTAGAGAGGAAATGACCATAGACTCAAAATTTCAATCACTATTAACCTCTGCTTGATAAACTTAAATGTGGAATTAAATGTTCACTGGGAAGACATACTAACTGGTTATTTTTAAAAAATGCTTTTTGTGGGTACAAGCAATGAGTTTTAAGGATTATCTCACAGGGGGTTAGAAGCAGCAACTTGTGACTTGTTTTAGGTTGCTTAAACAGGCTGTCTCGTGTTTACTACCTGGCAATTGCAATGGGCCTAATTTACACAATTACTTAGAAGTAACTCTTTTGAAATGCACTGTGTGATTAATTGACTTGGCTTCAGGAATGCAATGTTGTTCCTACATTGTTGTTCACTTCAACCTAATGCCCCCTAGAGCATGGATCCAATTAAGAAACAAGGCAGGGAGGCAGATATTAAGCGTAGTATTTCTATATTACACAGCACTTTCGTACAGGATTGAACACCACCACCTACTGTCTGCAGGCACTTGATTTATGCAGTGCATCCCCGTGACACGGTGGGTAGAGCTGATGGAAATGAATGAATAGGATTTAAAGCAAATTAAAGAAAAATTAAAACCAGATAAATTTAACTTATTAAGGGCTGTTGTTAAAAATAAAAGCCTAGCTACAGTTAAAACTTAATTTTCCTATAGACATACAAAGGATAATGATCTGGCCTATGGATTATTTCTCTCTATAGTGAGATTAGAACAGAGAGTTTTCCTCTGCAATTAGACGTTTCCAACCAAATTGCCATCAGGGGAAATGATTTTAAGTATCAAGGAGAATTTCATTCCCTATCCTGCTAAGGAGAAGTATGTACTTTGTCAGTGGAAGGAGATTTGGAATCAGCAGAGACACAAACCATATGCTCCGGTGAGTACCTTCTTTGAATTTTGAGAAGACAGGGACTCTGCCCACTAAGACGGCCTCTTCTAAGGCAAAGGCCATGTGACAGTGAGAGGTTTTTGCTCACTCTACACCTCAAAAATAACGCCCAGGTCATCCCTCCAGGTTCCGCTTTACCCACCCTCTCCTCTCTCTCAGCAACTCTTTTCCTATGCAGCTGAACTCCACCAGCCTCCATGGTTACGGGAGTTCATCAACAAAGAAAACCTTCAGTACAACTCTCGTCTACAGACCCAAACTCCAAACTCACAGCCGTCAAATTGATTCTGATTTCATCGTGACAACACAGGACAGGGTAGAACTGCCCCAGTGAGCTTCCAAAATGGTAACTCTTTATGGGAGTAGAAAGCCTCCTCTTTCTCCCACTATACAACTGGTAGTTTTGAACTACTAACCTTATGGTTAGCCGCCCAATGTGTAACCACTAAGCAAGCTTCCTATCAGGGCAGATCCATTATTCCATGTCTAGCCCTCAGTCACTAACTAACTGACCTTTACAGAATTATACACAGAATTATAAATTCTTAAGTCCAGACTTTCCTTGAGCCATCAAGGCTGCATGCACCCCTGGAACTATTGCCTAGAGGTCTTCTTTATATTTCACATCTCTCCCCAGAAGTTGTCTTTGAACAACAATAGTTATCTTAACCAGTTTGCCTTGAGCATGGTCCACTTTCCAAGAATAAGCCACGTGAGTTCAAATTGACAAAAGCATGGGTTAGATGTTGTGCATTTTAAGTCAATGGTGGTGGGACAATTTGGAGAAGGTAAGGCTGTTTATACCATTGGAAGACTGTAATCAACATCACGGAGTTGAAAGTATAAATGTATGATGGTGGAACATCAGCTAAGTGTTTGATTCCTAGAAAGTGTTGAACTGGTATATGATGTTATATTTTCTCACACACACATACACACACGCACACACGCACGCCAAAAGAAAAGACCTTGAAGCTTTATGCAGCTACAAACACAAGGTTTCTCAAAGCTCCCTCCAGCACTAAAAATGCACACGACGTAGTGAGAGCACTGGTCCGCATCCGCTTGGATTACCTGGCTTCCTGTCTCACTCAGTCACTTAGCAGTGATGTATCTTCCTTCCCTTCCCTTCCCCTTCCTTTCCTTCCCGTACTGATTTACATATTTTGTATTGTAAGGTAGAGTGTTGCATTTCAGATCATCAACTTCGTGTAGCAGTTTAACTTTAGATATCTACTTTCCCAACTCTAAAATGATCCAAAGGAGCCCAGGTAGCACTGTGGGCTGTGCAATTAGCTGCTAGCTGCAAGGTCAGTGGTTCAAATGCAGTCACTCCATGGGAGAAAGATGAGGCTGTCAGCTCCCAGGAGGATATAAAAGTCTCAAAAACTCCCAGGGGCATTTCTACACTGTCCTCCAGGGTCACTATGGGTCAGAATAGACTCGGAGGCAGACAAAGGTTTTTATTTTTAGTACACTCGTGCTCTCCCTCATAGGATTGTTACAAAAATTAAATGGCTATTATCAGTAGGTGCCTCAATAACATCTGACACATATCAAGTGTTCAATGTTAGTTGTTATTAGTGTTCGTCTAAAGTCTTGCATGGGCAAATAGGTTACGGCAGCTTTCTCTGTTTCAGTAGATAGAATTTTGCACAGTACCATTTTTCTTCTGCTTATTATAATTTATTTCCATTCCTAATCTTTTATAGACTGCAATATGGAGGGTAACATGAACCCCCATGGCAGCTCAGAATGATCTTCTAAAACACTAAAATAATAATGAAAACCAGATCAATTATGAAACTGCGATTTGTTTTTGTCTCCAATTACTCTTGTTGAATTTATTTTCCAACCTATGAAGCAAGCGTCCTCAAACTACGGCTCCTGGGCCACATGCGGCCTGCCGAGGACATTTATCCAGCCCGCCGGGTGTTTTTGCCCATTTGTTTTTTACTTCAAAATAAGATATGTGCAGTGTGCACAGGAATTTGTTCATAGTTTTTTTTTTTTAAACTATAGTCTGGCCCTCCAACGGGTCTGAGGGACAGTGAACTGGCCCCCTGTTTAAAAAGTTTGAGGACCCCTGAAGAATACATAGAATTATGCTGTGATCAGATCATTTTGGACCAAAAGAAAGAATAGCGAGAGACTGGCACTAAAGTGAAATCAGGTGAATCCATGTCATGCACAGGGCAGGGGTCCTGGGGAGGGGGCTTTCAGCTGTGTTTGGACAGCAAAATCTGTTGTTTTTATCTAAAAGAAATGCTGCACCTGTAAACCAGCTACTGTACATTTGTTGAAGAGAGGCAATATAGTGGGAGGACGGCCAAACAACCACCCTCCCCTTCCCCCACCAAAGGCCCTAGGGATCAGCTGCCAAAAAGATTTGAGCCTGGCCAACCCTATGGGCAGTTCTGCTATGTCACAGAGGGTCATTATGAGTTGGAACTGACTTGAGGGCACACAAGAGCAACGCTGCTAAAATTTTATAGCATGAATCCATTTCATCCTGGTCTATGAGTTAAGATAGGAAATACAAGGGAAAATGTGCAAAAAACAACCAAAAAGGAATGGATTTTTAACAAGGCATAGACTATTTTTCAGAATTCAAACGGTAGAAAACATCCTTTGGACAACTATGTGAGAATAAGAAAGTAAAGCAAACAAAAGAAGCACTAGACCCCTCTCCATGGCTTATTCTTCAGCAAGGCTGGAGAAAACATACACACACGTAAACACATGTGTTAAGAAATGTTTCTTTTTAAGTTCCATATAAATTTACTGCTAGGATTCCTCGGGCTATGAAACAACACATTAGTCTGAGTTTATGAAATCTATTAGAGCTTAAAGCATACCAGAATGGAAATATTTTCATTAAACATGATGAAACATGGCCCCAAACATATGACACAGCACCAAACTTTAGCCGACAGTTGTATACAGGGCGCTGCGCCTTGAAGCCTGACCTAATCTCCAGAGCTTGGGGCTAGTGTGCAGTCATTCACAAAGATGAGGGGTCTCTAAATGACACCTAAGTCAACGCTTGGGGTGTGGGGTGGGAGCAACTTTGAAAAGTGGAAAAGGGCTTCAGACTGATTTTAATAAGAAAGCTGGAAAACTTCCTGTTTTAATGATTTCTACTTAGCAAAGAATTTATCTTTCATACTCTTATAAAGCAGCTTTCTTCTATGTTATCAATAAAACTAACACTGACCTTCCTCCTGGAAGGTTAAACTCCAGCTTCTGTTTGAAACGCTCGAGTGCCTTTTCTCAGAAGAAATGCTACACATACGTGCCGCGAGCAATGAGAAAGAACACACCCTCACGCCGACCCTTCATTAGTCAGAGGATCTGGGCAAAGCAATGCTGCTTGTGTACGGGCTCTGCATGAAAAACTGTTTTCAAAGGTAACCTTGCCAAGGGCTATGTTCTGTCTTGGCAAAAGGAAGCAAACTTTACTTTTCTACCAATCGGTCTGCTCTGCATGAGAAACAGGTGTTAAGGTATGAAATGGGGCTCGGAGCAGTAGAGACATAAAATTCACCCAAAATAAGTTTCATCTGAAAAAAACAAAAAACACCCCCCCCCCCAAAAAAAAAAAACCAACACAACTAGGAGATAATAAGCCTGCAGGGCCGAGACTGCTTTCACAAAATGCAAATCATGAAAACTGGTTAAGGGATTAAATGCTCTTTTGCAAAAGTGACCAGGGAGATTAAAATCATTAATTAAAATCATGTAAATAATTTTCTGAAAGAACTTTCCCTTTTTATCTCATAGGTTTCGAGCAGCCTAATGCTAAAAAGGTTTAGTCTCAGAAGAGATTCTCTAATTAAAACTCAAAATCTAGTATAATTAATAAGTGTCAGTCTGCAATCTCAACCACTTAGTAAAGGCAGAGAAATCAAATGCTGATGTTTTATAAAAACTCTCGTGAAATTTCCAAGAAAATGAAAATTTCCAACAAAATTTTACAAGGTCTACTTCCTGTCTATACAATAGATGTCCCAGAGGAGACTAGGGACTTGTTAAATAGTGAAATATTTTACCACTTACAATCTCTATATGCCAGTTGTATTCATTTTCACATTCAAAAAAGGGATAGTACAGATTCTTCCTGGTTCAGTCACGGCCCAGGAAGTGAAAAAAGATTAGGCTCCAAATTTTAAATTTTGGGTCTCCTGAATGAGGATCAGAATGCAAAAAATTATGGGTCAAACAAAACCCTGCTGGAAACTTAACTCTCCTTCTTAGAAAGCAAGAGCAGCAGAAGCAACCAGATCTCCTGCCCATCAGGGTTTAAAATGGTCCCAAAGACGGAGCAGCCTCACCATCACTTTGAAAGCATAAGATTCTCCATAGTCCTGCCAAAAATTCAATCTTGTGCATATAGCTCTTGAAATGGCTCGATACACCTATTCTGAGTCTCCCATTCCAGAGCTTTACCCTATCATTTTCCTGCCGGAGTTATTGTTGCGAGTAATCCACATTTAGAAAACTCCGTTCATTCAAGTTTCCCCTGGGCACCCATGTCTGAACTGGTTCAAACCAGTTAGAAACTTTGCTCTGGAACTGCAACTTGACACAAAGGCCAGCATTTACACTTGAAATTATCTAAGTTCCCAACTCCTTCCCTCCGTTCTCTCGTTCTCATCTCTACTAGCATCAGATGAGAAAGAGAAGACCCCCTCTCAAGGGGCTGTAATGACACCAGGGGCTACAGCAACGAGACGCAAGCCCAGTAAGAATTGTGAGGAGAGGGCAGCACTGGACACTGGAACCAACATGACCACACGTAACAAAAACAGGGCAAAATGACAAAAATCATTATTTAAGAATTTCACATGTTGTTTACATCCTTGCTGCCTGCATCTGAGGTTCCAACATTAGGGCGACCTAAGTGTTTACAACTGTACTTACTTATTTACATTCCAAGACACAGCTTAAGGAGCATAGTTTTTAAGTATATAGCTTGGGGTTGCATAGTCATGAGTCATGTCCCTCACTGGTGCCCTGAGTGTCTTGGTCAGAAGGCCCTACACCAATTCTATAAATTCTTTTATCTAACAAAATGTATGAGTCCCAATCGTAGTCCTGTTCCTGCTTCTGTAGTCCAGCGGTACGTGTTATGTGTTGATCCACCACCAATCATAAATTTGTGAGTGTTTCCTCTGTTCAATGTCCTATTTAACTAGTGCCCTCACTCTGAATCCTTGGATGACATTATGACCTCCTGAGAATGGCCTTCCTCATCTTTGTGCCTTTTAAGACTCAATAAATGTTCTCCTTCAATTATATCTGAGATTGGCTCTCTTTCGTGCACTAAATCGGCAACCAGCAGTCTGGTTTAGGGTTTACCTCAGTTACAAAGAGCTACCCACCCACGCAGCAACTGGCAACAGTAATAGGATGTAATGGATTAAATCGCGTTCTCCAATATTACGTATTTTGCAGTTAGTTCTCTGTTATATGAGCGAGACAGGATTTGTGTAGGGTACATCTTGAATCAATCTCTTTTGAGATATAAAAGAGATCAAAGAAGCATTCAAAAGGAAGCAAGCCAAGGAGAGATGAGAAGCCAAATGAACACTGCACAGAAGCAGAAGGTCAGAGAAATAAGGACTTTGGGGGGCAGTGTGGTTTGGGCGCCTAGAGAGGAAGCCACCTCATCGAGCTGGCACCCTGAATTTAGACTTTTAGCCTCCTAAACTGTGAATGTCTGTTTACTAGAACCACCCATTTGTGACATTTCTGTTATAACAGAACTCAGTAACTACGACATTGACAATTCTGTCTGCTGCAGGATGCAGGACATCCAATAGGACAGGCCGTTCTTGCTCCAGAGTTCCCTGCTGGGTTGATTGAGACGTTGGCGAGCCTGTATCACAGTTGAAATTTTTCCCTCTGCCCAATCCTTTTTCCTTTATACTTCCTTTCACAGGTGTTAATGTCAAATAAACATCTTACCCTCTACCTCCATCTCATTGCTTGCTTTCAGAGAACTCATCAGTGACTTACAGCCTGTCCTTTTAAACATTATAGCAAAATGATTACAAAAAACCCCAAAACCTACGTGGAATAATATAAAAAAATCCTCACCCAATACTTATGGACAAAATACATAATACAACAGATTTCCTTTTGTCCCCTCCTTCCCTACCGGCATAATCTTTTGATAAGAGACTATCCTTTCGATCAAATACAAAACAAGTCTTGGTGAGAAGGGAAGACATTATTTAATAAATTGGAGGAATACAATTAAGTTGGCTGAGAATCTCCTTACAATTGACAAGGCCTGTGAATAATGTGATATTTCCCATGAGTCACTGGTTAGCTTGTTTCCCCCTTACTCATTTTAAATGTTGCAACACCTTTTTTCTCATTATTGCACTATTTTTATTAGAGGGGATTTGATGTATTAGCTTGGTAAGATTTTAAGTATTTAAGTCATGGGAAATAGATGTCTTCCATCAAAATTTGCTGCGAAGCAAGTTTCTTTTAAGTGAATTCTATTTTTTTAATTAACATTATATAGTTGGAGATCAATTGGACAATAAAAAGACCACACCTGGGAATGCACTTTTCTAACAACTAACATAGTTAACGGTATAAATAACTTTGGTAAAACAATAATTCGGGGATTCTATTCTCATTGCCTCACTGAAACATTTCTTGCTCTATCATCAAAGATGTTCATATCACAAAATCCATGACTACTCATTAATTGCTTGTTGTTGACTTCTCAACGTTATTAATCCCTTGACACTTCCTTTCCATTGACTCTGGTGTTTTCTTGCTTAGTTTTGATTTTGTTCACCATGACACCTGAAGTTCGTGACAAAGTGCCTAACACAAAGTACAAAGTACGAACTCAAGACACATTTGCTAAATGGACAGCCAATAAAATAAAAATAAGGTTAATAAATATAAGTAAAATTTTATTTTAATAAGCTTGAGTGTAATGAAAGCAATGACAAGTAACTGTTGGGTATCGTCATGTCTACAGAATCTTGTAATACAAGATCTGTTTTGATCTATTACTGATAGTGTTAAAAGACCCAATGCCCATCTCTAGACAACTGGACATACCTTGCAGAGGGGGAGTGGGGAGATGAGTTACTTAGGGTACAGTATAACAATAATGAAACTCACAACCTTCCTCTAGTTCTTGAACGCTTCCTCCCCCCAACTACCAGGACCCCAGTTTCGCCTTGCAGACCTGGTTAGACCA
>NW_022111373.1:36940203-36956936 GCF_000313985.2 Echinops telfairi | reverse complement strand
GTGATAAATTGTATGAGCCCCAATAAATTGATTAATTAAAAAAAAATAGTTTCCATGTACAAAAGTTTAATGATAACATACCAAATGGGTGACATTCACTCTCAAACATCTCCGTCCTCTCCTTCTTTCCTTCACTGAACACAGGCCCACCAAATAGCCTGAATCAAGACCAACTCTTTCAAACGTCTTCTCTGACTTTAGCACTCAATCATCTCCCCCACCCCCTTTTTTTTTAAAATCAATACACTATTTCTTATAGCAAGAACTGGTCAAATTTTTTTTCTGTAAAAGGTCTGATAGTAAATAATTTAAGCTTTACTTTCTACATAGTCTCTGTTGCACCTACCTAACTCCACTGCAACAGTACAAAAATATCCATAGAATATACATAAGCAAGTCAGTGAGGTCTTGTTCCAATAAAACTTAATTTGTAGGCGCTGGAAAATGAGTTTTGTTTAATTGGCGTGTGTTACAAAATTTATTCATACCAGACACACACAAATACACACTTAAAAATGTATAAACTGTTTAATTTAGCTAGCATACTATACAAAGCAGGTGGTGTGTCAATCCACACAGAACAAATAGTATGTCTGATTGGCCCTGAGATTGCAGTTTGTTAACATACTAGGGGTTTTCAACTCTGCATTGCACAAGGGGACTTTAATGGGCTGGTTCTGTTGGTCAGGTGGTTAGCTTTTACTAAAACACATATACACTTTTATCATACACTAAAGCGATCAAATTTATTGGAAATAACCAATGAATTATTGGTGCCACCAAGCTTTTTGTTTAGATTTCACTAGGAGGTGGAGCGATAAAGACCTGCCTGAATAACAAACTTCTCCTGCTATCTGGATTTAATGGAAGGCTACCACAGTGTGACACTGTGAGGGTAAGCTGCGACAGCAAAAACAAACAAAACCTTATCACGTGCAATTAATCTTGTGTGAACATCGATAGTTTCAAATATGTGCAGCCTGAATATAATATGGAGACTGAAAGTTAAGGCAAAAATGAAGCTGTTGACACACCCAGAGCCTGCAGCTTAAAAACTAATGATGGCGGCAAAAGAGGACAGCGTTTAACACTGGCCCCTTATTATGGAACACCCCTCTAATACTTCGCTTGTTTTCTTTCTTTCCTCCTTCATTGAAACAGCCTGTTCGGTTCTTGAGAAACTTCCTGAGTAAATATTTTGTTTCAACTATGTGACAAAGTTGTAGCAATAAAATTACATTCTCGGTTCTCTGTTTCCATTTCACATACAATTTTATTTGAAATGGAGTTCAAGTTTCTTTGGTTCCCTTTAATCATTCATAACACACCATCTACTGATACTTTTATTGCATGTCTCAAATCAACACCGCTTCTTCTCTAACTTGGTTGTTAAATACCCTCATTGAGGACAGGATCAGGTTTTATGTTTCTCTGTATCCCCCATCCCCTAAAATACGGATTAGCATACCAGATAGCAGTGGTTTTCAACCTTCCTCATGCGGTGACCCTGTTATACAGTTCTTCATTGCTGTGGTGACCGGCCAACCATAAAATTATTATCGTTGCTACTTCATAACTTTGCTACTGTTATGACTCGGGCGCCCCTGTGAAAGGGTTGTTCAACTCCCAAAGGTGTTGCAACCCACAGGCTGAGAACCGCTACATAGACATAGAAACAGACAGAAGGGAATTATTTACCTAATTGATGAATTCCTAAAACAAAGTTTGGATTAACTTTCAATTAAAGTGTAAAAGTAGATGTACTAATTCCTGTGAATTTTAAAATGCTCAATCCCTTATATTTGAATATATGTGGGTTGCTGTTTTTAGCTGCCAGGGGGATCCTAATGTATAACAGAACAAACTGTTTCTTGGTTCTATGCCACCTTCATGACCTTTGTTATTATATATGGGTAACCCTTTGGGCTACAGTAAAAAATAATGTCTAACATTGTGTCCTTTATTTGTGTGTCAAATGCCTTTACCTAGAAGCATAGTTTCCTTTCTCTTTTGACTTTACGGTGTTAGCTTGCAGCACCATTAGGCAGTGGGCTATGTAATGAAAAAACAAATGTGACTTTAGACATCAGGTCTTTTTTCATTCCATAAATCTCATACAAAATTTTATTTGAATGTGTCAACACAAATTAACTAGTTGTCGTGTTGTCATTAAGGATCAAAGAGTTCTCCGAAGTCTCTTAGGAACCTGTATGTCTCTGCAGTGCAAAGGAAGTGGGAGGCCAGCATCAATCAGACAGCAATCGGCCTAAAGACAGTGAGTGTGAGGCTAACACTGAGTGCGTCGCTGTTTACAAAAATGTGAAATTTACAAAATCGAGGGGTATTTTCTTTTCACCGTCAAGAGTCGTTGAAAGAGCTCATGAAAGGCCTTCTCAGGAATGAGTACACACACAGGTCTTTTCAATTACTTACCAGAGGGATGAATGTTTCCCATAGTGAGCAGAATGAAATAAGCAGTAACTACTAGATATGTGCACAGTGCTAAGATGTATTATATATTTTAGAAAATTAGGCTATTCGTAAGTACCCTTCCGGGGGGGGGAGTCAATTAAAATTCAATTTTTATAATCTATTAACAAAACCAGTAAACATTTCATTGTTGAAAATATGCCTTTTGCTGTACTTTACATGCCAGAATAAACTTTTAAGAGATAATGTTCTCACTAAAACTCTTAATCTTCCTTTTTTAAAAAAAATCAGCAGTAGTTATAATTATCTTCCCCTAGAAATACTGCCCCCTAGAGTTTTACAGGAGAATTCAAGTCTGTCCTGGACTTCGCTCGCATTTTGGGAGTAATTTACTAAGAAAAAAACAAAACTTTATGAGGAAGTTGAGTCGAATCCACCGATGTGGACCATTAAAAATGATTACTAAAGACAATTCCCTTTGAATTTCTAATAAGGAGTTCATCTTGGAATGTATCCAAAAGCTGAAAAGGCAATTTACACAGCAAGACATTCCCAAAGGGTCACCAATGAAAAAATATTATATCATACAGTAGTTAGCATCTTAGAAGAATTTCCTTTACTACCCATGAAAATTCACAATCATACACTGACAGTTTTTAACATCTTTTGATTTAGTAATTTTACTGCATTTAGATTGGAAAGATTATATGCAGACCTCAGAGTTAAGTGGGTGGATCTGTCTAAGGGTTAGTACAATAGAATAAGATTTTAAATCTTTAACTCAGTGGGGTGTCTGTGTTTTATTCTAATGCTTAACTTTATTTCAAGATGTAATGTAAATGTATGATAATGTGGAAAGAAAAAGCATAATTTTTAAAAATCAAAGCTATTAAGTACTTAGAAAACCAGGGGGCTGGGACACATCTGCATGTACTACAGACCTTAATTTTAGATATTCCCTATTGTAATTCCTCAAGCACTCTGTGCTCCAAAATCTGTACTTGCACATAGTAGGCTGTTTGAAGGTCGCAGAGTTAGCCCCTGTGGGCTTTATAAGGAACACCTGGGATGCTTAGCCCATCAAAGAGATGCACACAGTATGCTCACTCCCCCAAGAGATTATATAATGGTGAATACAAATGGAAAAGAACAATTTAAAGAAATTTAAACAATTTAAAGAAATGTCAAGCACAGTCTAACTACCAGACATTGAACAAGTCCACATATCTCTGGTTTACTTCACTATAGCACAGGCACACAACACAATCTGTGACCCCCATGAGCAAAGGCTTTTCTCTGTTATTTACATGTATAAAGTAAGCTCCGGGCAATAAGTAGGAGAACACTAAGGAAATGCTCTTATACCCAAAGAAGCTTAAAAAAAAAAATCACCTTTCTAATAAAAAGGATCAAATGAGATACATAGCTCTCTGTATCTTATATCCCGAAAGTTTTCCAAATTTGGGTAACTCAGTGATTCTTTTATTATTATTATTATTATTATTGGCATATAATTCACATAATACACAATTCAATGGTTCAATCCTATTAAGAAGAGTTGTACAACCATCACCACAATAAATTTTACAACATTTTCTTCTTTCTTTTAGTTATTGTTGTTTGTGCCCCACCTCCCGCCAACTTCCCCTGCCATGACCCTAGGTAATTACTAATCTAGATACCCTCTCTATCGACTTACTTATGCAGAAAAGCAACTTGGTGATTCTATGAGGGAAGAACAACTATTATATTTTCAGGTTTTCTTAATACATAGAAGAGAACAGAGTTACTAGATAGACAGAAGCTGGTGGGACCCCCCCAAGACTATGGTGGGCCTTAGTCACCAATCAGGTCTGTAACTGAATACAGCCTGTTTTAGAATACCAATGATTTAAGATCAAAAGGGCAGCATTATTCCAATGACAAAGTATCCAAGGCTAGGAAAGGGGAAGTGGGGGTGGACAAGAAAACAGGACACATAGGAAGGAAGTGGGAGAGTTCTGGCAAACTGAGGGAATTGCAATAGGTCAGTTGCAATAACATGTGTATGAATTATTGAATGCAAAATCAATGATCTGCTCTGTACACTTTCACCTAATTCACAGTAAAACCTGAAAGGGGAGAGGGGAGCAGCAGCATCCTTCCTATAAATGGCAGCAGGATAAGTATATAACACTGTGTAAACAGTATTCGCCATTTGGAAAAATAATTCAGGAAATCTCTCTTTCATTCTCTCTTCTGTGTGAGGGGACTTCAAAAAGTTCGTGGAAATTTACTATTATCTTTTAATTCCACTTTTAGAGGAACTTTTGAAAGCCCCCTCGTATTTTTAAAGTATACCAAAAGTATTTCTAAACTCCATTCCACTCATTCATATTGATACTAAATATTTCCAAGTTCCTCGTCCACATTTAAAAAAAGTGTCTGCGATTCCATAACACAGTTACCAAGCTGTAAGTGTGGGCCCACTCTTATGAGCTGTTATTCAGATGCAGCGTACTCCACTCAGAGCAGAAGGAAATCCTGCCGTCATCAACAGCCTTCACAAGTGTTGCTACGTTTGAACCCTCTGCTGCCACCACTACGTCCAACATCCCTCTTTTTATTTGTTTGTTTTTTATTCTGACTCTCTGCCAAGCATGATGTCCTGCTCCTGGGACTGGACTCTCCTGATAACATGCCTGATAACATAACTGAAGTCTTACCATCTTTGCTTCTACGGAGTACTGGCTATTCTTGTTGCAAGACAGATTTGTTGGTTCTGGTAGTCCATGGTATCTTCAACATTCAACATAAGTATTTCACTGGACAAATCGGTTTAAGAGACCTCTTTAAGTGCTGAAACAGCAGAGATGTCACTGAGAGAGGTGCATCTGACCCCAGTCATGGTATTTTCAATCACCTCATGTGGAAGTGAAAGCTGGATATAGAAGGAGTTGATGCCTTTGAGCTACGGCGTTGAAGAATGTGGAATGTATAACGGACTGCGAGGGGAACACAGACTTTCTTATGAGGAAGAGGTCTTTTTGCCATTGAAAATATGAAACACTTCCATTTGTTTCTAAAAATGTCATTGTCTAAACCATAGCTACTTAAACTTATTTGGCCAACCATTGTCTTTACAGAAAAAAATTACACACCACACAACCCCCTTGGCAATTAAAAGCGTTTGTACTAACAGCCCATAAACCAGGATAAAGTGTAGGCATCTGCTTTTGCAGTACCTTCCCACCTGCCAAGCTCCCTAGCGCCCTCAAAGGGCAGAATCGCTCACTTTGGGAGACACTGGTCTAAACTACTTCTCAAACTCAAACAAAACTCTGCTCTGAAGCCCTTCTAAGCCCTGGTATGTGTTGGACTGCCAATCACAAGGTCAGCAGCTCAAAACCACCAGCCATTCTGCAGGAAAAAGACAAGGCTTTTTGCTCCCGTGGAAAGTTATAGTCTCACAAACAAGCAGGGTAGTTCTGCTGTCCTATGGGGGTCTCTGTGAGATAAAATCATTTCTAAGGATTGATTATCATTTGAGTTACTATGATTAAAAATTCTGGAGAGGCTGAAGCAAAAATGAGAACAATTTTAACAGCACAGATTTTGAGAGGCTTATTATATCAAAATTGACATGAACAAGGATGCAAAAAAGTAAACGAGTGAGTGACCTTCTATGAAAAAACAACTTAATATTTATTTTGACGTGCCTATTTCTTATGCATTTTTCCAGAGCACTTTAAATTGGTTGGGAAGCACTGCTCCCAATTCTTACACTGAGGAGGAAAAAAAATTCCTTCTCTGGCAAAATGTGAGAAGTGATATATTTAACTTTCCTATTTTATATATATGTAAATTCTTTTAAAGAACAAATGTGCCACTTGTGACAGTCACTTGAGAATGTTAACATGTCATATGTTTACATTTCTGAGGAGAAACATGGCTATTTCTTTCTATTCATACTTAGTTTTATACAGGGGTCTTGACCTCCACTGTTGAAGATGTCAAAGCAACTCTCATAAATACTGTCAGCTAACCAAATTGGCTTACTGATGATGTTATAATGAAGCAAGTGTTCAGATGCTTTCTCGCTTATGGTGCGGTATTTGCTGAACCCTAGCACACTGTTCGGAAGGAGCTGTTGTTATTGTTGGGGGCCATACAATCAGAGGGTTTTTCGGGCTCATCTTTGTAGCACTGATTAATGGGTCTTTCTCCCCTGGAGTTGCCGAGTTGGTCTGAACCACGCACCTTTTTGTGGGCAGCCAAGTGCTTAGCCATTCGGTGACATGAGAAAAAAGACAGCAATTCTGTGCAGCTTGTGGGGTGAACGGTGCTCCAGTGACACAGGGGTTCAAATGCTCAGCTGCTCACCCACAGGTCAGCAGCTCGACCTCACCTGTTAGTCCATGGGAGAAAGACGTAACAGGCTGCTTTCCTTAAGGGCTATAGACTTGAAACCCTTGAGGCCGTTCTTACAGGGTCTCTTCCGATTGCCGTCTTTTCCATGGCCATGGAAAGATGTGGGGGAAAGGAAAGCTACAAAGGTTTAGACAGCTTATTCTAGAAAGCAACTTGAAATAAATGGGTGGTCCTGGAGCCTCCTCTAGCCCTAAGCCTACATCATGCACAGAGTAGCTGTTCAAATAACCATTTTGTTATCTAGCATCTAAACATGTTGATAGTTTTCTGGTAATTGAAAGAGACTATTTTTCTGTCACTTAAACGTATCTTGACAATAATATTTGTTGTGGTAGGAGTGTATTCTGCATCAGGAACTCATTATGTACAATTTAACACTGTCAGTGTCAGGCCAGAGTAATACAATGAAAATATAGTTATATTTTATTTCCAATAAGGGCCAATATGATGACAAATGACATCATTCCTACAGTTTCACCTTTGAGTCAGATGCCAGGACAAAATGACATGAATTCTCTGTTGGAAAAAGAACTAGAGAATTTTATGAAGAGAACTGTCTCCTTAGAAATAAGAAAAATTGATAAATCAACTTCCTAGGCAGGTAAAATCAATGCCAAACAGGAAAATACTCTATGTGTCAACACATAACTTTAAAAGACATAAAATTGTTTTTAAAACTTTAAAATTCGAAGGAGCTGAAATGCTCTAAATCTGTTTAAACATAATGATTATCATATCAATCTAGTTATCCTCCTAGATATAAACTTACTGTTTTAAAACTGTTATGCTTATTTGCAATTCCATAAAGTTCAGGCATCTGGAAAATTTGAACGATTTATTGCACGTACAGAATATTTCATTGGACTTCCTTCATAACAAATGCTAGTTATCTGTTGCATAGCCACGGAAGTAACAATTTATTTCAGCCTGGAGAGTCCACATATAAAGTAGGAGAAAAATTACTTTTCAGCTCAGTATGGAGCCATTCATTATCAATATCGCTGCTTCTATGCCATTGGAAAATAGAGTATTTTTCAGATATGCAGAGAGAAAGCTGTTAATTTAGTTGGCTTCCCACATAAGACAACCTTAATATTATAAGGCCATTGGCTCCAGAATGTTTTTAATTGTAGTTCAAAAATAACACCAGATTGATGGGCAGTGTCTCAAGCTACCACTGGAAAATGCAAATGCTATTCTGGAATAAGAGAATGTGCTAGAAGGAAATGTCTAAATGGGAGGAGAACAGTCAAGCTTTCTTTTACTATATACTGGCCCAGATTCTGAAATGAAGGTATCCAGGAATAACTTGGGGAAGGAACATGGCTAGACAGAGACGAGATAGGTAGAGGGTGGAAGTCTATACCGAACCAACAGTGTGACTAGATGTCCAGCTAGTACAGAAGAAAAAGGAGCAGGAAGTAAGGAGTTGTCTGATCAGCCAGAGAGCAATATGAAGTCCTGAGCACGAGAGGAGCAGGCCCCCGAATGATGGCTGAAAGATTGAAAGAAATATGCCAAACACAAGTGTCTTGCTTTGAGTTCTACACTAGAAGGTAGAGTTCTGTGTTATAGGAGAAGAAAGTCAGCCTACAGTGTTTCCACAAATGAAAGAGTGGCATGGATTTAAAGGCACCTCTAGGAGACATTTACTTAGTCCACTGGAAGCATCAAGGTATGTATATCATTTGGGTAAAATTTTAATATTATGAAAGGCAGGTGTAGTTCTAAGATTTTAGTTTGTAACACACACAAATATAAAACTCATCTTTGCTTAATTGGATCTTTCTTTATATCAGACCTTAGCTTAACAATTTTATCTTCAGGATATTTTCCCTGACCACCCAGCATCTCTCTCCCTTCTTTAACACTTCTTACTATCTGATGTTTTTCTTACTGATTTATCTATTATATGTCTACAATCCTGAGAATGTAGGTTCCATGAGGGGAGAACTTTTTCTATTGATTGACCACTCCTGAGTGTCCTAGAATATACTCACAGTAAACACAAAAGGAACATTTGTTGGATGGATAAGTCCATGTCAGACAGATGAAAAGCACAGTGATTTCAGTAGGTCTTCGATGAATATTTGAAGATTTATAGTACTCTGAAAATACCAGTAATTTAACCTCCACTATGAACTGCAGACATGGTTTTCATAGCTAGCTACAAAAGCCTATGCATCATACAGAAGATGTATTTTCTTTAAATCAAGGCTTTGGTCTCTGAGCATGCACCTCCTGTCAACTTTCATTTTGAGTTAACCTGCTACAGAAACCAGTTTTTGCCCTTTTTTTAATCTCTCAAAAGGAATGTTGTCAAACTTTCTAAGACTATAGAAAAGATAACTTTAGATGTTTCTTTTTCCATATGGAAAGAGTAATATTTTAACTATATTAAAAGTAAAACCCAAACTTCTTAATAGTTGATTAGTCAGACAGTGTGACATAAAAGGTTTAAAATAGCTTTGATGCGATGTGATTAACAATTACCACCAACTATTTAGCATATAGAACATTTCTCATTCTCTTAATCGTTACTCTGTTAATCAAACATGTTCTATGTCCACAAATATTTTCTGAATCACCTAAAAGATTAAATTATCCCCAGTATGGATCTATTGCTATGTATGACAATTCAGAACATGTGCTTTTTCCAAGTGTGGGCAAATCTGTGGCAGCAACCCTCTGTAAAGTGCTAAAAGAAGGTTCGGGGCGTCTGACACAGATCATGGTGTTTCAATGGTTTCATCTGAGCATGAAAGCTGGATCATGAATACGGACGACAGCAGAGTCACAGATGCACTGGAATCATGGAGTTAGGGAAGAGCATACTGAAAGGATAACGAACTGCCAGAGGAACAAATAAACCAGCCTTGGTCTCAGTACAGCCTGAATGCTCCTTAGAAGGGAGGATAGCAGGGCTTCATCTCTAGTACTCTGGACATGTTACCAAGACCAGTACCTTAAGAAGGGTACAGTGCTCGATTCAGTTGAGGTTGAGAACAGAAGACAAAGATTCTCCATGAGATGAATTGACACAGTAGCTATGCAACAATGCGATTAAGCATAACAATGGTATGGATGGCACAGCGTTCCATCCTTTTGTACAGGGAGTTGCTAGGAGTTGGAGCCAACTCCACAATACCCAACAACAGCAACATGCTCCTGGAGAAGCCCTGTTGGCGTAGCAGGTGAGCACTTGACTGCTAACCAAGAGGTCTGTGGTTTGAACCTGCCAGTAACTCTGAAGGAATATGATGGGGCAGTCAGCTTCTGTCATGTTTACAGTCTTAAAAATCCTATGGGGAAGTTTTGGTTTGCTCCTGGTGGTGTAGTGGTTATGAGTTGGGCTGCAATCACTTGAGGGCAATGAGTTGGAGTTAATATTGGGTTGTCGGAGTGAGATTGACTCTATGGCAATGATTTTTTTTTGGGGGGAGGCGTATTTCCACTGCGGGCATTGTACATATAAACACAGAAGTAAAAACTGATTGCTGAAATATGATAGTATTATTTATGTATCATAAAAATTATTTAAAATTTCAAAATGTATTATTGTCAATTATTGAAGGTTTATATAGCAGATCAGTCTTACATTGAACAATTCATACACATTTTGTTCCATCACTGATTACAAACTCCCTCAATGCAACATCACCTGTTGCACCTCCTCCTAGTATTTCTTGTTTCTTTCCTTCTCTTCTTTCCTAATCCTCCTGAACTTTGTTCTCCGGTAAACACTGCCCTTTTGATTTCCAATGGCTGATTAAGGTGTGCATGCCTCTCTAGCATTATTGTTTCCTTTATAGATTTATTTATTGTTTGGCTAAAAATTGAGTCCTGGAGGGTGAATTCATCAATTCCAAACCTGAAGAGTGATGAAGGGCGATAGTATTGGGGGTTCTACCAATCTCGATGTACCCTGTACACTTGCTCTTGTTTATGACCACATTTTTCTATCCAGGAAATTCTAATGTGATCCTTTTCGGAGCAGTTGGTAGTGGTGGCCAGGCACCATCTAGTTCTGGGGTCAGGGTTGTAGAGACTGAGGTTCTTGTGGTCCATAGGACCTGTTTGATTATGTCCACCTGTTTGATTTTCATCACTGCTCTTTCCTCCTGACTGGGAGAGACCATAAGGTGAATCTTAGATGGCCACATATGAGCTTTTAAAAACCTAGTCACTGCTCACCAAAGTAGGATATAGAATTGGCTTTGTGGACTCTGTCGTGTCCATTGCCCTTGTTATCCTAGAGACCATGGTCCTGAGCCCCGGCCCCAAGGACTCATGCCCTCAAAGTGTTTGGTTATGTCTAAGAAGTTAGCATAATTTTGCCACCTATGAGCCCCACCACATTCTGTAAGCATCATTTTCTAATTCATTCTGTGTGGCTAGACTTAACCTGAATCCCAAAGTTGACAAAGACAGGTGAAAAATGGTTACTCTAGACCAACATCTTTCATGAACTTGGATGCAAAATCTTCAACAAGTGTGTGTATATGCATGTGTGTATACAAATAAATATATATCGATATATATATTTCTCTGTGCATGTGCATCCAAACCATATATAATATGCCATAACTAGGTATAGTTTATCATAGGAATACAAGGCTGGTTCAGTGTTTGCAAATCAATCAGTGTACTTCACCGTATTAACGGTCATATGAATTGACTCCAACACTCAAGCACTTAGCAAAAGCCAATATAATGAAAAGAACATTTAAAATTCTCAACAATTAGGCATAATTTGGGCTTTCTCAACTTGATGAAGAACATCTACATAAAGCCTACAGAACACATTATATTAATTATGAAAAGAGGCAAAGATGTTTGCTCTCGCTATTACTCAACATTGCACTGAAAATTTAAGCCTGAACATTAAGGTAAGAAAAAGAAATAAAAGGCATACAAATTGAAGAGGAAGAAATAAAACTGCCCCTACTTAAAGATGACATAAAAATATGTATAAAAAAAAACCAAGGACACCCCCCCCACACAAATGCAAACCTTGTACAACCAGTAAGTTTACCACATGCCAAGGTCACAGGAGAGCAGGTCAAGACACAAACATCAAGTATAAATCTACAGACTAGCAAAGAAATTAGAAAACAAAAAATTATACACAATATAATTTTTAGAACTTGGGTATAGATCTAACAGAATATTCTGTATGCCGAAAACTCTAATATGCAGATAAAAGATATCAAAGAATACCTAAACAATGAATAAATATGCTGTGTTCATGGCACGGAAGACTCAACATAGTAAGATGTCAATTCTCTCCCATTTGATCTATAGTTTTAATGCAATTCCCATCAAAATGTCAGCAAGAATTGCTGCAGATAGAGCCTGGTTAGTCTAAAATTTATATGAAAAGGCAAAGGGGCTAGAATAGCTAAGAAACTTCTTAAAAAGACAAGAAGCATCGAAGGAATCACTTTACTTGATTTTAAGACTTATTCTAATAATCAGGAAACATGGTACTGGCAACGACACAGACACAATGATCAATGGAACAGAACACAGACTCCAGAAATAGCCCCATGCAAATGTGGCCAACTGATTGTGGACACAGATGCAAAAGTAATTCAATAATAACCGGCTAGTCTTTACAACAAATGCCACTGGAACAGTTGAGCAACTATACCAAAAAGCAACACAATTAACCTTGGCCATATACTGACACATTTCTCATTGGCATTGAGTTGACTCTAATTCATGGTGACCACATAGGACAGAGTAGAACTGCCCCCTTTGGGTTTGATACTTTAAATCTTTATAGGAGTAGACCGCCTCGTCTTTCTCCTGCAGGGCAGCTGGCGGGTTCAAACTGCTGACCTTCTGGTTAGCAGCTCAATGCGTAACCCACTAAGCTACCAGAGTCCCTCATATACTGGTACTTTACACAAAAATGACCTGCAAATGGACCCTATATCTAAATGTAAAATGTAAACCTACAAAACATCCAGAAGAAAACAGTAGAAAATCTTCATGGCCTGTTTATTAAAAATAAAAATAAAATAAATAAAAACAAAAGCTGTAAAAGAAATTATGAAAAAGGAATCATGAAAATTAAAAGCATTGTTCTATGAATGACATTATTAAAAGCATGGAAAGACAAGCTATTTACTGAGAGACAAAAAATGTATTTACATTTTTTAACATATCCTGAAGTTTGGATTCTACTTATTTAGTAAGAACATACTTTGTTCTGTGGAAGCATCTTTCTGAATCATCAAAAACCCATTATTATGAAAGTTCCAACCATCTAAAGAATAGAAAAGAGAAGATAATGGATATGCATACACATGCAGAAGAAGCCGGACCCGACACTGATCTGCTCTAGAAGGAGCGTCGAGATGTGACACATGTGACACGGTCGAGTTCTGAATCAAATTCCCCATAAGAAATAACTGAAAATGGATTACTCCATTCTCAACACCAAGTTTTTACCCTAACCTTGCCTTTTTATACAAGACATTGCACAGAAATTTCAAAGTAAATAAGTTCAGAGTTAAATAATATAATTTAAATAAGAAGCACAGCATTTTAAACAATTTTAACGGCTACAGTATGGCCCATACCTTGAGCTGGATGAGGATCTGGATCTGTGGACACAGATGTGGAGAGGAGGTGTGGAGAGAGAGTCGTTGTTGGAAGGGGAATTCCCTTCCATAAAATCAACTGGTAGCTGCTTTCAGGAGTTTTTTTCCCTTCTTTCCCTTTTTTTACTAAGGGAATTGTGTGTATGGTATTGCCTCGGTCTCCCCTAAGCGCTATTTTCTTCATAGCAATTTTTCCTATTTTCATTTTACTTCAGAGCATCATGGGCCACAAAAAATTACCTCTGGGGCCACATGCGGCCTATGGGGGCACCAGTTTGACACCCCTGCTTTACAGTATCAACAAGAGATTTAATATACTTGAACCAAGGCTGTATTTACCGAAAGACACTAGGCTCATTTAAGGACTTTCTGGAAGGTTTTGCTTTTGCAAATTTTGTTCAGTTTTTGAAAATAAAAATTAAAAAGGAAAAGTAACTTATAATGTCATTGTTTTAAACAGTCCATGAGCACCTAATTTTTTCCTTTCTTTGTTTTCAAGATAAAACAACTCATAAGAAGATCAATTCATTCTCAGAATTTAGTTGTACTGAAACAAATTTAGACATTTCACTACAAACACAGAGGAGTTGTACACATAAAAGATCGGAACATCTTGAGTTGTGTATCAAAACTCTGTGGCAAATTTCCACAGCTCGGAGAGGAAGAAGTTTTAGGGAGAGAAACACAGGGACTGTCTACACTGCTCTCCAGCTTAAAGAGTTTGTTCTTCAAGCCTTTGATGTGTATTTCGGAAAGCTGCTAAATAAAAGGCCAGAGCGATGCCGGTTTTTACATGAGCACTTGTTTCTGGGCATTCTCGGAGGAGAGGCATTCAAGAACCTCTTCAGAACTTTGCTTTCAGAGTTCAATTGTGAATGGAATAGCGAAGCAGGAAGACAGAGAGATTCAATGTGTGTACATAGACCTCTGTCCACAAGCCAAGATTTTTTTCCCTGAAAGGACACAGGGCCTTCTCATTGAATAATGCCTTGGCTAGCTCATCATACCAACACAGGGCCTGTGCCAGCACATTACTCTCTGGTCCTTGCCAAGGGCCAGACTGAGCTCATTCACTATAAACTTAGCATTGGGCCCCATCAAAGGAGTTCAAGGAAAACATGAAGAAGTGGTTTGTATGCAGAATCCAGCCACTGGCAGTACGATTAATGTAACACTGTTCTCCAGCTAATTCCTCTCATTTAGAACACGGATTGAGTTACCTCTCTGCTGTAGTTCAGTATTAACTGACATATAAGAGAAAATGTTCACAGTCATTTAGGATATACTTTGTGACACTCATTTCCCAATCACTCTTCCACAGTGCTGTTTGGGCAGAAACCATGGACCAAAAGTACCACCAATTTGGGGATCATTTTTATTTTAACAAGTCAATTGTTAAAGGTGTAGTATTCCTGTTTTAACTAGAAGAGTACTTCAAAATACCAATGAATGTGGAGTGGAATGTGCAAAGTTGACTATTTCAGTTTGAGGAAATGCTAAGAAAACAGCAAAAATTTCAATAGACATGAAGACATCCCAGAAGCAAAACACTTGAGAAAACGGCGTACTTGTCCGAGCCCTGAGTGAAGGGGTCACTGGCTACCGGGCTCCTGGGCTCCACTCACGTGGGATGTTAAGTGGTTGGGGGTTCAAGTGAGATAAAGTGAATCCATTTTGGCAGTTCGTACTTTGCCTCAAGGAATGGGAATTAAACACAGATTGTTTTATGTGTTGGTGAGGAGTAAGGGAGGCCTCTGGTGGCTATCACAGATGTCGTTTCCTTGTCTCCAGTGAGAACATTCATAGACACAGGAGGAGGAGAGAGGGGTGGGCAGCAGAGAACCGGCCCCACAGTCCCCGCAAAAAACAAACCCAGGAAAAAGATCGCTAGACAGTGTGTGTGAAGAAACCAGCCTTTTAGTTTAATATTCTGAAGAAAAAGGCGTTCTCCCTGGGAATGTCCTATTTTTAAATACTGTGTATTTTTTTATTCCAAGTCAGTTTCATCTTCAAATTAGGAAAACACATTATTTACAGGACTGAATATCCTTTGATTAAAAATAGCTTTCTTTCTGCTAATTGTTTTTTAGAATTAGGGAAACAAGAAGCTTTGCGTGTTGTAATTAAAAAGATTGGCATTTTCAATCAGACACACTCCTGAGTTCTAATCCTGATTTTACCATCCTTCAGTGAGTTGTTCAATCTTTCTCAGCGACTGGGTCCTTACGTGTCAAATGGAATTTATGCCTACACGTTGCTTTGAATTCAGTCAGTGTGTGTACCTTTTGTGTTGTGGGGGCGGGTAGCCTTTAGTCCATCCTGTTGATAAGAGCTACTTCTCCTTGGCTTGCTTCCATTTAAGTCAGCATTACACAATGTGTGCTGACATAAGTTACCCGCAACAAAAAAAGCAAAACCCTCTTATAAGAAGACACTTATGTAGATACAACATTTAGGCATAATGTTTTCTGTATGCCACTAATGTTTAACTGTCTAAAGAATTCCTGACCTTCCGAAGAAACATTTGAATCACAGCTTTCTATACAATTGAAAACCTTTTGACAAAATGATGCTCTCGTGACATTTTCCCCTAGCAATGACATTTACTGCTCTGCATAATGTAAAGTCAGGCTTGAGAGACGACATCAGAGATGGACCTACTGTTGACTAATAGAAAAAGGTAACTGTGTTATAAAGACCACAATGAAGCTGATCATAGGAGGTAAAGGGTGCTTGCCCATCAAAATTACTGCATGTTTTCCAAATATGTATAACACCTTGTGAAGCTAAAGGACTATTTCATTTTTCTGTCTCTAAAGGTTTTACTTCATGCAAGCCAAGTTAATCTGTCTTTACCCTGCTTAAAATCATCAAACGTGAATTCACTTGGGTGGAATTTGGAAAGCAATCAGAGCAAAGGAGAGCCATCTCATCAGCTTTACACAATTATGCTAACGGTAACCTGCACTCACTAACTCAATTTCTACAACTTCAGAAACCTTTTTGCTGCTTGTAGTTTTAAGCTGCAGTCATTATGCTTCCAGTGAAACACAGAACTTTACCAAAAAATGGCGTTTGCTGTACAATGGCCAGTGGGTCGTCTCTGCCTGAAAACAGCACATTGCTTGTTGTCTAAATGATCACTGATCATTAGATCATAGTGCTGATTCTTTTCTTTTTTTTAATAGTTTTATTAGGGGCTCATACAACTCTTATCACAATCCATACATACATCAGTTGTGTAAAGCACATTTGTACATTCATTGCCCTCATCATTCTCAA
>NW_022111373.1:36881258-36939480 GCF_000313985.2 Echinops telfairi | reverse complement strand
CTTGTTTACCTTCAAGCCTTTAAGACCCCAGACGCTATACCTTTTGATAGCCGGGCACCATCAAATGCTGATATTTTCTATGTGAACATTTAGCACAGAACACTCCTAATACAATTTAAGAAAAAAGCAAAAGTAAAATATGGCCCTGCTCAGCAGATGTTTGTGAACATCAAAACTAAACACTTGTGCAAAGATTAATCTCCAGCATGTATTATGTCAGGGCTGCTCATACTCTTTGATGCAAAGATGTTCGTTTTTTCAATTATTAAGACAAAGAAAGTATTTTCTCTTTCAAATCTCATATCCATCCCTTTTTATTTGATGGAAGAGGCATTTTAGAAGTCAGAGGTTCACTGTGGGTAAAAGGATAACATAGCTCCCTTCCGCAGTTTTTCTGCTGACTATACAAGAGGTCTTCAAAAATTCTATGGGGTAAATGGAGTTACAAGATAATGGAATTTCCCTACAAACTCTAAAGTTCCTGAGTTCTTAACTTTGTCTTCTGAAAACGTTTCCTTCACTTTCCCTTTCTTAGTATCTAACCAAGTTGCTGTTATGCTTTTTGGTCCATTTTTCCTTTTTATCCCTCTCAGGCTACTGGCCTTTTGAAAAATTCATTCTACAAAGAAAATTGTACCAAATACTATGCCTTGTCCTGAGCCTTCTGAAATTTCCTTCATCAGTTTTCTTCTCGCCCCACCACTACATTAATTTCACATATAAATGCCTTTCTAAGTATTTCAATACAATGATTGTCTACAATGAAAATAAATGAATTAATAAATCTTATCAGTCTTCTCCTGAGGAGTAGAAGATAAGATTAAATTAAAAGCTTAAAATGGCCAAGTCATAATCAGCAATGATTGATCATCTCTTACATGTGGGCCTCTGTCAGGCCTGACGGGGAAGAACAAAAGGTTACGATATATGCACTCTGTTGCCAAGAAACTTTGGTTTCAGTTGTGAGAGTAAGACTAACACACATGAAAAAAAGTTACATAAAAACAGATCCAAATGAGCAAAGTGCGAGTTACTGCATACTGTTCAGGGAGTTTCTGTTTGGGATGATAAAAACAGCCATTCAGACAGTTAGACGGGAACCTCAGTGAGCAGGGAGTTCCCGTTAATGGGGGAAGAACAGTGCAGAGAGGGTGTGCTCACACAGCTCAAACAACGTACTCAAGCTCACTGACTTGCGTGTGTGGAATCTATGGTACTGGTGTGTCTGTTTGTTTGTATTACACTTATTGTTCTCAACAAAAATAACAACAAATAAATTATCACGCAATGTTTTCGTAGTAAATAGTGAGAGTTGCACAACATTCTAAATGTGTTTAATACCATTTAATTTTACACTTAATAAAAAAAACAGAGTAAGGGATTCATAGTAAAGGCACAACAGATAAATCAATTTGTGGCATGCAAACAAAACAAGTAGGATGTCCCTATTTGTGCAAAAAATGCACATGGTACACATTTAAAAATACTGAAATTCTATCTAAACAGATAATGCTAGAGAGTGGAAAAGAATTTTCTTTTGCTCATACAATTCTGAGACGTTTGGTTTTGTTCTTATGTATGAATTACCTTTTTAAATGAAAACACAAAACTACAAACAGCAAATAATACAATGGTACAGATGAGAGATGAGAGGAGTAGGTTCTTTTAAAGACATGGAACTGGAGCTGGACCTTGAAGGGTAGACAGGGAGCGATGGGCCAGATGAGCAGGACAGAAAAGCATAGTGGTGGGAAAGCTGTTGGTACTTATAGTAGTGCAAGTCAGACAATTTGGCTTCAGAGGTGAAGCAGGTAAAATTGTAGTGAAAACGGTCCCTGTTGCTAACTTGAAAGGCTTTGAAGTTAGTTATATCACATATATTCTCAATGTAGCCTTTAAACTACAAAGCAGGCAAGAGAGAAAATACAGACTTTCCCTTGGTATAAACTAACTAGATAGGACCAAGTAAGAGAAAAAGTGGGATAACATCTTAAATGCTACAAAACAAAGTCAGATTCAGCTTTTAATTATCTGTATTTGTATATTATTTGCTGCTGCTTCTTTTTTGTTATCCCAGACTAGTTATAAAATTCTTCCCAAAGAACAGGATAGGAGTCAGGCTTTGCTTTCCATTCAGCTGTGACTACTGGAGTGTTTGGGAATCGCTGTAACTAGGGAAGTTATACTACCAGTATTTCCAAAGCCAGCCGGATCAGCCATGCTGGATGTGTTTCAGCTGAGCGTCCAGACTCAGACATTCAGAAGAAAGGCATATAGATATAATTCGGAAAAAGAAAATCTTAATGAAGACCCTATAGATCCAATAGAATACTGTACAACATGGAACAAAATACTATCTAGGTTGGAAGGCACTCAAGACCTTGGTGATCATGATGAACCCAAACGTGACCGCCAACATGACGCAGGCACAGGATTAGCCAACATTTTGCTCTGTTGTCCATGGGTTAGAGCCCACTCAATGCAACTAACAACAACAATATTGACTAGTGATTACAAAGTCAGAAAAGAAACCTGAGGCTGTTTTTCGAGACTATATTTTAATAGACAAAGGCAATTAAAAGAAAAATAGCAAACCCTTCGTCCTTTGATGCGTTCTGCAGCAAAGAGAAGATGAATGTGAAAGTGGCGACACAGAAGGGAAAGCAGAAGAGTCTGATGGCATGTTGGAAACTGCTTCAACATATTATTATATTGAAATAGCACCAGCAAATGAAGGATTATTAATTCTATTTAAAATAGTGGGATCTGAAATAAGTAATTGATTTACTCAAGACCACTCAGAAAGGAGGTGATAAGCCCAGGGCTCAGAGTTAATTTTAAATTTAGAGCTCTTCCAACTACATCACAGCTACCAAGTCCACTGCAGTATGAAGTGGCATAAAACTGCCTAAAATAAGCAAGTAGGGCAAAACTCCAGTTCTTCTAAATATAATAATGAAAGGAAACAAAACACAAAAGACAATCAAGAGTGTTGGCAGGGAGTGCCAGTACGGCTGGTGGGATTGTAAAATGATGTGATCACGTTGCCAATCAGTTTCAGGTTCCTAAAATTTAAAACATAGTTACTACATGACCTCGCCATTCCACTCTTAGATCTACACCTAGGGAAGAGAAGACACATGTCTATGTAAAAACGTGTACAGGAATGCTAATATTGTTAGGTGCCACCAAGTTAGTTCCAATTCACAGGACCTTCTGGTCCAACAGAACGAAACACTGCCTGATTCTGGACGTCCTCACCATTGTCATTTCGTTCAAGCCTGTTGGTGTAGCCACTGAAAACGTGTCCCAAGTATATAGATAAAGTTTTCCAATGCTCGCATCTAAAGAATATTCGGGCTGTACGTTTTCCAAGACTGATTTGTTCGTACTTCTGGCAGTTTATGGTATGTTCAATATTCTTTGGCAGCACAATAATTCACAGAAGCATTATTTATTATAGCCACAGGGTGGAAACAATCCAAATGCCTCTCAACAGATAAATGAGTAAACAATATGTGGTCTAGCTATACAATGGAATGTTACTGGGTCATGAAAAGAAAGGAAGTAATAATGTAACTATACCATTGAAGAATCTTGAACATGATACTATGTAAAAGAGTTAGTCACAGAAGGACACATATTATGTGATTCCATTTATATCAAATGTTCAGAATAGGCAAATTCATAGATAGAAATTAGACTTGGCTGTCAGATGCTGAGAGAATGGTGCAATGGGCTGATAAAAACATCCTAAAGTTAAACAGTAGTGGTGGCTGCACAACTCTGTGAGTATACAAACAAAACCCCACAAAATCATACATTTTAAAAGGGTGAATTGCATGACATATGAATTATATCACACTAAAACTATTGCTAAAAATGAGATAAATAAAAATGGCCATAAAAGCCTACAAATGGAAACTATCATAAATAAAAATTATATAGAATCGCTACCTTGGTTATCTCTAGATTTTAAATACAATTTAAAAATAAATATCAGTAACATAATATTTTGATATTTTTGTTTTTTTAGTAAGATTGAGAAATGAAACTTTTAACACTATTCAGCACTACAGAAGTACGTTCTGTTGTGCAAAAGGTGGCTAAGGGTTAGAATAAGCTCAATGGCATCTGACAAGTCAGCGTGACTCAAACCAACAATCGGATTTTCCACTGCCTCCCATGCATGTGAAAGTTGGTTACCGAATAAGGGATCCAGACAAAAATTTGATGTAGTGATAGCTTGGCTGTTGAACTCAATTTGTTCCAAAGTTGTGTTCAAACACAAAAGTTCGAGAACTGAACATATTTTTTTCCTATAAGAGATAATGGAAAACCAGAGATAGTGGAAAACTGTTTCTGAGGCCCCAGAATTACACTTATAAATTCATTTTTCCAGCACTTTAACACAAAGTTAACAGCCCTGGGTTGTGGAAATACTTCCTAAAACATCTAAGCACAATAAATACAGCATATTAAATAGCAAAATACAGTAAAGAAAATGATGATCTTCTGCACACATAGAGCACACACAGAAGCCCCAGGTCTGCATGCAGTCACACCAGTACCACGTGCTGCTGGACTGGGAACGAGCATCCCTGAGGTGCCGCGCCTGGGTGTCCACAGCAAGGGCATCTCAGCTCCACACTGTTCAAGTCGGGGCTTCAGCTGGACTGACAGGCAAAGTTGGAAACGCCAAGGAGATTTTGTGGAAACCTTGAGCTTGGAGCCATTCGACAGCCGAGGCATCACTGCTTTTGATTTACAGTAAGAATATGGAAAGTACAGTACCGTGGACGGTCAGAAGAACAAGCAAATTTGTCTTGGAAAAAAGTAAAACCAGAATGCTCCTTAGAAGCCAGGATGGAGAGACTACGTCTCACGTACTTTGGACATATTATCAGGAGAGACTGGCCTCTGGAAAAGGACATTATACTTAGCAAAGTAGAAGGTCAGTGGAAAAGAGGAAGACCATCAAGTGGATTCCCTCTCCTAGCAGCCCTCGAGAGCAGTGGTCCTGAGCCTTCCCAATGCTGTGACCCTTTCATACAGTTCTCATGTGGCGGTGGTTACCCCCCAACCATAACGTGATTTTCGTTGCTACTCCATCACTGTAATTTTGCTACTGTTATGAATCGGGCGACCCCTGTGAAAGGATCATTTAACTACCAATGGGGTCATGACCCACAGGTTGGGAAGCGCTGCTCCATAGGGTTTCTGAGAAGGTGAATGCTTACCAGCGCAAACAACCTCATTGTTCTCTTGGGGAGCAGCTATTGTGTTGTGAAGTGCTGACCCTGCATTTAGTAGCCCTATGCATTTCCCACAATACCATTACTTAGCTAACGCCTTCACAATGAAACTTGGCCTGACTGCAGCCACCTATTTAATACACAGCTTGGCTTAGAATTGGCCCCGCACTAGGGGCCAGGCTGAGAGCTCAGGGCAAAGGATTGAACTACTGTGCCGATTCCTAGCCTGCCACTCTGCTCAAACCACTCAAATCATCCTTTGCCTGTGGGTAGGAACCAGAAAGAAGAGGTACTCTATTCTTCACTATCAGAGAGACAACAGTAAACCAGAGAGATAACCTACCAATACATTAGTTGTTTTAATTCCCATTGTTCCTTTTTACCAATAAACTCATTTAGTGACCCCTTACATTTTTTCCCTCCCTATTCCGTTTCCTGCTTTGTAAGAGTCCTTCACTAAATGTGAATTTCTCCTTCTAAAATGATAAGTGGCTGTCAGTCATTCATTGCTGTCCTACTTATGAAAGACAATATGGAATGGAAGGGAGGAAACAACCCTAAAGGAACTGAGCTAGACTCTTAAGTGTGTGCTTTAAAAAATTGTACTGAGCGCATCTACACAAATTTTTTAAAAATCACGATACTTTCTGTAATCGTGGTAACAGAGCAATAATAAAATTGTTTAATTTATTCATAAAGTCGATATCTAAAATATTGTCTCCTCCCCCAAATACAACTTAACTTGAGAAGTTATTTTTACATTTTCAGAGCAAGCTCGGATTGTCACACAGAACAAGGTTTTGCAAAAGCATGTATCACCTTGGAGTCCCCCCTCTGTAGCCGCAGAATGGCTCCTTCCCTTATTGCTCTCTGCATCAGAGAGCTTATTCTTAAGTTGTGTCACTCATACCATGCATCCAGTCCAGCCGCACGTGGGCCCGATCTTGAAAATATATTCTAAACCTGACCACTTCCTACAGCCTGTTACAACCACTCAGGTCTATACTCTTTGTATCTCAAACTAGTATAATACTTCTCCTCTTTTATCCTTTCCTTAGTACTCTCTATTCAGAACATTTCAACCAACATGAAGACTTTAACCCAAAAATGAAACCATGCCATTCTCCTACGTAAAACCTTCTAATAGTTTTCTACAATAAAGCCCAGGCTTCTTTGCTGACTGACAATTTCCAGCACAGTAGGCCTGCTGGTGAATAGCCCCACTTTACTTCCTAGCACACACTGACTTGGCTACACCGAACTCCTCTCTGGTGTTTGCTTCTGACAAACACCAGTGTGCCCTAGTTTCAAGGGCTTTGTATCTGCTGCTTCTTCATTTAGTCACATAACTCTCGCTATTTGATGAAGGGCTGGCTTTCTAGGTAAGGCCCGTCTCACCATCCTATGGAAAATTGCAAACAATAATCCCCATGTAAATCCCTACTGTTTTCCAACCCATCTAATCTGCCATGATTTTCTTTTCATGACCTGACATCAAGAAAATTTTACTTTTTCAGAGACTGTTCACTGCTGTGACTCAAGGGTCAAAAATGGGGAGCTCAGCAAATATCTGTTAAGTAAGTGAACCAATAGCCAGACGAACCTAAGTGAAGTGCTTAGAATACGATGAAGTCGCATGAGCTCTTTGGATTAAAGGACCATCTCTGTATACTTATGACGGAAGACATCAGTGGGTTTGATGTGTGGAAGGGATGGTGTTATGAATGAATGAAGTTGTGGTATGTTGAAGAATAACCAGTTGAGGATGGCTCTCTATATTTTAATAAAAATGTGGTGACCAATACTAAAGATCTGTCAGGGAAGAAATACAACCAGAATGCTGCTTAGACCAGGCTATCGGGAGGGACCAAGTCCTGGAGAAAGACGTCTTGCTTGGTGAAGGAGGGTCAGCAAAAGAGAAGAAGACCCTTCATGAGCTAAACGGACAAAGTGGCTGCAACAAGAGGATCACATGTGACAAAAACCAGGAGGATGGCTTTGTTCCGGGTAGTGCTTTGATCGGTTGTCTAGAGAGAGGGTCTCTTTGAGTTGGAACTAATTCAATGGCACCTAATACAACGAGAAGGTGCAAGTAAAACTTGCACGTGTATGCAATGGGGCTGCCGCTAGCTCACTTGGGCTCCCAGGCCAGCTGCGCAAAGCTCCCGCCTCGGTCAGCTCTCATTCAGACTCACTTGCTTTAATATGGTCACGAGGAAAAATCACGGGACTCAAGAACACCCAAGCAGAACCTGAAGCGTAATTTTGAATTAATCTCTCAGAAGATCCTCTCTTCAAGTTTAATAGGAAACAAATTCTTCAGTAATACAAGCTATTTACTTATATTAACAACTGAAATGGATGAAAATAAGTATTTTCAAATATAGACTATTTCTTGACTGGATATTAATCAAAACAATTACAGTGCATTATAACTATGTCACTCAAGAAAGAAAAAGAAACCAGTGAATTAATGCAAGTATTCATAAACATAATTGCCACTTGACTGTGGGAATTAGATTTTAATTAATGGGCCCTTTATCAAGTTTGTAAATAAAGTTTATTGCTTGGATCTAGTTTTCTACTTTTAGCCCTAATTTTCACCCAGAGAAAAAGAAAGCACATGATTAAATGCTTTTTATTTTCAAATGCAGGGTAAAGTATAATTTTTTTCCTAAGTATTTATTTTCCAATTTAAGTTTCAATTTTTAATGAGAATTATCACTTATTGTGGATTTCTTTCGCTTTGTAGTGCACTGACATGCTTTTTGTAAAAAAAAATGGCAGATTTGTGTCTAAAAATTTTCACAGTACTATTTTTTTCTATGTTAATCTTCTTTGAAGGAAGATTACCATCCCCCTATTACCCCCTGCCAATTTTCATTAGGATGGCATTTTCTGTGTTTCCTTGTGTCTAACTAGCACTCCAAATAAAATATCCTAATAGGACATTAGATTCGTTACCTTGGGATCTATGCCCCATCCTCCTACCTGCAAGAGACTAAAGAGTCCACATTCACCAGGAGCGAGTCTCTGTCACTAAGACAATGGCAACAAGAAATCTTCAACAAGTGCTGGCCTGACCCCTTCTCTTTTTTCTACAGATCCAGCTGAGCAGCAAAAACTGCTTGAAATTCAGCAATCACATTTCTCACTGTTCCAGAATGACCTATTTCGCACTAGAATGAACCAGTGAATTCATACATATAAATAACTATCTGCAGACACTGCTTTTCAAAATATGAACAGGAATAAGCAAAAAAAAGGGGAGGGTAGTTAAAAATGAATGTTTGAATGAATCCATATTTTTCAACTGTTTGATGTGACAATTAGAAAACAAAGTAAGTCTATATACCTTAGATGTATATCATTGCTACATATAAAGTTTCTTAAATTTGTCAATAATAGTCATGATAAGTGGAAGGTAAAAGACTTTTCTTAAACCTACATCTTCATATTTATATTGTGTATTTATTTAAACTATATTTTCAAAGGAACCAAGCAAAAAATAATATATATTCTCAGCAAAATGTGCCTAAGCATTAGCTGAAGTATCCTTTATCCATTTTCAATAAACACTTACTATACCCAAGATCTATTTATACACTGCTACAAAGCTTTGTAAGATCTCTGGTTTTCTTTTTCAGGAAAGAGCTTCCCCATTCTTACAAAATCTTTATTTTATTATACAAAATTACGTACACCAGCTCTCTCCACTTAGGCTACAGGACCATGCTTTATTCAGTCCGGTGTCCCCATTGACTTACAAAATTCTATCACCTTAATGGATTCTCGATGAATGTTTGCTAATCAGATTGATTAGACCCTGCACTCGGAGAGCGCACCTAAGTCCAGGCAACGTTCACTAATGGCATACATTTGTGCTTTGCACCAAAAGCCAAGATTCCTATGTCATACCTTACAGTGACCAAAAGATTCTGATGTTAGGCTTTAATTAATAAAGCAATTGAAATAAGAGCAATCAGAATAATTTTTTTTTTTAACTTTCAGCAAGAAATTTCCAAACAACACTGCAACCACTGCTTCTAGCCATGTTGGAATATTAAGGAAGAAGCAGAACTCCCACCCATCTGAGAAAACTACTAAACTAGATGGACACCATAAAACAACAGGCAACGATGGACAGTAATCTCTGAGAGAAAGAAAACAAACGTAGAGATTCTTATACACGGAAACAGTTCCTATATTGCTGTAAGAAGAGGGGGAATCTTAAACAGAGTCCAAAAAGCTTGCTCAGAGCAGGAGACAACTCAGACTTCCAGTATTCAAGGTCACTAGAATCTGCTGGCCAAGTACCAGGGCGCAGGGAGTTTTGTAGAAAACTCGGAAGAGCAAATGTGGAGATAAGTGGAGGGTCCATTAGAATTCTTGCCTGAAGACTGCTTTAGTCATGCATAAAAGGGAACGATGAAGGCGTCCGAAAGAACATCATCAAAAGGAACTGGAACACCATCTGGAGAACAAAGGCCTAGAAATGCTTGGTGTGTCTACAAGCCAGAACAGTAAAACCACATAATTCACGTGACTTTGAGCCAAGTTCTTAGGAAGGCAATGCCTACCCTAACTGTAGGGTAATGCCTAACTACTACGGACAAATTAATCCCTAACTAAGAGTAGTTTTAGATCCCCCTAACAAAGCTTAAAAGCAAGCCAAAGGGAGTAAACTGCACCTCAGGAAAACGTGCAGAAAACATACCCCCCCAAAAAAAGAAATCAGAAAGCAACAACATAATACTCAAAATGTCTGGGAGCCAATAAAACTTTGCTAGGCATGGAAGAAAGCAAGAAAGCACATCCTCTAATCAGGAGAACAAGAAGTCAATAGCCATAGACTCAGAAATTACTAGTGGAAAAGAACAGACAGGTATTATAAATACTCACAGCCTTTCTTCAGGAAGGAGAGAAGGAGCGTGATGGGGAAAGATACAGGAGACGCAAGGAGATCAAATGATATGTTGGTATATTCCAGGTCAACATGGTTTAGGTTATACACATACTATATTTTCATAATCATTTATTCTGATATCTAACTGTGAATATTTTAAAACTCACTGCTGTCAGTCAATGGAGACCCATAGTGACCCAATAAGAGAGTAGTACTGCCCCAGTGAATTTTTGAGACTGTCATACGTGATAAGAGTAGAAAGCCCCATTTTGTCCTATGGGGCAACTGGTGGTTTCAAACTGCTAACCTTATGGTTAGCAGCCCAACATGTAAACACTATGACACCTGGACTCCTTAATTTCTTTTTAATCATTTTATTGGGGGCTCATACAACTCTTATCACAATCCATCCATCCATCCATCCATCCATCGTGTCGAGCACATTTGTACATTTGTTGCCATCATCATTCTCAAAACATTTGCTTTCTACTTGAGCCCTTGGTATCAGCTCCTCATTTTGCCCCTCCCTTCCCGCCTCCCTCCCTCACAAACCCCTGATAATTTATAAATTATTATTATTTTGTCATGTCTTAAACTGTCAAACGTCTCCCTTCACCCACTCTTCTGTTGTCATTCCCCCAGGGAGGGGGTCATATATAGATCCTTGTAATTGGTTTCCCCTTTCTACTCTACCTTCCCAATATCGCCACTCTCACCACTGGTCCTCCTGGATTCCCTGTGTTTCCAGTTCCTATCTGTACCAGTCTACATCCTCTGTTTTGGCCAGATTTGAAGGTACAATTGGGATCATGATAGTGGATGGGAGGATTTAAGAACTAGAGGAAAGTTGTGTATTTCATTGGTGCTAAACTGCACCCTGACTGGCTCATCTACTCCCCATGACCCTTCTTTTTGTAAGGGAATGTCCAGTTGCCTACAGATAGGCTTTGGGTCCCCACGCTGCACTCCCCTTCATTCACAATGACATGATTTTTTGGTCTTTGGGCTCCTTAATTCTATTTTATAGGTAAAATGAGAGTTGATGTTGTTACACATCATTGGTTTCAGACTTCCTTAATCTACTATGCAATCATTCTAATATTTCTCATCTACATACTCTCATTTACAAATAAAAAAACATTCCCCTAACACTACACAGAATGCAGAAAATCAAGGCAATTGCCATGTAGATTTTGATAATTCTTCATCTTGTCTTTCTCAAACTATCACTCTTACCTAGGCCTCTTTTCTCCAGATGTGTCAGTATTGTGGAGAAGACATGGGCAGGGCATCATCCGGAGACATCAGATCTCATCTGGGTTATGCCTCTGTCTGAAGTCCTTGTCTGAAGAACATGTGGTTAGATCACAACCTCTTTCCCTTCTAAATTAAAGAATGAGATTTGGCAATTTAAAAATATTTCTTAGCCTTGAATTTCAATGTACAAGAAAGCTAAATGCTATGCTACTCTGGGGGTGGCAGTGGAGGGGATGGGCAATTGTGACCGCATGCTACAGAGAGAACACAGAAGAAGATATAAAGCTGACCAGCTTTTACACTGCCCACCTTCTGGTCTTACACCAAAAGCAACCAAACTCACCGCCATCAAGTCGATGCCAACTCATAGTGACCTTGTAGGACAGAAAAAGGCCCGAGACCATAACTCTTTATGGGAATAAGAAGTCCCATCTTTCTCTCAGGGATTGGCTGATGGTTTTGAACAGTTGACCTTGCGGTTAGCAACCCAATGTGTAACCACTACCCCATCACGGCTCCTCTGGTCTTGTATAACTAGCTTAAAAACGTCAGATTGTTTCTACCAATCACCACCAATGTCAGAGTTATTTACTCATTCATTTAAAAAATATTTATTGATTATCTACTACATACCAGTTATTACATGAGGCTCTGGGGTCATAACGCTGTGACAGCATGCCCACCCTCTAAAGGTCAGAGATTAGTTGAGGGACTTTATAAGAAAAGAGGAAAACAGAGGACAACTTATGTAATAGAGTGGGTATGATTGGGTTGTTATTAGTATCAAATGTAAGTATATGACATTTCCTTCGATATTCAGAAAAACAGCACTGGTAAGAACAGGTTTGTTCAAATAAAATTATGTGTTAGGGACAAATCTGTTTTCTTCAATGTCAGTGTATCAAACATAGGAGAAAATATGAAGGAAGTAACTCACACCTTAATGAGATATTCTGCACCAGATCTGTCTAGGGCAGCACTCCATTTGACTTGATTGTTGACTCCTTGGTCATTGACTGAGTGTGGATCCAAGTAATATGAAGTCTTTGAGAACTGTAATCTTTCCTGTTTATCATGATGTTGTCCACTGGTCTATTTGTGAGGAATCTGGTTTTCTTTGCATTGAGTTGTAATCCATACTGAAGGCTGCTGTCCTTCATCTGTACCAGCAAGCACTCCATGCTCTCCTTGCTTTTAGCAAGCAAGGCTGTGTTGCCTACATATCAAAGAATGTTGATGAACCTTCCTCTGATCCTAATGCCAAGTTCTCCTTCTACAGTCCAGCTTCTCATAGTCTGCTCAGCATACAGACTGAACAAGTATGGTGAACAGATATAACCATGATGCACACCTTGCCCGATTTTAAACCAATTAGGACACCTTGTTCTATGTTGATGACTGCCTCATAGTCTGGGTACATGTTCCACATTATCACAACTAATGCTCTGGAATTCCCATTCTTGTCAATGTTATCCATAGGTTGCTATGAATCAGACAGTTGAATACCTTTGCATAATCAATAAAATACAAGTAAACGCATGTCTAGCATTCTCTGCTTTCAGCCAAGATCCAGCTGACATCAGCAATGATATCTTTCCTGCCACATCCTCTTCTGAATCCAGCTTTACTTTCTTGCTGCTCCTTGTAGATGTACGGCTACAACTCTTGTTCAATGATCTTCACCAAAATTTTACTTGCATGTGACATTAGTGCTACTGTTCAATCATTTCTATATTCTATTGGAAAATGCCATGCCCTTTCTTTGGAATGGGTACAAATATGGGTCTCTTCCTCAAAATTGGCCAGGTAGCCATCTTCCAGATTTCTTGGCATAAGCTAGTATTTCTAATGCTGAAACATTAAAATCGGTATTTCATCAATTCCTGGAGCCTGGTTTGCGGGTGATGGCTTCAGCGCAGGTTCCATCCATACCATCTGGTCTTGACGTGGCTGACTGGTGGCCAGTTCTTTGTGATACAGTGACCCTCTGTATCCCTTTCATCTTCCTTTGTTGTCTCCTGCATCGTTCAATACTTTGTCCATAGACTCTTTCAATCTTGCAAATTGATGTTTGAATATTTCCTTCAGTTCTTTCACCTTGAGATATGCTGAGCGTGCTCTTCCTTATAACTAATACATATATTTTAAGAGCTTTGGTACTCAGAATAAATTTATAACTTAATTAATTTTCTGGGTCATTTAAACAAAATAATCCTGTATTTCTTTTTCAATTTCAGAAATAAGTTTCTGATAACTGTTTAGGGATAGCATAAGAGTGCTGGATAGGAAGGTCATGCGCTAATGGTGGTCATCATGATCTGTAATAAAATAACATTGCAACACAGAAAACACAAAAGTTTATACTCTACTTTATGAATATGGTGCGTACAGTTCTTAGGTATTCCAACTTCACAAATGCTCATGGATTTACTGTGTATAAAAACATTACAATTTTCTTATTCTTAAAACTCCTTTCAATTTTTTAGATTCTCGGTGAATTCATTTCATTCAGTTCCTTGTAAGTTGTTATCTCTGGTTTCCAAATTACTATAAATTCAGTATGACACCAAGCATAAATCATCATTTATATTAATTGAGTTTTATTATTATTGAAAGACAATTATGTACACATCACTGAATGCCTGATGTTAACAAATTAGGTAAGAAAATAATTTTACAGCCAATCACAAGAAATAAAGTTGTTTTATAGTCCGTGTTTGTGGTAGTATAGGCTGCTGTGACTTTTATATTCTTATCTGTGAACTTGGTTTTCTAACTATGTACTTCAGAAAGACATTCAAATCGGCAAAATTTGCCCTGATACTGCACAGAACACACAGACCCTTAGCACACTGCAAAATGTTTCAAGCCTGGTTGGCTTTTCAATGCCTGAAAAAGGAATTAGAGACAGGCCACTGAATGCTAATCACACTGCTGTATCTAGTCACCACATTTAAATTCTTAGGGCGAACATATTTATCATTGACTTGTGATGCTACATCATTTTTTAATATTGCTCTCAAGCTGCTGGATAGAATTTCATGTCCTAAGTCCAGAGAACCAAGGTAAATGACAAACATGTTGTAGATTTCATTTCTTATCTGGAATATTAACAGGAGTGGCGCTAATCCTGTAAGACATGTATTCTAGAAGCCATAGTCGTCTTGAGATGGCCTGGACTTTTTAAAGTGCATAAAAGATCATAATCCCTATCTAAAACTTTTTAAAAGAGTGCATCAATCACATGACAGTCAACACATACGGGGCGGGGGGAGTGTGTGGAGCATAATCATTAGCCAAAACATGAAGTTGCACTAGCAATACAATGAGTCTCCAAGTTTTATAAACAAAAATATTTGCTCCTTCCTAGTATCCATGGGAAGGCACACAGGTGACCCGGTGGATCAAGGTCTCAGCTGCTAAAAGGTTGGCAGCTCGGAATGACCAGATACTGTGTGAGAGGAAGATATGGCAGCCTGCTTCTATGAAGACATACAGCCTTGGAAAACCTATGGGGCAGTTCTACTCTGTACGACAGTATTGCTCAGAGTCAGAGTCAACTTAAGGAAATGAGTTTGCTTTTTTCTTGTCCTTCATATGCACTGGGGGAAAATATTTTTGTTTTCACATATTACATATTAGGAACCCTTAGCGGTGCAGGGGTTAAGTACTTGTCTGGCAGCAGGGAGATTGGCAATTCAAACCCACCAGCAGCTCTACAGGAGAAAGCTGTGACAGAGTGTGCTTATATTACAGCCTTGAAAACCTTCCGGGGCTGTTGGACTCTGTCCTACAGGGTCACAGTGAGTGAGAATCAGCTTAACAACAATGGGTTTTTTGTATCTATGGTAAAATCAGAAACAAAGAAAGCATGGGCTTCCTTATTTGATGTTTACATCCACGTTGATTTTTAAAACATGAAATTTAATGCATGCATATATTGAATCTGGTATACACAATGTGCTGATGATTTATTTTTATTTAGAATGATTGTATTACCATATGCATAGACATTAACTGCTCCGTTCTAGATTGCCTTCATCTTTAAAGCCTCATTGTTTCTACTTAACCTTATCCAATTCCTGTTCCTATATCCCAGTGCAGTGTGAAAAGATGCCAGGCACCAGCCCAGAGTTGTCTGTGGTGTATTGGTAGATGACTCTAGAGAGGGGTCTTAGGGAACCAAGAGAAAGTGAAACAAGAGAAGAAAGACTCCCTAAGTGAACTGCCAGCAGTCTATGAAATAAAATGCCAGCTGTCACTTACACACATTTGTACACTTACTTGGGATGAAATGGTTTCTGAACCTTTGGGTAAGATGTAAGTCAACTAATCAAAAAAGAAGAAAGGAAGGCATAAAAATACATAAATGTCCTCAATGATTTTTGAAGTGAGGATGCTGACACAGCATCTCCAGCTCTTACAGTGTTAGAGGAGAAAGAAAATTTTCTCATTTAAATAAAAGTTTTACAACTTATTCAAAACAGTTTTTGAACAGTGCTACAAAATGAGCAACACACATGGACCATATAAGCAAAGTGCAACTCAGCAAGACAACGACGAATAACAGTGCGCGCTACTGCTGTTGTATCTTGTGCAGTAAACCTTGATTTAGGGGCCCCCCATGTGCGAGTGGAACTGCCCCTTTGGGTTTTCGAAGCTGGAATTAGAATGGGTCCTTTATGAGGAGCCGCTAGTGGGGTTCAAACCACTGGCCTTTAGGTTAGCGTCCTAGCTCTTAGGCACTGTGCCACCAGGGTTCCTTGAAATGAGCACTATCAGAGATGAGAGAGACTGCCTCACACTAGTCTCCTGTGGTTGCCTCCCTTAGATTGCTATGTTTCTATTTTAAGAGCCAAGGCAGCCAAGTTCCAAAGAGAGTAAAATGAATGTGTACAGTAACACAAGCTGGTTACCTTCTTGGACTATTTCTGTTTGATTGCTAGTCTTTGTTTTTAAGCTGTTTGTTGTGGAAATTTTATTGGTATGTTATGGCTTGGAAAACAAGAAAAGATACGACAGGGAACAAAATCTCCTTAGAAAGGAATGTAGTAAGCCGGAAAGAAAGCTGATCAATCCCAAAGTCAAGAAAGCACATAAGGAGGAACCCGGGGAGGCCCTCGGCCTTGTCTCCATCCCATGACTACAGAACGGCGGGTGAGGAGAAGGAAAGCAACACAATCAAGCTGGGGACTGATGAATTTAAACGCAATTCATGAAGGGGTAAAGAATCTCATCAATTTGTAGCGAACGATCAGAAGTAGCCTGAGGCGCTAAGGTAATTAAAAAAAAAGTAGGATGATGGATGTATAAACTGTTTTCAAGAAAATGTTAAGGAACTGAAATGTCTAATTCTAAAAAGGAACTCAGGACGGTCCATCTGGGAATGAACACCGGTGTTTCATTCATGATCTGACCAGCACCTGGATCCGTATCAGCAGCAGGTCTGAGATGACAATGCTCTGCCCTTTGTTGTGTAAGTCATGCTGTAACCCCAAAGAGGGAAGGAATGATACAGATCCAAATAATGATGTTTGTAATCTGGTTAGGGTTAGAACTGTCGTGCTTGTTCTTTATGGGACGACTTTAAGCAGTTAAGGAGAAGGGCGAGCGGAACAAGAAGGCCTCCAGAAGATGGGCTGCCACCGTGGCTGCAGCAATGGGCTCAAACAGAACAGCTGTGCGGTGGTGCCCAGGGTCGCTCTGGGTCGGAACTGACCTCACTGGACCTAACAACAGCAAGAACAACATTTGAGAGCATCGCACGTATAAGGATATCTGGCCAGTGAGGCATGAGGTGTTCATGTGAAATATTTAAGCAATGTTTGATTCACCAAGTTGGTCATGTTTGATAACAAATGGATGCATGTGTCTAGGATGTCAGTTTGTAAGTAGTGGTTAAGGCTCACAAAGATGTTGGCTTGATTGGTAAGGCTGCTCTGGTAGTGGTTTAATCAAATGCTTGAGGAAATTAAGTAGATTGGGGGCTGTAGTGTGAAACACCTAAAGGAATTTTCATTTACCAATTTTGTAAATGGAGCTAAATGTATAGGGAAATTTGTTCCATCAAATTTATAAGCTAACTGATCACAAATCAAGGAACAAATAAAATCGATTTTTGAAATAAAACCTAAAATTACTAGATTGATGAATGAAATGATAGAATTTGTAAAAGGACATTTTTAAAGGCTTATAAAACGTGGGGGTTTTAAGATTTCAAACTTGTTAAAAATGACTATTCATTAAAAGATAAGGAGTGATGAGTATTCCTTTCATATACAAAAGACTCGTTTACAAGCCAAACTGACTCCATCAACTTCTTCAAACAAATAAAAAACCCAGTATTGCTCAACATACTTTGCAATACAAATAGATATACCATGAGGTTTCTAGTTTTAGAAAACAAATTCAGGAAAGCCCTACTAAATGCACTTTCTCTGGGAGATTCCCACCTTGTGGTTGTTAAGAGACGGGGAGACGTCGGCTTTTCTTTTCTTCTCTCGGAGCCGAAGACCATGTCCTTCCCTGTCTCATTCTAACTCGCAGACACTCGGATGAAACCCCTATTTCACATCCTGTCCATTCCCTCAAAACATCCCTCTTTCAAGTCACGAGTAAATGATGAATGCCCCCTGGCATCTTTCCCTTCCCCCGTCTGTAGCGAAAACACAAAATAAATAGAGTTGAGCTTCAAACATCTTAATCTTAATACAGGTCTTTTTTAGTCACAAGTCTGTGCACCTGAAGGTCATGAGAATTCGAAGGGCTTGTGTGGAGCCTTCTGACTCCAGTTTCAATTCCCCTAGGAGAAAATGGACTCCATTCAACAAACATTTACTGCAGCCACTCTGTGAGGAAAGATGGTGTTCCACCTAAGAAGTTACCACTCACTTTTCCTTAGCGGGCAAAAACCACTCATGACAGCAAGTCTTCTGGTTCTTTTGGGCACTATTTAAATTTTTCTAGGATTTAGTAAAATCTACTAGCTCCAAGAAATCTTTTCTAATCACGTTGGCCATGGTTAAATGTCTTCTGTATGTACAACATAACATGGGTATTGTGTGAGACCACAGCGCTTACAATTTCATTCCTGGAAAGATATCCGTCTACTTGTTCCTCAATTCCTCCATATCCCTAGAATTTTTGTGTCTTGGGAGCAGGACCATTGTCTTATTTCTGTTGTCACTGAAGGGCCAAGTGCAGTGCTCTGTAAACATTATGTGCTCAAAATATAAAATAACATAAAACACCTGTTTTCTAAAAGAAAAAAAATCCAAGATTATAATTTTTTTCCTGATTCAAGTACTAATATGTTAATCATTGAGCTAGCAGACATTTATAATCGAGTAACTGGAAGGCTCAGATAAAAGTAAGCGTCAGCAACTTATTAAAAATATAAATAAATGCAAGAATGTGACATACCAATAGTCTCTTATCACTCTTGTTAAGTGCCCAGGGTGAGAACTGCTCAGGGTCAGATGCGAAGCTCCCGCCTGACCCTGGCGTGGATAATCATGTCCTGGGGTTGTGCAAGGGGAATGCCACTAGTCCCAAATCAACAAGCTCATTCTATTCATAGCCTGGAATAAATTAGGCACTTCAGGGACTGGAAACTGCTATTCTCCCCAGGAGGAACTAGGGCTATACAAGCAGGTCAGAGAACCTGCCTTGGGCATGTCAGGTGCCCAGCCAGCTGTGAAGTTCTTCCTAGGCTTGCTCAGTGGGAAGCAGCATAATAGGCCCATTGTTAACGCTGAGAAAATCAGGAGCCTTAAGTTTAGAAATGGTGTATTTCTTATATCTCCAAGACTCAATGAAGAAAGGTCTGGAGTATACAGCTATTAAGGATCACTGAAATTTCTAGCATCCATATTTTCATCAGAAAATTCAGTACAATAGATACTCTAATGAGGGGTTGGTTGTATAGCAACTTGTTAACCGAATTAGACATTTTGCCGAAGGTTCTGTGTAATGAGAACACAGGCCAGCATAGTCTATTCATTTTGAGATTAATTTATTTCCTCTAGAACAGTTCCCAATCATGTTTTCAAATAATCCCAGAGAACAAAATTTAATGAACATTAACCTTGTGATTGGATATTCATGGTATACAGCCGAGAGAGAGAGAGAGAGAGAGAGAGAGAGAGAGAGAGAGAGAGAGAGAGAGAGAGAGAGAGAGAGAGAAAGAGAGAGAGAGAGACCACAAATAATGGCATCTAATGAGCCACATGCCACCTTCCAGGACACTGTCTGATCAGGCCTTGGCATCTGGCATTAGTCATGCTTCCCGTTGTGTGTTCACCATTAAGCAAGCTGCTATAGTGTGAACATATGTTGCATCTGTGTTAGTAGTATTTGCTTCACAATTAACATTCATCTATCCTTTATTCCATACTAGGGGAATGGAAATTTACTTGAAATCAGAACCTTAGGTCATTAAAGGGAACAGAAACTTATGGGAAAAGGAGAGGACCCCCCCCCTCCCAAAAAAAAGGAGAGAGAGACAGAGAGAGAGAGAGAAGATCCCTCAACGAGACAAACTGACACTGTGGCTGTAACGAGGGATACCAGGACAGGAAGGACCGTGAGGATGGTGCAGGGCCTGGCAGTGTTTAGTCTTGTGCATCGGTCACCATGAGCCAGAACTGACTTAATGGCACCTAACAAAAGTCCTGCTCCTCGGTGTGGAAGGGGGAACCATCACAAGGTTGGAGCTATAGCACCCCTCAGGGGGATGAATAAGAGGTGGGTGAAGGGAAACAATGTAAGATACAATGTAACAATAATATGTAATTGATCAAGTATTCACTACAGTGGGATGAGGGTGGAGAGGGGAATAAAAGAGGATTTGACAGCAAGGGCTCAAGTAGTTAAGAAATTGTTTTGGAAATGTTGATAGCAACATATGTACAAGTGTGCTTAAAACTATTTATTGAATGATGGATTGTTCTAAGATTTGTAGGAACCCTTCCCTAATAAAATAATTTTTAAAAAATTCCTGCTCCTCAGACTTCTAGAGCAGAGACGTTGACCCAAAGTCTAAATAACACTAACTTACAGCAGGTAGAAAAACACCATTTTGACCAAATTTGAAAAAAAGAATGGCTTATATCAAGATGCTTTTCAAATGTATGGTTTTAGGCTGATGGTTCCAGATTCAGCCCTTCAATGTTAAGCTACAACATTAAAATAATCTTGTTAATGTTTTTTCACAATGGGAATTTAAGAAATGATGACAGACAGACACAAACATACTATGCATACATATGCACATATACAGTGGTAAAAATTGGAAAAAGGAAAAATTTCAAAGTTATAAAAACTGCTCTTACATAAATTTTAATACAACTTTTGTTATACAGAAGGAAAAAGACACACAAATCTAATAAATACCAAAATGTTACAATTTGAGTGTGTCCTTTAATAGACTTCTAAAGGTACTGAAAAGGGATACTTCCAGGCTCTGAATTTTTACATCTCTCCCAACTTACTTTTATCTATTTATATCCATTCCAAAACTAAATTACATCTACGTATTTGGATAACCAATATTCTAATTCCATGCTCCAAACCAAAATTCAAAACCAAACTCACTCACTGTCATCATGTCTATTTCGACTCGTAGCGACCTTAGAGGACAGAGTAGAACTGCCCCTGCAGATAGCTGAGACTTTCTGTTTCTTTACATGAGTAGAAAGCTTCATCTTTCTCCCAAGGAGAGGCTGGTGGTCTCAAACTGCTGACCTTACAGTTCACAGCACAGTGCATATCCTACTACATCAACAGGCAAATTGAGTGACTACGAAAAATATCTTTGACAAGTCATTAAATGCTTTATAAACGATAAATCAAAATTTGAAACTATCTTGGTCTTTTTAAATTAAAACAAGTCTATAAGAGCAACCACTTAGAAAGATACCATGATAGATAGATAGATAGATAGATAGATAGATAGATAGATAGATAGATAGATAGATAGATAGAGGTATGCACAGCTTAATGTCCATTTGGACAACATCCAACCACATATATGTCCATGGTCCCACGGGACTTCTTTGTTTGGTTGGTTCTTTACAGAAAAAAAGTTCTAGCATTCCCCCTAATAGTTTCAAAGCCTCCACACCCAGAATCTTATAGCACTGAACCACATGTGGGAGACAGGTAGGTGAAGTAACTCTGGGTGCAGACTTTTGGTGGTAACAGTGGGGACCAGGCTGCTCCTGCTGCTCAGGCAGGTGGGGCTGGAGGTGATCCTTTCCTTGCTGCCTGGATTCCTCTTCCTTCTTTCCTACTATTGCTCTCAGCCACTGCTGCTGCAGCCTCTCATTCTTCCAGCTTCTTCCTCCTCCTCCTCCTACCTACTCCTCCCACCACCACCAGTCACAAGGATGACTGCAAGCGTGCTCATATTAGGTTTTATAATACTGTTCACACAACATCCAAATCACAAAATGTCCCATTTCACAGGATGTATCATTTCCAAGAAAGCCAACACTCCCTAAAACCACTCTATTTTTACCATAGCGCTCTGCTAGAAGAAGACTATTAGCCTAGTCAATTTCCCTGGGTCCACCTTCGTCCACCCTTGTTCTTTTTTCCTGCACAAGAAATCTGACAGGTAACACTGAGAAACTCTTAAAATAATTAAGAGGGTTACCTAGAGACCAGCAATCACATAGGTACCGTATATACTACTATATAAGCCGAGTTTTCCAGCATATTTTCAATGCAGTTTTTGTGGTAAAATTAGGTGCCTCAGCTGATATTGAGGTTGGCTTGTACTCGAGTATATACAGTAAGTCAATTGTTAAAGACAAAGCTTAAGGTAAACAGCACTGTGGGTAATAAAGCATACATTGGAGGTGTCCTGGGTTTGATTCCAGAGCACTGCAATCAAGGAACTATCACAATAAAGCAAGTCACACCCTCTTTTCGGTTTCCAAGAGCATCTAAAAATTATGTTGGCATTATAATGTGGTCTACTAACTGTGCAATAACCTTCCGAAAAAACTTGAAATACTGTGAGAATGTCCAACATGTGACACAGAGACGCGAAGTGCGCACAAGCTGATAGGAAAATCGTGCCCAAAGAGACTTGCTCACTGCAGACCTGCGGCCGCCGGAGAGGGCACACGAAGGGGAGCGCAATGAAGCGTGCTGTGCCTCTACTCGGTTACGATGTTTGCATTCCCATCGGCTACCTTGAGTGTAAACAACTTCATTCTCCTATTTTGGTATTTGGGATCCCAGAGAAGACATCTCACCAAGTCTTTCCCTTAGAGCTTACTTTCTAGGTTGAAGGGGAAAAAACAAACAACCAAGCAGACAAAAATGAACAGCAGTCTGAGGGAGTAAGAAAGCCAACTGTCGTTTCTTCCTGTTTCGGCACACCTCAAACCGTCATCTGAATGCCACCCTTCATTAGCTGATGCCCACTCTTCCAGTTTCTCTCATCTAATTCAGCAGAGGGGGAAATCACTGCTGAACCGGAGACTGCCTAGACCTTACCCCGGGACAAAGAACAGCAAAACCTGAGAACCTACCTTTCAACATGGCTGGTTGAAGATAGCACCCTGACATGCAAAACACATCGTACTGTTTTTATGTGCAGCCTCTCACAAAGTAACGATGTGAAGTTGCTGTGCAAACCTCAGGCTGTGCGCCCCAAAGAGAGAGAGCACCTGCCGAACAAATGCTCTTTTGCAAAGTAAATAAAGGATTCACCAAGTCTGAGTGAGCGGAGGCCAGTTTATTGGGGGTAAAGAGACTCAGTTCACACCCCCGATGTTGACAATACTACATCACTTAAATGTCATAAGCATTAGTTTGCTCCCGCATATTTCAACCTACTTTGTGTTTTTGTTCGAGTTCACCAAATGAGTTGTGTATTATCATCTTAAACACTGCATATTTCAGGTCAGCTAGAGGTTAAACATAAACTCGTAAGAAGAAAGTGTTTATATTCCTGAAAGGAAAGCATATTAGGCACAGCAATTTCACAAGATATGAGCTATGTCAGAAGAGGAGCAGAATTATGCAAGAACACATGGTTTTAGTGTCATTTCTGCACATTTCTACATCTCTGACCTTGGCATATTCCTTAACACCTCTGGGCCACAGTTTCTTCATATATAAAATAAGGAGACTGCACAAGATAAACTCTACGGTGCCTTATAATTCTGAAACTTGATCTTTAAGCAAGAGTATCGGAATTTCAAAGAACAAACATAATTACAGGTATTTAAGTCCTGGGATGACTACAATGGCCTACTGCAACAATATGCGATGGTACCGAAAACATTTCACTTTGGCTCAAAATGTTATTCTACTTTAATAAGAGTGCTACCCAGCTAGTAAGCAAATACCTGTACGCTGAAAATATTTTTACAGCAAGCATAAACAGTTTGACAGTAATTTGTATCATTCTCACGGGAAAATAACTTCTCCAATCTCATCTTTCTAGTCTATGTAGCAGTGCCAATTTATAGGCATATAAAATTCGAAATCTCTTCTGTGCATCAATTATAACTTACGCAGCTCCCTGAGCAGCATTTAAAAAGCAAAGAAGTGCAAACAATATTCTGCTTGCTGACATAGTAAAAAATTTAGCTAACATAGCTTTAGAATGTCACAATTTAACTGCAATCAAATATCCCCTTTTTGAGAGCAGAAAATGACTGGGGCAATAGTTTAGGAATAAACTTCACGTCCAACTAAAGCATCTGAAATGATCTAACTACTTGCCCAAGGAAAAAAGCGAAGACCGTAGGTTGGAAATCTGGCTAATACTATTTTACCTTGTTATCAAGTAACTGGAAGCTATAAATCCGATGGCTTAGTTCTTTAAAAGAGCAATGCATTTAAAAGCACAGGAATTTCTATCTAAATAACACACATGGAAAATAAAATGTAACATAAACAAGCAGCTTCTAGCATTCAGCTTTTTCCACTTGTACTCTACAAAAATACAAGATAAATCCACAGTGGGAAAAACATGAAAAAATACACGTTTTATGATGGTTTTTAAAGAATCAATGAGAATTGGTTGGAGTTAAAACTGAATAATGTAAGACTTAAATATCAACGAGAACTCAGGATGCCTGAATGGGATATTGAGAATTTGTATCTGCTGAGCAACCACAGGGGTCGGCAGAAAGAGGGCGATGACATTTCATGGGACCTCTAAAAATAGCCATTTTCAACAAGAGTGATAGCTTTGGTGGCTAGGATAATAGTATTTCAGTTGATAATTGCAGATAATTCTCATTAGTGTTACTAGAACAGTTACAGTTTCTGTGTGTGTGCCGGGTGGGAATACTTTTGCAACCGGATAAGCTTAGGGTAAACCTGAACCCCAGAGCGAACTAGAAAGGCTTTTCTTAGTTTATATATGTCCTCCTATTTTCCCAAGAAATGTGAAGTGAACCCCAACACTTGTGTATTCGCTCAGCCCAAAGGACCCAACAAAATTCTAAAAGCCCCAAAGTGTGAAAATTCTATTTCTCAACCCCTTAATTTTAGATTGCTCTGATGGAATGGGGCTTTTGAGAATTTCCTCTAGAGCAATCATGTGCAGTTAAGAGAGGTGCAAAGGCACGTCGTTTCTGGTCAGCTGTAGACCAGAGATAGTCCTAGTGTGCTCTGCTAATAGCACGTGGCTGACCTAAAATATAGAGCATAATTTAGCCTCTAATTTGATCAATTTAAAAATCAGGGGGATGAAAACTATCAAGCCCTACACTAGAACCTGGCATATGAGATATCAGCCCAAGGGCAAATTTTCTTAGAAACTACTTAGGCGTTTTTGTAGGTGAAACTAGATAAGGCTCGCTCACGTCTCTCTCTTTTCATGTAAGATTCTGTTTCTTTTGTCAAACCACAAACCTTTTTTTTTTTTAATGTGGCTGCTAAAGTAATCAACCTGAAAATTCATCTAATTCAAACCAAACGTTTTGCTTCAGATTAAAAGTGATGCTATTAAAATTCTAGCTGGGAGAAATGGCCAGTTTCTATTTTTACCAATTGGGCATTGTTTATTTTTAAGTTCAATATTAATATATGAAACAGCAATGTATATATTAATCAGATGTCATTAATTCTTAAAGCAAATATATTGGACAGGCAAAGGTCAGTTTTCTAAAAGAAGAGTCAGATGAGAAATTATATTGACTTTGAAAGGTATCATGGTCCATCATTTTTAGATATGGTTTAGTCTATTCTTTAGTTCACTGAAAGATATACTTAACTTCATTAAAAATTTTAAAAACCCTTGAAAATCAGTACAAATGTGTGAGTGCAGGTGTGTGTGTGAATGAAATAAAGCATCATCCGCAGTTAAGATTCAGAATAAAGTATCACAGTGGTTACTGAGGAGAGTAGTACATTTAAGCATCACCAATTCATCAAAAGTCTGTAAGTGCTTAAAATTTTTAAGTCACTTACATGTCATTCTTGTCCTTGCTTCTTTGTATTACACTTGGTGTGGGTTTTGTGGTTTGTTTGTTGCATGTGACAATAAAAATAAAGCAGATATAAATATATATTAAAGATCAATTTTGTCTAAAAAGTAATTATAAATCTCTATCCGTATGAATACAAACATTTCTGTCTTTGTCAAAGTAGACTTCAAATTCATGTCATCTTCACTGCGGCACAAATGGAAGCTCGGGGGAGGCTGTATGTATAAATGCACATACTCAAGAACTGCAACGATGACTAATACCGGACTGCTGTCATTTCTGCAGCTAAAATATAATAATAATAATAAAAGGAAACTGTGCAGAAAGGTTGTGTGGGCACACAGGAGTTATGAATCTTGAGTCTCTTTGTAAATTGTGTCAATGCTCACTCTTCCTAATCTAAGCACAATGCAGAGTCAGCACAGAATCTTCCCAATCCAAAGATTATTGACACATAACACTTGCTTTTTGGGGGAAATCAAGGTGTTTTCTAGTTAGAAAGATGAGGAGAAATTGGGTAAATGGGCCATATAAGGTAGACGGAAGAGGATCATGGTTTCCAAAAAAGAAATGGATCTTTAAAAATCTGTGTCAAAGAAAACTACATGATAGGACAAGAACCCAAAAGCACACTTAGTAATTAAAAAATAAACTTCTCTTAAGGTTCATTTATTCTAATAAAATACCTAACAGAAACAGCATGAATTAAAAAGTGATTTTTAAATACACTGTGCAAATCCATCTAAACACTGAAAAAAAAGTTTGCATAATAAGCCCTGGGGTCCTCAAATCAAAGTTGTAAGTTTTCATGAAATATTATTTTTTCCTCTGCTTATCTATTACTGATTTTTCTCCTTAACTCTTTATGAACCAGAATATCTAGTCATCGAGGAGTTGCAGTTTCTTGATCTCACTATATTTCAGTCACGGAATGCCTTAAGTGGTGATTCATTATTTATTTCCTGTGACAGGGCCAATCTTTTATGCTCCTCATTCCAGGTGGGAGATAACGCCTGGTTTACCCTAAAATTTGAACCAGTTATGCTACTGTGGATTCTTTTCTCAAGTAGGATGGCTCCGTTTCAAACTAACAGACAATCACAGTTTGTCCCTGTAGTATATCTTGCCAAGGCTCTATGATAAAAACAACCAACAAGAAAGCTTCCCTTAACACAACACTGCTGGTTGCTGGACAATCGTTGATTAAAACACCAAAATGAACAAGAGTCTACAAAGTATAGTTAAAAACTATGTGAACATCTATCGTACAATTTAATTTCAGGCACTTTAAAATTTGAATGAGACAGATCGCTCAACGCTAGCTATAGAAAGCAACTGGGCAGAATCAGAGAGAACATCAAGGAATGACTATTTCTTTTTTTAATTTTAATTATTTTATTGGGGGCACGTACAATTCTCATCACAATCCATACATACATCTATTGTGTCAAGCACATATGCACAAGGAATGCGTATTTCTGTAGATAATGTCAACTCTAAGAAAAAAAGAAACTTAAAAAATTATATGTAATTTCAGCAGGCACATCTGGATATTTAAATAGGAAAAAGGTCTAACCAAGCGTAACTATTATATGTATGTTCATAGTATGTAGGAATTCAATTCTCCATCTACTTTTTCAATAAAGTATTTTCTGGTTGATGTAATTTTTAAGTAAATGTGATGCCAACTGCGACAGAGAATTACATTCTCAGAAATGCATTAGAGAGATTGACTTAAAAACGCACTCAACATTCTGATTACTGTTAGTGGAAAATCTGAATTTCAGTATTTTATTTCACCTGTAGGCAATCAATCTACCCATATTGTACCCTGACGGAACACACGAAAGGAAATGGAAAGAAATGCTGCTTTAACACCATCTTTTCACGGGCCAGATTCTACCACTTTGTCCTGTGGTTGTAGACTGTCGGGTGTTACGGTATCAATGCAGCGTAGTCAGTGGCTGTCAGTCATGGATGGCAGTGCTGTAGATTAAGGGAATGCATCTTCAAGCACGTTTCCGTACACAGATTGCCAAGGAATCCATTTGCAGTCTGATTTTTGCTCTTAAAATAGACAACCTACCACGAACTGTTGAAATGTCTCACAGGTATGAAATTGTCTAATTGAACATCATTTTCCTTTATAATCAAAGTAAGCTTCCATTTAGCTTCAATCACTTTGCAGTTTTAACCTTAATATTTTCTATACAGTGAAAACGAGTCAAAAGACTTCAGGAATAGTTTTGAATAACATTACATATTTAAATATGTCTCTGCTGAGATGAAAATTACTGAGTAAAAATATGTCACGGTAGTTACATAACTCCTGAAAATATATCAAATAGCATACCTTTACCAGTCGTTCACTGCCAAGGTAAGATCACTAAAATCACTTTTAAAACCTGAAGAGAACAAGGTTTTTTTCAAAATAAATAAAAATAAGTATTGGCTGGGGTGTTAGGAGTTGTTTGATATATTATTAAATGACCACTTTTTACTATTTTTGGATAAAATTATAGATTGTTATAGTCTCATCTAAATAAACTATCTCTATTAACCGCATACTCTAATGTAATAAGATGTCAATGTAAAAACTGATACAAACTTTGATAAATCTTTTAAAGCCAGTCTATTTTCATGATTTCTTTATTAGAATAATAACATTTTAACAGGAAACATATTGCTTTAGGGGAGGAGAATTGCACATAAATGGCTTCTATTTTTTTGTGTTCCCTTCTAGGCTTTGTCACAGATTGTTATATAATTGTGAGTGCAACAATAAATAGAAATTTTGAAACAGTAATTTTATTATAGGTGAGAAAAAGAATTCCTAATATATTTTGTAAAATTGAAACTGAGACTTGGATTAGGACATGAGAGAAATATTATGCACACAAATAAATTTGCTCCTCCTATTAGAATCACAGACCTTAAGGACAGCAAAAAAAAAAAAAAAAAATCATACTCCCCAGTAATCAAGTAGCAGTGGGTAGGAGTGGAAAAGAATAAAGCTATTCATAAATGTTTGGATATAATCAGATAATTTGGAGAGATGCACCTAACGTTACAATGATTGTGTGTCAATGTAATTATTGGGTCTGTAGAAAGGAAAGCAGGTGCTTTTATTGCAGGTGCATTCATTTAAGCGAGTAAAAAAAAAGAAGGCTATCCATTCAAGATTCTACTCCACAAAGCAAAGCGTCTAAGGTACAAACTCAGGATCCAAGTTCACTGGTAAAGACTTGTTTTCAGGATGCTAAAAATGCATCAAACCACTTTCTTGCCTGTTGCTACTTTGTAAGCTTATTTAGCAAGTTTTAAGTTTAACATGTTAAACAAAATCTACTTTAATATCACACTGCATATTTTTAACTTTATATAGACTTTCACTTGTGTTCTAACTACATAATAAGATTTATGTGCTCAAAGGTGCTATCACCACATTAGCCAAGTGTGCTTGGTCAACAGTGTGATGCAAATTGCTGAGATTAAGGGAGCTCTTGTAAATTCAATTAATACCATCACATTATAGCAGCCTAACCTAAAAGACTGACCTCACAATTCCAAGCCTATGTTTAATATGTTTTCTACTTTACTTTTGGTACTGAAAAACAAGGACAGAATAAGGTCTCTTTTTCATTATGCCTGATTTTTCAAGTTTTTCTAAACAGGAAAATCCAAGAGACATTCTATTCACATAAATCTCTATGCAATTCTCAGCTCTGCTACTGAAATAAATAGCTTATTTCAAACAGGGACAGGGACAATTTTGCAGGTTTAGATCTACTCTTGTTTTATGTCTATTCTGACACACACTACTACTTGGTTCAAGTTATTTCTGACACCAGTAAATTATTACTTCATGGTTGCATTAAAAAGTTCCTTGAACATCTAATGACTCTTAAATAATAAATGTGTTTCTTGGACTATCCATTAGAAGTTCTGAATCCTATTATAAATAAACCTATGAATTTGGTAACAATATTTTGCTACAAGAGTGATTTGTGAAAGATTTGCAAGCAGCCAAGAATTCAGGTACCAAAATCACAAATGAGGAGACCCCCAGAGTCCTCATTAATAGGATGACTATAAATGATTTAAAATTGGAATGAAGCAGATGCTTCTATGGAAAGATGACTTACATGGGCATTATTGGTTTTAATAATAAGAACCCACACCTTTGAAGGAAAATCCTAATAAAACATTCCATTAAGAAAGGGGGGTGGGGGTGGAATACTCCTTACCAGCTAATCACCACTGTGAATTCTCTTATATTCTCAAAGCAGTGAGAGACCACATTTTCATCAAAATATAAATCCTTCATGCCGAGGGAATTTAGAACACTGATTGGTTAGTAAGAAAGCAATAATAATTATTATAGTATTTGTTATAATTATGATGTCTAATTACTGTATGACTATAGTAATTACTGGTCCATTATAACTTCTGGACTTCTCTTATAAATTCTAAAAATTATTTCAACGATGGTATTTTGGGGATTATTTTCCTTGAAATCAGTTTAGCTATATGAGTAACTGCCACACAAATTTACATATACAATCATGCAATTTAGTATTCTACTAGAAGTATAATCATTTGTTTTTTAAAAATAATTGTTTGATATAAGCTTGATTGAAGGTAAAGTGCTAACAATTCACACAAACCCTTGAAATATCAAAATAATCTCTTGTATCCAGATAAAAAATGACCAGAACACACTAAAATTATGTGCTGTTATTAGTATTAAATAAAAAAGAAAAGAAAAATGCTTCTTAGTTAATCCACTAATATCCACTCCTTGTTAACAGTTATTAGTCAAAGTGAAAACTTTGCCTAGAAATAATATGTATAACATGCCCTTCATTTTAAAAATAAATTTAAAAAAAGTATTTGTTTTATGTAACATGTTGAATACATAATAAATATTCAAAATTAAATAAAGCAGGCTTCCTCATCATTAATTACTTCAGAAAGAGCCATTCATTCAAGTAAAGAGTAATTTACCAAATAATCCACCCTTTGGACAGATACTTTATTAATGAAATAGTGTTCATTTAACTTGTTGGCAATGATGGTTTTACAGTACAGGAAAAGAAGCAAAAAGAAAAAACATACAGAAAGAACTCTGATTCCCTAGGTAGGCTGCAAAACATCAAGCACAAGCCATATAAGTTTACTTTGCCTGCCCTCACCCACACTCCACATTTCCAAAGAGGAACAGAACGTCTACATTTGCATCTTCTGACATCAGTTTAGCTCAAACTTGGCAAGTAAACATGGAAATCGAAGAAAGGATACACTGCATGCATAAAGATGTTACCTGCAGTGTTATTAGGAGCAAGAAGAAGAAAAATGAAAAAGGACTAAGTATTTTCAATGAGGAAATGGTTAAGTAGCTATATCCACTCACATATCCACTCAGGCATGTGGGACAGCCCCTAGTTATTAACATCACTTTGAAAATTCAGCAAGAACATGGACGCAAACACAGGGGAAACCATACAAGTGCTGTGATCACCATTTTAAAAAACATTATTAAATAATGAGTAGGAAGAAAAAGATCAAAATTACGAATCTTTAAAAGTAAAACGTAAACTTCTCCCATCGATGCTCTCCTCCCTCTTTGCCCTATCCTCTTTCTGTGTGCAATATGTTTGAAATGCCTGGCATCCCACTAACCTGGCTCTTTCTTTGAGGGATCATCAACTAGTCCTACGTGTGGGGGAAGGGCCACCACCAAGATTGCAGTACTGTGTACTAAAGTATTTCTGAATGGTTAATGCACCTGATTTCCATCTGCCAAGTTAGTCTTTCCTTAAATTCATTTCAGTTGAGAAAATACACAGAACCTGTCACTACTCAATTTCAACATGTACAATTTAGTGATACTGACTATTGCGAATTTAATCTGAAATTATTTGAATGATGAGAGAAGTTTAAAGTTCCAATTTTACTCATTCATTTGTTCATTTCTTATTCAGAGCACAACTGAACAATCCATACAGAGTTGTCTTTTACATTCCCCGTGGGCAATACTAAATCCAGATCAGCCAGGAGAAAACTATCACGAGACAGAGAGAAAGAACGAGATGGTGGGATGAGAAGAAGGAAGGAAAAGATGGTTCAGATAGAGAAAATAAGAGTACAGGAAGGAAAAGGAATATGTAAAGAAAGAGGGGCTTCGTAATGCTTAGGCATTTCAGTGTAACATCGCAACGTGAATTCTGTGCTTGCCTTTCACTAGCACAAAGTCCTAACTATATTTAAATTTTGTTCTTTTGTCAGAAAAAAGAGAATCAAATGAGTCAGAAAACTTAAAATGCTTAATAGCAGTCCAACACTTAGTACATGATGATATACTTTGAGGAATACTTCTATAATGATAGATATAGATATAAGCACAATGGTCTAATACTTGTATTAAAACATAAAGCATATCCAGTAAAGCTAGGCTGAACATTGCCTGTTCTTAATAGTTATTTTGAAGCTATATAACCATTATTTACAAAACCCTAATAGCTAGCTTCATTCTCCCGCCAAATGGCAAAAAATACCAACAAATAACAATTTTCAAGACAATCTCAATGGCAAACAGCTCAAGTATTTGTTCATGACCACAATAGCCCATTGAGGGAAAACCATGTGCAAGAATTAACCTTGTATTTAATCTAAAAATCAAAGTTGGAAACAATTATACATATAGTACTAAATACAGAAAATTTATCAGGGGAGCTTAAGATTGAATCCTCTTTATTCCTTTCTAAAGAAAATTACTTTATAAAACAGGTAATCCCCCTCTTCTTAATCCCCCAGTCTGTTTTTTAACTTCACAATTTAATAGGGCAGACTTGTATTTTTACCCATAAACTTAAAAATAACATATAGATGTAGTTTCAGAAAATGACATACACGTGCACAAAACTAATTTTTCTCCAAAACCACATAACCCTACTAGCCACGTCTTTCTGGGAAAATAATGGTGTTCTCTTTCAAAGAGTGTCTGCCACAACAATATAGGTTGTTTGTTTGTTGGTTTGTTTTTAAGCACAGACTCCATAGGGAACTGACCCTGTGACAAGAATAAATATTGGAAGGAGTTATGGAGGAAGGAGTACACTGAAAAATTATACATATGGGTAAGGTGTATACTATACTGATATGCCCACTGATTTTCAGTCCTAATTCCAACAGCCTCCTGGGGTCACCAATAGGCTAGCAATTTCTTCCTAAGAAATTCCAAGATCATAATTACTCATCCTCCACTTCTGCACATCTGAAGCCTCTATTACATGTGCTTTTCCTTCCCTTCCTTGTCAACAATAAAGAACTGCTCTGAATGTTGTGGGAGCCTTTACATGACACGAAAGTTAAGACACTCTAACACTAACCGAAAGGTCAGAGGTTCGAGTTTACCCAGGAAAGCCTAGAAGATAGGGGCGGAAGTACTACTTCCCAAAGAGGCAGCATTTGAAAATGCTATCAGCCAGCTCTTCTCTAGCGCACATTGAAGAGTAGCATGGAGTCAAAATCGACAGTAACTAGCACCAGTACAAATGCAGTTTAAGTTTGATCAAATGGTATGAAAATCACATCCTTGAAATACTTTTCATTCAATGTTTAAAGAGAAAAAAGCGCTACAACTGCTCCCTTACATCCCCCTGGCTATCTATCAAGGGCGCTGGTGGTGTAGTGGGGAAACCATCAGGCGCACTGTGGGCGAACGATGGAGCATTCTATTCCCACAAAGAGGTACAGTCTCAGAAGCCCACAGGGACAGCTCCTCCCAGTCTAATAGGGCCATTATGGGTCAGCATCAACTCAATGGCCCCCTGAGTTTAGAGGTTTTTCTTTCTTTCTGTGTACTATTCAAAATAATGGTTTTTAAAATGATCAGGTGTGCTGAGAAATGTTAGCAAGCACCTGCCTAATCCACCAGCCGCTCTGTGGCAGAAAGATGCGGCAATCTGAGGTGAAGACAGCTGCTAGCGCTGCTAAGTTCAACTCACAGCAACCCTATGCAGAACAGCAGGAGACACTGCCCAGCCCGGTGCCGTCCTCAGAGCTGTTCCTACAATTTGAACTCGTTACTGCTGCCACTGTGTCAATACGTCTCATCCAGGACCTTCTTTTTTTCTTTTTTTTTGCTGGCCCCCTACTGTACTGAGTATGATGTCTTCCGGGGACTGGTATCTCCTGTTAACATGTCCAAAATATGAGATGAAGTCTTGCCATCCTTGCTTCTAAAGAACATTCTGGCTGTATTTCTTCCCGGATAGATCTGTTTTTTCTTTTGGTAATACATAGTAATTTAAAAAGGCTTCACCAACACCAATCAAATGCATTCATTTTTCTTTGGTCTTCCTTATTTGATGTCCAACTTTCACATGAATATTAATGAGGTAATTGAAAAGTGCACATCAAGAAAACATCCTGACCCAGTGCTGCTCAAGCCCATAAATCCAACATTAACCCATATATCCGACACCAATCCATAAAGTCCTCCTCCATCTCACGGAACACACACTATGAGGTTAATGCAGGAGGAAAGCCTGTGTGAATGTGTAAGCATCTCAGCGCTGGCAGAGGTCTCCACAGGGCTACTCCAGCACCCAGGCTGCATCAGGGTGGGTCCAGGCAGCTTCTCCTTGGGGATGTCTTGCAGGAAGTGAGCCTTGCAAGCTGAAGCAGGGAACTGACTAAGGCAGCTGCACCCTGGTCCGGTCATCAGAAAACAAGAGACCTGAGAACTAGAAAGGCGAGGCTCACTGAGCCATTTATCTCTCCGCCCTTCAATTAACCCCACATGTGTTTATCGACCAGGCTAGCACAATAAACTTTTAACTCAGCTATCTTCAGCAAAATCTTACTTGATACTATACTTGAATATAGTATCAATGACACTGTTCTGTAAGTTGCATCACTTTTCTTTGGAATGGGTACAAATCATGGGTACAGTCTTGGAAACTCCATGAAGCAGTTTTACTCTGTCCTATAGGGTCACTCTTGCCATCACAGCAATGGATTTCACATTTTGATAGAAAAGGAGCCTTGGAATATTATGAGATGGCAAGAGGAGCACCTATAGAAACAATCTTGAACCCAAACAAAAATCCAACCTATTGCCATAGAATTTATTATTCTACAGGGTGACTTATAGTGACCCTGTAAGGCAGAATAGAACTTCTCCTTAGGGTTTCTGAAACTAAATCTTTACAGGAACAGGCAGCCTCACTTGTCTCCCACAGAGCAGCTGTTAGGCTTGAACCATTAAATTTATAGCTAACAGCTCAATACTTAACGCAGTATATCAGCAGGGCTCTTTAAATCTGTTTATGTAGCTGGCCTACAACTTTTACATGCCATCTGTTCATTTATCATGGATTTGGGGGAAGCTTGTGGTGATTTCTGAGATGGACTAAGATCAGATGACTTCATTAAAGAATGGATGAGAAAAGAGTCAGGTGAATATTTATTTATAATGTGGTATTTTTGTTGCTGGTCATTTTATCCTGAAATTAAAAAAGCTAAAGGCATTTTTGAATCTTGGTGAGAATAAAAGCTGCGCTTTAATTTATCTTTGAGTTTTGAACTCAGTTTGTTAAACATTCAGTCCTCCACCAATTCCTTTATGAAGGAATGAAGTGCACACGTCTAGATTTTTCTACTGTTGTCTCTTCCTTACCAATTACTCACTCTTAAAAATTATTAATAAAGGAAGGGGCAGTGGATTATTTAATGTGGCTCTTTGAGTCAATGTCTTTTAACTCCCACCAAATGACAACTCCTCCCTGCAAGCATCTGGTTAGGAGATGGGCAGAAGATACTAATAGGTTTCACCTGTGAGTAATTGTGAAGTAGATTCCCTGGGATGCCATCCTGCTGTGTATAAATTGAGCCCTCTGAGAAGCAGAAGGAGGGATTTCATTACCAGCAAGAGTTTAATAAAACATGTCCCCTGGACAAAAGATCCCAGTGCAGTGAACACCTGGATCCAGAAGACAGCTATACCATCAGAGAAGCAGCAGCAGAACCAGGAGGCAGCACATCAAACAGTGTATGGACTCCCCTACCGCAGGGGAAAGCTGATGCTTTTGTGCAGGAGGCTTGCTTGCAGAGAGAGGTGCCTCTGGGGACTTAATTGGGGGAAATGGATTTGCTGATACTTGGAAGTGGAGCTAAGTGCCCATGAGCTGAGGTTCAGTGTAGTGGGGTGCCTCTAGGCATTTAATTCAGGGAACTGGGTTTGCTGATCCACTGAGCTGAAGCTGAATGCCTTCAGATTGAGGTTTATAGCAGAGTGGTAAGCCCTTTGGGCTTTTTTAAAAAAACAAAGCAAAACTGTGTGATTATGCCAATTTTCAAATACATACAGTTTATGAGTAACCTACCTGATTTTGTGAATGTGGGTGGCTGGAGGAAGGTAAGGAACAACATGTCTCAAAGAGACTCAAAGATGAGTCTCTTCCAAAGTAACACAAGAGAGAGAGCAGTGGCTGATCCTCAGAGCCAGCCCCCACCCCCACCCCCCAACTGTGGGTGCTAAGAAGAAAGTGATAACTCAAACCTGAGCATTTCTCATTGGCATTACAACTTGTTAAGGTCCTTAATAAACCCTTTAATCAAACATTTTTGCCTGTGAGTTCTGTGTAACCACTGCAATGGGTACTAGAATCCAGAAAAGTAAAACAGAGAACACTAAGAACATAATCAACAGCAAGGACCTTAAGGGAGACATGTTTTGCTGTTGCTTTTTGAGAAAAATAGAAAGGAAGAGGCAAAAGAAAAAGAATACTTTGTTTTAGAAGGACTGCTTGTTTGGCACTTATTTCCTTTTCTTCTCAATTTGGGGTTTGAAGATTAAGGGGTATCTCTAAAATACATTGGACATCTCTAATATCCCACCCCAAAAATGAATTTATTTTTTGATCAATGTTTCAGGACGGAGGCAGAGAAGTTAATTCTAACACATCTACCTTTTCAGCACACACTATCCAGTTGCCAAGACCTCCACTATAGATCTTGCTGGGCCTTAACAAGTATCATGGACATTTCAATAATCATCATTCAATAATCAATAACCATTCAATAATCATGCCCACTTCAAAATAGGGGCAAAAAAATGGTTTTATCTTTTTATATAAATAAGTCTATGTGCTGAAGGTTAGAAATTGAATACAGAAGACTGAAAAAAACTGATACATTTGAGTTGCGGTGCTGGGAAGAATATTCAAAGTACCATGGACTGCCAGAAAGACAAACAAGTCTGCCCTGAAAGAAGTCAGTCAAATTGCTCCTTAGCTATGAAGATGGAGAGACTTTGTCTCATGTGCTTCGGACATGTTATTTGAAGAGATCAGACTCTGGAGACGGGCAGCATGTTCTGTAAAACGCAAGGGCAACACAGAGAACGAAACTCAAAGAGGTGGATGGACACCATGGTGCATTCAAACATGGCAATTTTGAAGACAGAGCACGGCTGGGCAGTGTTTTGTTCTGTTGTGAACAGGTTTGTTCGGCGTCAGAAGCTCCCCAACGGCACCTGACAACAGCAGCAGCAGCAGCAATGTACATATAAAAGAAAAATACTGTCAGAGAAGACCGACCAGACTTCTTTGATTTGGATATGGAAAACCCTTTTTATGAATATACAAGCGCCAACTCACTTTATTACTGGCTAATATTTCTTGAATTATTCATTGTGCCTTGAATAAAGTCTGTTCATTTGCACAGAAAGGAAAATGGGCTAACACATTTTCACACTGCTAAATCTAAAAGAATTAAGTATTCAAATGCCAGATCCAAAACTACTACATCCTAGTGAGAGTAAGTTTCTGTACAAATTTCTTCGTACTGGGTAATGTCAACTTTAAATAACGATAGTTTTTGCCACAATGTGGGTTGTAGACAGAAGAATTCACTTTTCTTGTTCAGTGAAACAATATGGAATAAAAGCATTGGTAACAATTTAGGTAGAAAATCTACTACAGCCAACCCTTACAAAATACAAGGTGGTATGTTCATAGGAACTTGGCCCACAGAAAACCACTCAGGCACGCACACACACGCACACACACGAAAGTTTGTAGAAATGTTCTCTACTTTGGTTGTATTGTTTTCCTCAGTTCTTGTTTGTTCACAGCAGAGTGTATCTCAGAGGTGTTATGTCATGGAGGTCACCCTCAGGAAGCTGTGTTATGTGCTTTTCCACTTTTCAGTATAGGAAACCCAGGATCGATGAACCTAGAGGGACAGCAACTAGAATAAGGGGTTTTGGGGGAGGGGGTACAGTGGCGGAGGTGGGGTAAAAGGGAGACAAGGTCAAGGAGTTCGTGTAGAAAAAGAATGCTTAGAAACTGATTGTGGTAGCAATTGTACATTATACTTTTGCGTGTGTGTGTGTGTGTGTGTGTGTGTGTACATTATACTTAATGTGATTGAAATTTGGAATGATTAAATCCAAACTAATAAAAAATTGTTTAAAAAATCCTTTATCTTTTAATTCCATTTCCACAAACTTTTTGAAGCCCCATGTATAGAAGCATATATAAGTCCACAGACACACATATATACATATATATAAACATATGCATACATGAGTATAACAACATAAAACTGATTCTTCAGAAGAAAAAAAAATTTTTTACATTCAATTTAGAATAGAGCCCAACTGTGAAAACTTAAAGGGTTTGTAATTTCTGGGAACAGTTATTAGTAGGAATGTGGTCTTAACTAAAAAAACAAAAACAAAACCTAAATATAGTCTAAATAAAACTTCTATGGACTACACTTTTCTACTCTGGCAAAAACCCCAATGTTTATTGATGTTTGAAATTACATATATACACACACTAGAAAAACAAAGTAATATTTACTTTAAATTTTAAAAATTTCATTTTGACATCACGCACTGCCATCGAGGGAGGACATCTGACTCAGAGACCCTAAAGTACAGTCCCTGTGGGTTTCTGTAACTGTGATTTTATGTAGTAGAAAGCCTCATCTTTCTCCCCCAGAGCAGCTGGCAGTTTCAAACTACTGACCTTGTGGTTAACAGCCCAACACATAATCACTGTGTCACTGTGCCACCTGGGTTTTGGTACTATATGACCAGTGCCCCTTATTTTAAAGAAAAGGTAACAGTATTTAAAAACTAGACTTAGCAGAATGCTATGTTAACCTGTAATATTATAAAAGCTCCCAGTAACTGAAATTCACTGTGAAGTAAACCCATCTCCACCGCACTGATGATCTTGATGTTAATCAGGAAACATGGAAAATCCTGAAATGTCTTTGGCATTTTGGGAGAAAGATAATTACATTCAGTGTAATCTCTTATGAGTATTTTATTTCATTCTAACTCTGGAAACGGGTTATCTGCACAAGATACATAGCACATGTTGGCAACCTAAGGCTGTTTTTGTGGGTCGGGGAAGCAGAGGGGCTCCGCTACTGCGCTCTCTCTCGCATTACTTGGAAGAGACTCCTTTCTGCTATTTTGTCTCTGCTTTGAGACATGATGTTCCTTATCTCCCCACCACCCACATTCACAAAATCGGGAAGGTTACTCATCAACTGTATGTTTTTGAAAACTGGCATGATCACATGCTGATAACCATGCATGAGTTAAAGTGGTATGCTGCTGCTGAAAAGCTGTTCTAGATGATAACTGCACACTGATGAGATTTACTTAATTATTCCAAAGCCTATCACTGCCCAACCATTATCTGCTTCAGAAAATGCACTGTACTCTCGAATTATCTATTACAACGGAAAAAAACCATGAAATCAGATTGATCGTCAAAATTTCTGAACAGGCGTCTTAGTGGTGCCCTGTTTCCTTCTAATAAGAAGTTTAATAGGATCATTTCTACATGTTTTAAAACCATGGCTGCTGAACAAATCAAACTTCAGATGCTGGGGAAAGAGAAACATCACATGACACTTTAGGTTCCGTGAAAACTGGATGAGTTGTTAAGAAATACACTATCTATCCCCAGACTATTTTTGATAATCTGTGCACAACACTTACAAGATAAAAGTCCAAATGCTATAAAAACTATTTGGAACTGCTTACTACCTGAATTCTGAAGTTATTGAATATTATTTTTCTAGAATCTGTGCTTAATTATTGCAGTTTCATATAAGCATCCTCAAGACTCCCAAAACTCAAAGCCTAAACTCACTGCTATCCAGTCAATTCCAACTCATAGCAACCCTAGAAACATCATTGTTCTCCTGTGGAGAGAGGTTGGTGGTTTTGAACTGCTGACTTTGCAGTTCTGAGCCCCACTCTCAAGACGAGGCCATTTAACTTCAAGATTCTAAATCAAATAGGCAACAAGACTACTCGTGGGATAACATATTATTTATTACCGTATTTTTACTCAAATAATATATACGTTCTACCTTGTTAATTATATATTTTTTAAAATAAATTGAATGGTCCCTCAGGCATTAGTCTCCTCTGTCTAGTATGTGTGTGAGTTTTATTTGAGTGGCATGTTACATGAGAAAAATGCAATGATTTGTATTTGTCCAAGTTGTTTTAAAAACTGACCCTAGCTAATCGGGGCAAAGAGTCTTATAAATAAAAGTAAAGCAAGATCAAACAAAAGAACATACTTTCTGACTGCCAACATTAAGATTACAGATGTCTATAGAAAACTTCGTCTTGCCCCACATTTTCTTTTTCCCATAAGAGTCTAAAACAGAGCCACAGAAATGAAGGCAGCCCTCCATGAGATAGAGATCGCTTGGCACAGGGCTGCAGCAATGGGCCCCAGCATACAAAGGCTTGTGAAGACAGTCATGTTAGACTTGTTATTCTCCTGCATTAGGTAGCCATGAATCCAAGCTGACTTGATTGACTTCAATCTAAATGCCATAACCCACAGAGACTAACATGGAGAATAAGCCCGCATTATTTTAGATGGATCGTTCCTAGCTCCAAGGAGCCCTGGTGATGCTGTGGGCACCCACGTGGCCACTAACTGCACAGGTGGCAGGCCAAACCTCCCAGTCACTGCGAGAGAGCAATGAGTCAATCTGCTCCCATAGAGATCTTCAATCTGGTAGACAGCAATTGAATGGCAGTAACTTTGGGTTTGGTCTTCAGTAACTTTAGTGAAGTATTTATTGCGTGGACTTTTAGGTTGTAAAACGATTCCCCCTGTCCCCATGCCTAGAATAACTGAACTTAATATCAAACAAACAAGTAACACCTCCTGTTTGTAAGCTGGTAACAAGTTAAAATGGAGACAAAAGCATACTTTGGGTAGGGAAATGGGGCAAAGTTTGGGATAGCTACATATTTCCTATTTTCTCTCATGTAACGAGTGAATGTGTCATTCGTGTGTTTATTATTAGCTTACTACTAATGTTGTGTGTAATTGTCCACAAGCAACATGGGGGCAATAATAATATCTAGAGAAGAAAGACTTAGTTCCTGCCCTCATTGGACTCAAAGTGTACAACAAAAGCCATCAATGCTGTGACAACTGTTGTGTGGGCAAAATAAGGAGAACAGGGCATGAGAAAAGGGAAGAAGAGGAGAGTATCAAAGGGCAGGATACCCTCATAAGGGGAGGTCCACATAAAGCAAGGCTGTGAGGTCAGAATCACCTTTGATAAGGAGCTCACTGGGAAAGAACATGACTCTCGCCCCTTCAAGAGACATACCAGTAATTCATCAAACAGTAATCTTCTACAAGGAGGCTGGAAAAAGTTCATGGAAAAATTCCAATCTCTTTTAATTCCATTTTTGCCTCAAACTTTTCCAAGTTTTCGTGTGTTCTTACATACCCAATTTTGAACACTTTAATATGCAAATGGAATCATCTGACTGAAATAAGGAAATATCAAAGCATGAAATAGTCAAAGGAAGAATTAAAACACATCATATTTTATAGCTAGCTGCACATGGCTGGCATTTAGACATGTGGGCTATGTGTATGTGTGTGGTGTGACTGGGGGGTGTTATGTACAGTATCTAACTGTGGACAGTCTTGAATAGGAAATATTGCATTTAGATATACTGCAGTTTGCCTCTAAATTATGTCCATTTACCACCTGAGATACAGCATATGCTAATTTTAGGCAGCATAGAGTTATTCAGATTACTCTGTCATTTGAATTTATGAACTGTGACGGCTGTCTGATACCATCCTGGGTTCATAGCACCTCCAGAGTCCGTTTCAATCTATGTATTTTGAGTTTTCCTAACTGGGCTGCTGAGTTCTGCTGGAGGAAATACAACAATCATGTGGACTGGTGCCACTACAAATTTATGGTTTCCAAACTCTCAAAACCACTCAGCAATTCTACATTATGCTGGTCAGCTCCCTCCCACTTCCCATGGCTGCACTTCGAAATTTTAGCTAACCCCCAGGGCCCTACCCAATTCCTTTCTAGCCTCAGGCCTTTATCTGAGAATGTGATTGGCTCCCAAGTTCAAAGAGCAATTACAGACCATCAAGCCTGCACTCTCTAAACTCCTTATACTTCACAAGCCCTAGACATGTTTAATTAATATCTAACCCTGATTCTCTGAGCAAGAAATTCTCATCCTTCTCAAAGTTAACTCCTCCAAATAACCCCTTAATCCTGACCATGGCCCTTGTGTTCCTCTACGATCTTTTGCATGAACCCCTGACCTTCCCTTGTCTCTAGCTTTTAGCAGATTTCTCTCATCTCCTTTGCATCAGCCTCTAAATTAGTCCAAGCCTTAAACTAAACAAAACTCCTCAACTTGTCCTAATCTGAACTTTGCCCCTTTTCCTCTGCTAACACAGCTTTGACTTAAGTCAACACGACCCCCTAAAATTTAAATCCAAAGGACATGCCCCAGTCTGCAACTTCTTTACTTTTAGTTTCAAGTAACAACACCCTTGCCTCTCTGCTCCCCACCGTTCTCCCCCCTTCTTCATTTTCTCTGCGATGCCTGGTTAAGCTCGCTTAACAATGATATTCCTAGGTTAAGGTGACCAGACATCCCGCTTTTGGCGGGACAGTCCTGATGTTTGGCATTTTTTAAAAGTCCTGATTTTTTAAAAGATTGCACGACAAGTTAGGGAACGGTCTATTTGGTCCATATAGACCAAATTTTTAATCAAGAACCCCCACCCCACCCCTGGTCAATGGTGTCCCGCTTTAAATCTGGTCACCTTATCCTACTCCAGAAATCCTGAGCGTATGCATCTAAAAGTGGCAGGATAGTTACCAGACTTAGCTAACTAAAAAGGTCAGCAATTTGAACCTTGGCAATTTCTCTCTGTATGGGAAAGATGTGGGTGGGAGTTTGCTTCGGTAAAGCTTCAAGCATTTGCAAATGCTGGGGAGCAGTTTCTACTCCGTCCTATAGGGATGCTATGAGTTTGAAGGACTTTATGGCAACAGGTTTATACACTGACATCCAGCTCAGATTTCTCCTGAGTTCTCTCCTCAAAATCCAAAGGCTTATTAAACATAAACTCAAGGAAACATCCTCATAATTCATAATAACTTCTCTTCTCAGCAAGCAGCACTTTTTGTGTATAAGAATTTTGTACCCATCCCTTATCTTACTCTTCACATCAAATCAAAATTGATTCTACCTCCCCACTAATATAAACTCATTTCTTTAGTTACTTTCTCCCTATCAGGGCCTTAAATCTCAGTATTGTCACTTCTTAACAGAGTCACCCATACTGACTCCCTACATCAATTTTCCTGAACTTGAACTTCTATTTGCCACCAGAATGATCTAATGTAGAAAGGCGATGGACCCATCCCTCTATACGTGGTCTCCTACATTCCATTCCAAGGTGGCATCCAAGTCACACATGACTCAATCCTTGTTGGATTCTTCAACATCATTTTCTACCATTTCACTCTGAAATGATACATTCCAACAATATCAAGTCACATGTCGTTTTATGCCTCCAGGCTTGCAGGCCTGGTGGACACATGGAAACTCCTCTGTCCTTCCTTTTAGCTGCAGTGTATATGTCACAACTGTGGATCAATTCTAACCGCCTGACTCCAATCTCAGGCTGCGTTGATCCACTCATTCTCCACTGCACCCCCATTCACATCACATTTTAATCATCTCTTTCAAGTTTTATTTCTCTTCATAGGAGGCCAGGTCCCTCAGAATGGGAACCATTACATTTATCTTTAAACCCAAAGCACGTTTGAACCCTATCTTTCAAGTGATAACAAGATGAATGAGAAGTACATCCAAACACCAACAGAGCAAACAGTTTATTGCTGTTAGGTGCCAGCGACCCTACATACAACAGACACACTGGCCGGCCCGGTGCCGTCCTTGCAATTGTTGTGCAAGCCCGTTTTTAACTCATCTCACTATGTCTCTTCTTGTCCTCTGTCCCTCCACTTTACCAACATGATGCTCTTCTCCAGGGACTGGTTCCTCTTGACAACATGTCCAAGGCACACGAGTCAAAGTCTCACCATCCTTGTTTCTAAGGAGCATTCTGGCTATACTTCATCCAACACAGATTTGTTCACAGCATGCTTCAGTTGGCTATTCTCTCACTCTATTCTTATCATTGTTTGGTACTGTCATTTTAAAAACCCTAAGAAGCTATACTCTAATTATAATTATTTTTAATTCAATGTTCTGCTTCCCCTGTAATCTTTTTTTGCAAACAATAATTTTTCAAAGATTGTTGTGGGAACTTTTTTTCCAACTCTACTTCCGGCAAACGGATTCCTAAAAGGTGTTTAATGAGCTAAATGTGTACAGAGCCAAAATGATGCCAGAAATGGTAAGTCAGTTCAACTTGAATTTCTAGATGATCCTTGCTATTTCCTTAACTCAACACAAAGCAGCAGTACTATGACATTCATAAGAGCACCTATGTCCAAAAATCCTGTGTATAAATAAATATTAATTGAACAGACTTTCCCTTGGAGCCTACATAAGTAACACTACTAAGTAAAACGAATCATTGCAGTTTAAAAAACAATTGGCAACAAGAAGCCATAAGAAAAAATGTTGATGAGAAATAGATTTTCTTTAAACTCTCAAACGTCCTTACATGTTGGATTTCAGTGCTACACACAGTGATACTACAGAAGCCACCATGTAGAACTATTCTGATACTTAATATACTCTTCATCAAGTGAACATGACTATAACATGCTTTACCAGAAAAACAGCAGTAATGCACAACAAAGAACGTGCTATTTACGCAGTGATCCTGATGCTGTAGTATTTTATTAAAACATCTCAAAGGCAACCTGGACATCTCGTCCTTCCCGGACTGCCCACAGCAAACATTCGGTCATAATGGAGGACCCCTCCTCTGACTCTCCTCCACTCTCTCCTGGGTCCCTGCTTGGACCAGCGCCTGATCTGAAAGGCTCTCTCCCTCATTTATACAAGAGGGCTTTTCACAACGCTAGTGGAAAACCTGAATGACAAGATAATGGAATTATTCCATGAAAAACTCCCATCATATATCTTACGTTTAAAGCATATTTTAAAGCCCTGACAGTTTTAACAAAATCCCATCCAATGAAATTTCCTTAAGCTTCTCAAGTGACGTAGAGGTGGTACTTCTGTTCTTCATACTTTTGAACTTGCATTTTCCATTGGAAAAAATGCAAAGCTACTCGCTTTGACAGATACTCTGTCTATGCGTGCTTCTGCAACTTGGGCCCACGTGAATCTGGGAGAAGACTCCATTTCAGCTGGAGGAATCATGCCACGTTCTTTCATTCTTTATGTTAACCTGTTCATGTTATTAGGTATTGTCACACCAGTTCCTACTCATAGTAGCCCTGTGCACTACAGGACAGAACTCTGCTCGGTCCTGCGCCATCCCCACAATTGCTCTTACACTTGAGCCCACTGTTGCAGCCTCGGTGTCAATCCATCTCCTTGAAGGCCTTCCTCTTTTCACTGCCCAGTTCAAGTTATAGTCAACTGGTAAAATGAGCCAAGGCAGTGTGGTGAGCTACATGTTGGGCTGCTAACTGCAAGGTTAGTAGTTTGAGACCATTAGCTACTTCAAGAGAGAAAGATGAGGCATCTACTCTTGAAAAGATTTATAGTCCTGAAAAATCACAGGGGCAGTTCTGCTCTGTCCCATAAGGGCCACTATGAGTCGTAATCAACTCAACGGCAATGAGTTTGGTTTTGGGAAACTGGAAACAAGATCTCTCTCTAAAAAAGTTTTTAAAAAATCTGAGCTAATAGAAAGTATCTTTCAAATGAAAAGCTGGATGTCATAGCATATCTTCATCTCCGGCTTACAAAAATGATGTGCAATTCATATAATAGCAGAACAAGGAAATGTGATACCCCTGGAAACCTGTCTCTAGTTTATAATTCTATAGCGTTTTCAACACATAAAAGAATCAAAAGTTTTTCCATTAGAACCATTTCTCAAACACAACTTCCAGAGGGTACTCGAATGCCCTCAAAGAGTTAATGTGTGTGCTGTTCAGGGAAGGTGAGCCTTAAAAGGTATCTAATGAGATCATTTCATAGGGACCCAAAATGATAGGATAAACGGTAACTCATTTGGGCTTCAATTTGTGTGCTCTCATGGACCAATATAAATACACTGGAATTATTTCTAACATAAAAAGGCCCTCATTTAATCATTTGTCAACTGGAGGAAGCAATTTCCCACAGCTAAAAATATTTTAAAATCTGATATAGGAATAAAATTATATTAAAATGCAATACTGCATGGATTTGGCAACTTGCCAACGGTAGATATGGGGTTCTACAGATCTCTCTTTCAAAGATATACCAAGCATTCCAACATTTCTAATCATTTGATAGTCAACTGCTGTAGGCAAAAAATTGTACTTTGTACTTGGTAATTCTGTACTGTCAATATATTTTAAACTATTTCATAAACATTGCTCATACACTATGTCTAATAGATTTTGCATACTTTTTCTTATCAGAAACTTCTTTAACACATATAATCTACTGAAATTCTCACACTAAATTAAATCATAATAAGAATGAAACTGACAAAATCTTTTAGTTGGCCTATTTTATTTACCTGAAGAAACTAGTAAAATGGATCTCATGACTCTGAATCTCCATATATATTGAAAATAAATATGTTTAATAGTCGAGTCACCTCAGGAGGAGGAGCCCTGGTGGCGCCGTGGTTAAAGCACCTGGCTGTGGAATGAAAGGTCAGTAGTCTGAGCCCAGCAGTCACTCTGTGGGGGAAACATGGGGCAGTCTGTTTCAGGAGAGGTTTACAGCCTCGGAAGCTCTATGGGGTTGCTATGAGTCGAAATCAACTCAATGGCAATGGGTTTGGTTTGGAGGTTTAATTTAGGCAAACTCAGAGACTGATAATTTGGCTAGCTTTCCTGTGTTTAAAAATGCAAATGTGATACTGAAGAACATTTCAAACACATTACTCTGGAACTGTATACTTCTAATCAAAACCCACCAGATCTAAGGAACATAACAGTCTATAAAATTTGTGGCAATTGCTAATGGTGGATTTAAGAAGATAATTTGTGACTTCTTTTAGAATATGCATGATGTGTATTTGACAGGTCCTTTCCTACTTTCTTCATCACGCGTTTGGAAGTAATTTGGAAAAGTACATCAAGAACAAGCAGTCAGCTTAATGCAAGCAAATACCAGAGGTCACTGGGCCACGAGCCTGACTCTACACTTTTGGGACATCCACATCTCAGAACTGTATGCCTCTGCTATCAGCTGTGGAGTTAGAAGGGAACCACTGTCAGATATGTTGACACACGTGCAATTTTTATCCCCACTAAAGAACTTTAATTAATGGTTTACCTTATTAAATGGATGCTAACTTGTCTATTTCTTCATTCTCTCACTTACTTCCACTTACCAACACTTACTTACAAATATTAAGAGGTAGCTTGCAATGTTTACTGTGGAGAAGTCAATGATATGAAATGACTACATTTTTAGCACTAGTTCTGCAAACAGAGTGGTTTGCCAGATAAAAAGAAATATCCTAAAACAACAGACTCCATTTTGAAGAGTTATGTTTTCAAAAGGCATTTTTAAAGGACAGAGAATAAAGAACTTTACTTTTAGAATACAACACGAAAACACAATTTCCTTTAAAAAAACTTCTTTATAATTTAGAGACAAAAACTATCAAGACAGAGAACTCTACAGAGGCAGTAGTAGTTAAGCATTAAGTATTACACTTATCACTAAGGTTGAAAAAGAATCCTAGAATCTGAATAAAAGTGTCACCTCTTCAGCACACACAACAAAAGATTTTCAAATCCCTTTATTAAAGTGAGGATCATTTTAACGGATGGCCTCTAAGACAACTCTAGAGTTCCCACTTCATTATAACTGTGTTGGGATATAGCAACAGCGCCCTCGAGTTCCCGTCTCACGGCCCCGGTATGCTGTGTCCCTTCTCCTAGGCCAACTGCTAGGGCAACCCACCCCGCTGCCTTCAAAACACAGACTAAGAGAAACAAGAAGCAAGCAAGCTCTTCTTTCCGTTTGATAACTCAAGCATACGTGTTGCAATAGCTTCAAACGAGCTAAAGGCTCTGTGGTGTATGCCATCACCCAGACCCAGAAGACTGACTGAAAAGTCACAGCCATTCCTCCCTCCCACTGCCCAGAAGTAGGACAGAACTAAGGCCCAAAGAAGCCGGACTCTGCAGTGGGCCCAGAGAGGTGCAGCCTAGAGAACACATTCAAGGACAAAACCATCTGTGCAGCCTTATCTCGCAGGGGATTTCAAAGCAGCGAGATCGGGGATTTCTGACATCCATCACACCCTGGGAGGAGAAGGAATGCCAGTCAAGGCTGCGCTGCCTTCTCCCACCTTCTTACAGCCCCTTCTCCCGTCACACACAGTCATTTGAAATGCTGTTTAGAGAAAATTGCCACGAATAGAATTTTGATGACTTTTCTTCATAAGAAAATGGAAAACAACAACAAAAAGCACCTATACTCTTACTTCTCAAAAGAAAAATGTAAACATCCTAATTTGTCAAATTACATGTTTTCATTTTTGTTTTATAAAGCTAATTTTCTTACAGCTATTTCCTTTCTTGGTATTATAAAACTATTTATGTCAAACAAGAGTCTGATTCTTGGTTTCTATAAACTGCTTTGCTGAGAACTAAGATGGACTGTCCTAGCACTGAGCCAGAGGGAAAGGGCAGAGCATACCAGGACCTGGAAGGTGAGAGGCTTCCCCCTCACCTGTATGTCCACTATAATAATAATGTCACTGTTTATTTTCAAAGTGTGTGTATATACATATATATAAAATTATTTACATACCATGTGTAATATTAATTATAATGTTATAACATAATTAGAATATTTATGGTATATTTTAATCAGTGTGTAACTATAGTACAATCATAATTGTTTTCTCCCTTTAAAAAATTTACTTAAAATAAAATCTAAGGTGACCATTTTTTTTCTTTTTAGACCCTCCTGTTTGCTTCATTATGTACCTTCTTGAACCTTGACTGACTGAAAGGAATAGTAACTTATTCAGCAATTTAAATTCAAATAAAAAGCTTTTCATTTTTAAATAAAATGGTTAGTTTTTTAGTGTAATAACAACACATCTGATAAACAGAACAATAATTTTCATATATATTTGCTTAAATGGCTAAGGAGCCCTGGTGGCATAGTGACTGTGCATTGGGCTGCTAACCACAAAGTCAGAAGTTCAGAATCACAAGATGCTCTACAGGAACAAGATGCGGCTTGACTTCTGAAAACAGTTCCCGTCTCAGAACCCCACAGGGGCAGTGCTACCCTGTTCGGTAGGCTCACTATGAGTTGGCCTCAACTTGATGGCAGTGAGTTGGATTCGAGAACAACAGAAAAATTTGACAGCGCGCTCTTTCTCCATGAAATAATCACTGAAACTTCTTAAAAATGAAAGGAAAAAAGATGTAGAAAATGTATAAAACATTATCTCTTATTGGAATAACAATCTAAAAGTAAGAGACCATTTTCAGATCTATATTAGAAGAATTTGATATATATGACAGCTAAATGAAAGGTAAAAAACACAAATGAAATCTAGAAGTTATCAGTGATTCTCTTTAAAATTGTTAATATGAAGGGGCTTTGATTATTTTTTCCATGAACTTTCTGAAGCCGCTTATATATCTTTGAAGCCCTCCCATATATATCAGAGCACAGGCCTTCTTCTCCCATCACAAAGCTACATAGAATATTCTTAATTAGAATTACTCTTAGCTATAGTAACTGTAAATCACCATCCGCATGCTTACTTGTGTAAGAAACGTGTAAGCTGCTTATTTTTCGGTAGGATTGCACAGTTAGCGTGTTGGAGCAAGCCACGAAGCCAGCAGCGTCCTATCAATCAAGACCGAGAAGTCCAAGAGGAGTTCATCCAAAGGGCAGCACAGGCATACAAAGAGTTAAACCAACCACCAAACAAAGCCAGAAGAATCCAAATGAACAACAAAAGGTAAATTACTATTAATTATTCATGCAATAAAATTTTAGAAAACTCTACAATCCAACTAATTACAATAAGATGGGTGGATCTTGACAAGTAATTCTGAGGGAAAGAAGTCATACAAGAATACATACAATATGATTCAAGATAAAGAAACTAAAAAGGTAAAACTAATTAATTCACAATGACACAAATAATTAATAGATAAAATATACAATAAAATGTGCCTTATTCTGAGTGTGGTGAGGTGGATTCTGATATATCTTAGCATCTGCATTCAAGATTATAGATTAATAGAATTGTGAGGCTCTCAACAGAATTTGAGGGACACCTCCCTCGAAAGGTACAAGTGATATCCTGCACATTAATTATGTGTGTAATTCTGGTGGCTACCACCAGATGGCAGGTGGTGCTATAGGTTCGGGAGAAAATACAGACTCACAAAACCAAGCATGGGGCCTTCCGTCACTTTGTCAAGGTTAAAAAGAGCACATGGCAAATAAAAGAATTCTAATGCCTGTTCTCTTCCCACAGCTGTTCTGTGGCACATACAAGAGGGTCGTTTGTAGGAAGGCGGCTATTTAGAGACACATCATATTTCCTTTAACACACTACATTTTCAGAGGGTGGGATCTATATCTGAATTTCTTTACTTGCATCCATCAAAGTAAATATTCCATTTTTAAAATTAAGACACTATAAATTGAGCAAGCAAGTGAATTTCTGTAGCCTTTTTACATACAGGTTCACATTTATACCTTTTAACAAATTTGGTGAAGAAATCTGAAATGAGATACTATTTCAAATAAGTGACATGGTATAGCCTCCAACCCAACCACGTCACCACAATGCCGCCAGTCTGTGGCTTGAGGTAAGTCACTGAAAGGTCTACATGCTACACAGCCATTTATGGAAGAGGAAGGAAATTTTATTAAGTAGATTAACTGGTTGAACATTATCTCTACATGTAAAATTTTAAGTGAAAGCTCTCAGACATGTGAAGAACGTCTAAGTTACAATATTTCTCCTTCAGCTGTCATAAGGTTTCCCATTACCCTGTTGTCTCCCGCCTTAAGTAGGTCTTACATTTCAGCTTCCTGGGTATCTATCTACATTGAGAGGGTAAAGACATGATGTTAAGAATGAGAAAGCAAGCTCTTATCCTAGCTTATGAGCCCTGGCGGCGTGGTGGTTATGCTATTGGGCAGCTAACTGTAAGGTCGGCTGTTTGAAGCCGACCAGCCCCTGTAAGGGAGAAAGAGGAGCCTTCCTCCCCCTGTACAGAGTTACAGTCTCAGATTCTCACCCTGTCCTTTAGGGTCGCTGTGAATCAGAATTTTGACTCAGTGGCAGTGAGTGTGTTCAGTCCTAGTCTTATTTTTTATTCTTGACACAGAGGTCTCTTTAGACCATTCATAAAAGGGCTGCTACTCAGAACTGCCAAGCCTCTGCTGCTCATGTCTTGTACACAGTGTCACAAGCCACGCTTTTCTGCTCATATCTTCAGGAAGCCAACTACGCTGAAGTTACTTATCCATTAATTTAATACTAGTGGAGGAAACCAGCTCCAACTTTACCATCTTTAAAAATACAGTTTGGTAAGCACTTTCCTATGTATCATCTGGCCTGTGTTTTAAAAATAGCCTTTTTGCTGTATTTTTCAGCTCCTATGTAAGTCCAAGAAGAAAAACCGGCTGACAGAGAACTAGGGAGATGTCCCTGGACACTGTGCCCCTTAACTTTCAATATGTGTGTGGTTAGAAACCTGTTGAGGGGCCCTGGGGCACAGTGCTGAGTTTGGTGCTACCACCCACACCGGTGCTCTGCAGGAGAAAGGCCTGGCAATCTGTTTCTGTCATTATCATGGCCAAGAAAATGGCCTAGGGCAGGTCCGCTCTGTGGCAGCACTGACAGAAACTGGATGCTTGTGTGTCCTATTTAACTGGGAACATTTTCAAGCCAGGGATGGACACCCATGTACTTTTCATAAGATTGGTAACATTTTAACACATTTGCTTTTTTGTTCTCTCTCAGTATACCTGTTTTAAGTTAAAGAACCATTTAAAAGTAAGCTGCAAACATCCTAACAGTTTATCTCTAAAAGCTTTCGTGTACATCTTCTAAAAATTATGGCCCTCTCCTACAAAACTATCATTCCCAAGAAACTTCACTATAATACAATCAATTTTCTCATATATAGGCTATCAATAGTTGTCCCCCAAATGACCTCAGATTTAGACTTTTTTTAAAAAAAACCCAGAATCCATTAAAGGACCATGCATTGCATGTAACTGTCAAGTTTCTTTAATTTCAGCTTTCTTGTCCTTCACAACATTGCTAGGTTTCAAAGCATTACATCCTTCTAGTTGTCATATAGAATTTCCCACAATCCCCAATTGTCTGTTTCCTTATAATTAAATTCAGATCAAACACTTTGGGGGCCAGAATACTGTAAGAGATGCCATGCTACCTATAGGATTGCATCAGAAGAAAGCGGATGCTCATTTTCCCAGAGTCTGATTACCTCATTACGGCAATGTCCGCTAAATCTCTCTATTGTAGAGAAACATTTTGTCCTTTCTATCTTTCACCCCCAACAACTTTCTACTCAATAGTTTTAAACTTTTGATGAGTCTTGACAACGTGGTTTTCTTGTCAGACATGGTACCTACCCCCTACTCTATATCAGTGGTTCTCAACCTTCCTAATGCCGTGACCCTTTAATACAGCTCCTCATGTTGTGGTGACCCCCCAACCATAAAATTATCTTCATTGCTACTTCATAGCTGTCATTTCTCTACTGTTCTGAATCGGGCAACCCCTGTGAAAGGGCTGTTTGACCCAAAGGGGTCATGACCCACAGGTTGAGAACGGCTGCTCTATATGGTGCCCTGATGATGTAGTGGTTATGCATTGGGCTGCAGTCCACAAGGTCGCTAGTTCAAAACCACCAGCAGTTCTGAGGGCGAAACACAGGGCTTTCTACTCCAGTAAACATTTAGTCTCCAAAACCCACAGGGGGTCACAGCGAGGTGCACAGCTTCTATGGCAGTGAGTTAACTCTATGGTTGCTATATTAACCATTCTGTCCCTCAGAGTGCTTGCTTAAATTGCATCCCCTATGGATCTTCTACGACGCCTCTAGATCTTGCCTACAGTCTGCTAAAGACTACAGTGTAGTCTTTCCTTGCCCTTCCCCCTCCCAACCTTTTAAACTGTCTTTGAATAAGAGCTGCAGCATTTTACATAAGAGTTGCCTCAACTCTCCAAGAGGACACACTCCATTCTATAAAAAGCAGCCATCCAAACACAAGTAGAACGAAACTACACCCATCAGACCGGAGCCCATCTGTCTCCTTGGTTAATAAAGAAAATTCTCTTTGCTTCACAAAAATCATGGGACAATCTGTCAATCAAAACCATAGCCTGTCTCTTAAAAGATTTGTACCAAGTTGTCTGTCACATCTTCCTCGTTCTGAAGTGCTGTGGAGTTTACTTTATGAGCTCTAATGAAGCAAGCTACATGGGAAGGTGAGAGAAGGTTTCCACCAGAATCTTAATTCCCGTATCAAAAGTCAAGAGGCCAACCCAAGGAAGAGCGCAGCCCGCTGCAGGCGTCCAGCAGAAGCTTCACTGAGGCAGGTAATTACTAAAGTGGAACTTGCTGAGAAAGTAACTGTGACCTAGGCTCAAGTGCTACCCAAAAAATCAAACCTGATCTCTCCTTTATGCAAAATCCAAAGGGAATTTAAATAGGGACACCTCTGTTTCCACTTACATTTTTTCTCCACTATGAAAAATGAAGCAGAATTTAGAAGTAAGTGATCTAGGAAAATGCAGTATGATAGTCTAGCACTTAACTGCTCTACAACAAATGGGAAGCATTATAACAGGCATTGAACTAGGCTGAGGACAAATTTGTCCTACAAATTTCAGTATTTCTGTTACTATATAATTGTTATTATTTGATCTCCATATTGTTCAGGTCAGTCAGCTCAAGAAAGCTAAGATTTGTGAAAATAACTAACAAGTGCTGATGAAACGGAAATTTAAAATACAGCCCTGTTGTACTGAAAAAGCAAGCCTCCTCTTAAAGGCTTGAAGGGATCAGGTACAGGTATAAGGCATCATCAGAACAAAAAATGTTACCATAGTGAATGATGGTGGGAGTACGGAGTGGAGACCCAAAGCCCATTAGTAGACCACTGGAGATCCCCTTGCAGAGGGGTCTCGGGGAGGAGATGAGCCAGTCAGGGTGTGATGTAACAATGATGAAAAATACAACTTTCCTCTAGTTCCTAAATGTTTCCTCCCCGCTCCCACTACCATGACTCAAATTCGACCTTGCAAGTCTGGCTCGACCAGAGGATGTACACTGGTACAGATAGGAACTGAAAATACAGGGAATCCAGGGCAGATGAGCCCTACAGGACCAGTGGTGTGAGTGGCGAAACAGGGAGGGTAGAGGGAAAGTGGGTAGGAAAGAGGGAACCGATTACATGGAACTTTGTGTGACCTCCTCCCTGGGGGACGGACAACAGAAAAGTGGGTGAAGGGATACGTCGGACAGGGCAAGATATGACAAAATACTAATTTATAAACTATCAAGGGCTCATGAGGGAGGGGGGAGCGGGGAGGGAGGGGAAAAATGAGGACCTAATGCAGGGGGCTTAAGTGGAGAGAAAATGTTTTGAGAATGATGAGGGCAATGAATGTACAAATGAGCTTTACACAATTGATGTGTGTATGGATTGTGATAAGAGTTGTATGAGCCCCTAATAAAATGATTTTTTTAAAAAAGAAGAAGAAGAAGCAAGCCTCCACAGAACAACCCCTAGGCCAGGGACCATGACATACATGACTGACTGCTAGGAAATTTTCATAAAAAATATCAAGGTTTGAACCTGCCTTCTTTAACATGGCGCAAGTGAAGACCTTCACCAAACAAAGCCTTCAAATGCGTGAAAACACTCAGTAAGACTGTTGTGAGGACTATCTCAAATGATTAAGTTAAAATTTGTAAATTGTATTTAAGACAGTGCAAATACCTTAGTGGATATTCAAGTCCAGAGGTGAGTGGAGGCGTGGGAGACTTATCTGTCTTGGTGAAGGTGATCTCACTTATGTTGGTGGGTGAACTAGGTGGGCCAACCAGCCATTGGGGAAAATGGTAAATATCACTTAGAGACCTCCCAGGGGGAAAACACACTCAATATATGTTCATAATTGAGAACTTTTGACCTAGTTTCTTTGAAGCCCTTGGTGACCCAGGGCACGACCTAGACATAAACAACCTAAAACATTCCGTTCCTGAAACACCCTCATGTTATAAGAAACAAATGACTACTATTCCAAGATGTGGAAAGCATTTGGCTTTAGTTCAAATCTCTTGCTTTGAGGCCCCAAAATAGCAACCCAAGACTACCAAATATTGGTATTTTCATAATCTCTTTGCTTTTTTATGACATCCCTTAGGCCAAAAGGTATAGTTCTGTCTCTGTGAATCTTATTGAAAGTTTTGCCTATCTCCAACCCTTACTATTTACATAAATAGTGCCCAATCATTTTAAGTTTCTAATCTGTGCAAGTCAACAATCAATGTATTTTTAGTTTTAAAAGTTTTCCTATACATGTGTACTTTCCTTTTCAAACAGTATTTCAAATTCTTTATCACTGGCTAAAGTGATGATACTATCAATCAAATTACCATTTGTCTCATGGGTATGATTTATAATGAATATTCTCCAATAAAATGGTAATGATGTCTCTATAGTGAACTAGGCACATATATAAACCATAGATATATGAATGGAATTTGAGCTCACCCTTAAAGAATAATTAGTTCTTATGAAGTGGCCCTGCTTGATGTTCACCTTCATGAAGAAATCACTGAAGATATGGGTGCTATAGCAAAGCGTGGTGAAGAAATCATATAGCACCACACTATCAGAAATAAGAACATTTGTGGTCTTAGAGTAAGGTGAGCAGATGTCCCGCTTTTGGCGGGACAGTCCCAATTTTTTGAAAGAATGCACGACAAGCTAGGGTATACGGTTTTTGGCTGCCATGTGGCTATTTTGCCAGGATATGAGTTTTATCAATGGTGTCCCGCTTTTGTCCCGCTCTACCAATGTTAAAATCTGGTCACCTTATCTTAGAGGCTTGTCTTAAAACAAGCAGTCATCTAAGTGAGATGCCAGCCAAGTCCACATGGAAAAAGTGCACCAGCCTGTGTGTACAAGTCAAGGATTGTAAATTTTAAAATCTAAGACTGTTGGAGGTAATGGTATTAGAGCTTAAATTCTAAGCACCCAGTTTGCAAAAGGATATGGATGACCCTGAAAGCCCAAATTCCATTTGCAAGGTCCCTTCCCGGATTAAGGCCCCAAAGAATTCCCACTGAGTATTGGGTGGAAATGAATACAGGCTTGCTATCAAGCAGTGCATTCGAAAGTGGACCGTTGTAGATGCAATTAGGTTAAAATTAACAACTGATCATTTGTTCTCCCTTTTGACCTATTTTAAATTTGTTCTAGTTTGTTTTCTGCTTTCTTTTCAATTGAGGTTTTGTTTTATTTCATTATTGTTGTTGCATTTTTGTGTCTGTTTTTTTGGCTTTTGTATGTTTTCCTTTGTATGAAATCCAGGATATCTTAATCTATAAAGACAATAATGAGATTAATAACTTCTTAGGGTTATGGCAGATGAGATTAGGAGGAAATGGGGAGCTAATAATAGATCAAAAAGAAAATGCTCTAAAATTGATGATGGTGATAAGTGTGGTCATTCAATAATCTGTCAATTTGAGGATTAAGAGTGCAGGAGTGGAGTCTATTCTGTTAATCAAAATATAACCAATCAGGCCTCTGTGTGGGCATGGCCTTCTGGGAATTCCTGTATTTCTCCTTGGAAGCAGGAGACACACTCTCTCTCTTCACTCCCTGAGAGACGCTCTACTGACAAGACACATGACACTACGCTGATAGATCCCTTCCCCTGGGAAATGGAGAAGCCATGTAGAAACCCCTGCCAGCTTACAACGCTGAGATGCTTACAACACCACTGGATCCACAAGACTTCCCACCAACCGGTCTGTGATCTTCCTGCATTCGGCACCATTGTATGTGTTTCGTGAGTCTGAAGAGGTCTTTATAGATTGGTATCAGACATCTGGGCTAATATCGAACTTACAGACTTGATCTGGACTGGGATGGTTTCTCTATATTCAATTAATCTTTGATATAAAACTCTCTCTTGTACACACGTGTCTATGGGTTTGTTTCTCTAGTCTACCCAGACTAACACAATATGTTTAAACCATCGAATTGTATGATATGTGAATTATATGGCAATAAAACTTAAATTTAAAAAAATTAATTAATTAGTCAAAGAAAATCCTACAGACTGTAATGTCATTCCATAAATAAGAAAATATATTTACATCACATAATAAATATAGCATCTGGGGTCTTAAAGTTTGAAGGTAAACAAGCGGCCATCTAGTTCAGAAGCAACAAAGCCCATATGGAAGAAGCACACCAGCCTGTGTGATCACAAGGTGTCGAAGGGATCACGTATCAGGCATCAAGGGAAAAAAAATGGTATCATTGTGAATGAAGGAGAGTGTAGATTGGGGACCCAAGCCAAAGCCCATCTATGGGCAACTGGACATCCCCTTACAGAGGGGGTCGCGGAGAAGAGACGAGCCAGTCAGGGAGCAGTGTAGCAACGATGAAACATACAACTTTCCTCTAGTTCTTAAATGCTTCCTCTGCCCCACTATAATGATCCCAATTCTACCTTACAAATCAGGCTAGACCAGAGGATGTACACTGGTACAGATAGGAACTGGAAACACAGGGAATCCAGAACAGATGAACCCCTCAGGACCAG
>NW_022111373.1:36879241-36881069 GCF_000313985.2 Echinops telfairi | reverse complement strand
TGATACCAAGGGCTCAAATAGAAAGCAAATGTTTTGAGAATGATAAATGGCAACAAATGTGCTTGACAATGGATGGATGTATGGATTGTGATAAGCATTGTACAAGCCCCCAATAAAATGATTAAAAAATATATGTACACCCTTTTAAAAGTCAGTGAAATAAATCATGGAATTGTTTAAAAAAAAGTAACTAGATAAAATAAAACAAACAGAGTTAAGAGAATATTTAAAATGTTCAAACACCTCTAACATTGAGATCTATGTGTCCTTTCTGTCTTTGGGCCCAGTCAATGACTGCAACTTCCTTCTTGAATCACAGCCCAGTGTTTCCAATGTTCTACTCCTAAAGTCTGCTAATTTGGATGTCAGGAAATTTCAGATGGTAGTAATTTACTGAATTGGCCTCCACATTCTGCCAGACACCAGAAATGTGAATATTTGATTGGGAACTCAAAATTACTTCAAAATCAGATGTTTGAGAATAAGACGTAGAAGGGAAGGGATAATGGGGAAATAAAGTTAAGAGACAGGAAGCAAAGAAAAGCATATTAGGTGAAAAGAATCACCGATGATCTGCAAGATGAAATAAAAGAACTTTAACACACACACAGGAGGCACAAAGGGGGATTAAAAGGGAGAGATGGAAATGAAAAGGCACATGCACAAAGGAATCTACTTGATCACCAGTCGTGAGCAGACCAATAAACGCCAGAAAGATCGGGAGACATTTCAGATCACTCTACAGAAACTAGCTACCTCCCTAAGGTTAAGGTGATGGATAGGTGAGAAGTCAGAACGTCATTAATAATATGAAACAAAAATTTAACCTAACTTTGGAACATACCTCTAATACGCTGCTAGTAAGTTTAATCTAATAAAACTAATATTCATGGTAAATCAATTAAATCATTTTATAACAAAATGAGGAAATACACACATTCGTTCAGCACCTTACTGCAAAGGTGCTGTTGGGTAGTTTCTTAGACTGAAAGACCTAGGACACATGAAGCAGGTTTTTCTGGTTGTCTGTCGTTTCAAATTAGGGACTAATCTAAATTGAAGAGCTGGATTCTAGAATTAACCCTGAACAACAGGGCAATCCTGCCTACCAGGGTCCAATAAAAAGTTCAAGAAGACATTTTTCTTGACTTCAGACTAGCCTACAAGTGGACCTCAGAAATCCCTGTAGCTCGTGCTGTGTAAACGGATTAATTGTAAGTAAGCAGCTAATAAACAATCAGAGTTCAGATATAAATGAGTCCTAGAAACAATTCTGATGTAGAAGAAAATATTAAAATGAAGTAGAAATTCTTTAAGGATCCCATCTTGCAATACAAAATGTACACCCTCAGGTCATTTTCAATCTTAAGTATAACATCATATTTCTTTCTCTGCATTTGTGTTTTTTAAAATTAAACACATACCATAATAATATTATCCATTCTATACACTGCCTGGCAAAGCAGCAATGTATAAACAAAGAGGCAGGTTTTGCCAAAGAAAGAAAATGGATAAGCACTTAATTTTTAATTTCACAGATACAATCTAAATACATATCTGATAGCTGAATATAACAACCTTATCCATCATAAACTATGGTGGAGAAAGGGGCTGGGGGAACCCTGGTCCCTTCTGGGGCCCTGTGACTAGATTGGATTTCACTCCATGGGCTCCCCGCCCCTCTCCCCCTCCCCCTCAGGGGGGGAGCAGGCAGAGCCAAACAAAGAAAGGGATTAACAAGAAAGGAAGAAGCTGAGGATTGAGGATCCTGGGGTGTCCCCCCCCTTCCCCTTCACCATTCCCAGGAGGTGAGTGAGAAGGGGAAGCT
>NW_022111373.1:36874852-36878479 GCF_000313985.2 Echinops telfairi | reverse complement strand
GTAGGTTATTTCCCAAACATGCACACAGGCTGCTTTACCTGAGACCTTCAGGGGGACTAAGGGGATTGTTTCCCATCCTTTTTCCCACCCAGCCCTCCACTTGGCTTTTGGAGAAGTCCAAGCAGCAGCGCAAGGAGTGTTCTCAATAAATGTTCTCCTTTGAAAAAAAAAAAAAAATTGCTAGGCATATTTGCTATTCCCCTAGTAGGTTTTTCCTACTTCCTCATCATTTTTATTATAATAGGTATCCTATCATGCTATAGTTATTCATTCATAAATCTGTCTTTCTCCTTACTGATAGCTAGAAGCAACACAACAAAAAATGGTAACATTATTTATTTAGCTTTTTTATGTCCACTACCTGACACAGTGCTCAATATAGATATTTGAGTTCATAAAATTAATCTAGGAAAAAATCTTTAGACAATTTAAAATATAAATATATTCAATCTAGAAACAAAATCTATGTTTTGATGTAAAATAATTTCTAGAGACAAGTACATCAATGTGGTTCTACTTACAAAATCATATATATAAATAAACATATATGCACAAATTTTTAAAATAATTTTGTAACTATACTTTTAAAATTATATAGCGATATAGATCTAGGTTGCTGTCAGGGGCTGTTATAGCAAACCTATGTACAACAAAATGAAGCACTGCACAGTCCTGCACCGTAGTCACAATTGTCATCTTTGAGCCCTTTCTTGCTGTCAGTGCCGATCCATCTCATTGAATGTCTTCTTTACATGGCCCCTCTACTTTACCAAGCACAATGTCCATCTCTAGCGACACCCCTCCTGGTAGCATGTCCAAGATGATGCCTTGCTATCCCAGCTTCTAAGGAGCACTCTGGTTGTACTTCCTCCAAGACAGATATGTTTGTCCTTCTAGCAACCCATGATACGTTCTTTCTTCTTCTTTTTTAAAAGTCATTTTATTGGGGGCTCATACAGCTCTTATCACCATCCATCCATCCATCCATCCATCCATCCATCCATCCATCCATCCATCCATCCATCCATTGTGTCAAGCACAGTTTTACATTTGCTGCCATCATCATTCTCAAAACATTTTCTTTCTACTTGAGTCCTTGATATCAGCTTCTCATTTTTTTGACACTTGTGTGTGTGTGTTTGCATCTGAAACATACCCTAAGAAACACTGGAAGCACACCCTAAGAAACATACCCTAAGAAACACTCAGTTCCTAACCAAAAGGCTGGTGGCTTGAACCAACCAACTGCTCTGTGGGAGAAAGACAGGTTATCAAGCGTCTATAAATATTACAGCCTTGGGCATTCTAAGGGGCAGTTCTACTCTGTCCCGCAGCCTATGAGTTAGAGTTGACTCTGTAGCAATGTTTTGTTTGCGTTGTTTTAGGGGTGTTTTTAAAAAGAATATTATGAAGTAATATCAAAGAAGAATTGATACTGAAAGTACCACGGACTGCCCAAAGAACAATGTGTCCTGGAAGCTGTACAGACAAGATCCACCTTAGAAGGAAGAATGGAGAGACTTCGCCTCATGTACTTCGGACGTGTTAGCAGAAAAGACCAGTCCTTGGAAAAAGACATCATGCTTGGCAAAGCGGCAAGTCAGCAAGAGTGAGGAAGGCTTTCAAAGTGATGGACTGGCACAATGTTTGCCAAAATGGGCTCAAGTATGACAAGTGTTGTGAGGTTTGCGCAAGACCAGGCAGAGTTTCATTCTGTTGTACGTAGCGTCGCGATGAGTCATGGCACCGGACAACAACAATCAGGATGAAGTGCATAAAGGCAGAGTCATAACTTCACAACTTCTACACCATCCAACTGATGGTGGCTCCTAGTGATCCTATAGGACAGGGCAGAACTGCCCCTGTGAGTTTCCAGACTCTATAGGAGCACAAGACCCCGTCTTTTCCCCGAGGGGGCAGCTGGTGCTTTTGACCTGCTGACCTTGCAGTTAGCAACCCAATGAGGAACCACTGTGCCACCAGGGCTCTTAGAAAACATCAGGATACTTCCTGGAGCAAAGAAAATATCGTAGCCTTCAACTCTAAATGGATCATTCTCTCTTCTTAAAACATAATGAAATCTGGCCATTAGTAGGGTTTCTTCTGCTGTCCTAAAAACAACAATGGATTATTTCTTAGTGTATATGTTATTTCTTTGTAGATCAAACAAGTTAAAATCCTGCTTGAATCTGAAATTCCAAGAATGATATAATCTGATCATCTGTCTCTGAAGTAGATCTATAAACTGTCAAGGAAAAATAAATAAATCACTAAGGTCCTTGTATAATTACATTAATGAAGGGCCTAAGTTAACAATCTTTTGTTAATTTAATTTTTATTCATACATGAAATGAGCTATATTATTCAAAACTAAAAAATGAGTTTCAAAAATCTGTTTTGTATAATGAATCGAAACATGAGTGCTAGATCTAGCTGTTAGATATGCAAGCATCCACTATCTGATATACGCATCATCTGATATTTGATTTTTCGGTTCATCCACTCCTGGGAACAAACTAAAAGAGTGAACCAAGGACAATACAAATATGCAGGGTAATTTAAGAATTTTTTTTCACGTAAATAAGTGAAGAGGGAAAAGGTCCTTCCCCAAAGACTCTTCTATTCTAATTCACAGTGTTGTGTAACTTTTAGTTATTAAAATATTTCCTAGTAGAAAATGTTCTAAAATTCTAAATCACCACTAAAGTATCTTTTATTTAGACTTAGTAATGGAAAATGCCAAGGTCATCTCTTTTACAAGAAAGTTGGGGTTTTTTTAATAGAAAATTGAACAAAACCCAGTGCAACGCATTTCATAATATGAAAAATTCAATTCTTTGTGTTCTATGAATGAAGTCTTACGAATAGTCTCTGAAGACTCAGTAACTAGTAAATTTGGTTTGGTCTGGTAGAGGGCTCGTGAATCTAGAACAATGAGCCCTGGTAGCACTGTTGGCTAAGCCGTGGACTGTTAATTGTAGTTCTATTTTAAAAAAAGTGTCTCTATGAGTCAGAAACTCAACAGCAACCATTTGTTTTACTTTATTGTCCCCTTCTCTTCCTCCTCTTTCGTAGAGGAAACACTTGAGTGGCCAAATGCTGCTATGAGGAACATCAATGTCCCAAAGGTATAACTGGAACTTTGCTGGATCAAGAAACATGGAACCAGCACAATAGAAACTCCCCAAAAGTGAGTGGCAGTCTTTCAATGAGTAATGTCATCCTCCAGATTTTGAAGGGTAGTCAGAGAAGATTAAGAATACCTTTGCCTTTGTGTCAAGGTCAAGTTGTAGGTATACTGTTATATCCTTCACAACTCTGATCCAGGAAAATTCAATGTTTCTTCTTCCATTTTTCATGTTTCAAAATAGTATGATAAAACTACTAAGGCAATTGGATACATTTGGAAGACCAACTTTCAGATTTATAAGAATCTGATATCATGCACTATAAAAAGTGACCTGAGCTGCACAGCAAACAAGCAGAAGATACAGAAATAACAAAGATGTTTCCTGTTCTCTCATCCTTTCTTAACTAAATGTATGGTATTTTAGTGAACCAAAGACCTTCGAATGAGGCACGCAGCTCTAAAAGTGCAAATAGCAGTGATAATTCAACTTAGGTTCC
>NW_022111373.1:36846645-36873470 GCF_000313985.2 Echinops telfairi | reverse complement strand
GGGGGGGAGGGGGGAGGATGAGCTACCAAAAGGAAACCCGTTTTCCATAAATAATGCTCTATGTTTAGTTTAATAACTGAACCATGGATAGGTCATTTAGAGGAAAGTGCCCTTTGCTGAGGACAAAAAACATGTCTGAAAACAGGATTGAAACTTAAAAGCATGAATGAAGATTTGGGGTGGGGGGGGTCGCAATTTGGGGAGGAGAAGGGACAGAAGAGGTGAAAGTACTTCACAAATCTAAGAAAAATCACCATCAAGCCCCTAAAGGTGGTCCACAGGCACGCCCTCCTTGGGCCCACGTGTCTCAGAGGGAGGGGCCTTGTGGGAGGGTGTGCTGTTGGGGGTCCCTCTGGAGGACTCCTGCGTGGGCTGTGCAGGGAGCCCAAGAACAGAAGCATTCTCCCCTCCTGCTTCTGGACCTCCGTGGATGGGCCTCCAGGCCCCAGATTATATACCTTCATGTTAAGAAACACTGGATACTTGAAGGAGAGTTGGGAGGAGGGGATTTTTTGCTACGAGCCAAGAGCGTGCGTGAGTGAGACCACCTGTCACAGAGTCTGGGGAGAGATCTGTGGTGTGCTGAAAGATAGACCACTGCAAACGTAGCCAGCGGATCTGTTCTCCATACAAGTCACCCACCCGGAAACACCACGAGGCCTTGACGAAGGTCAGACTCACTCCTTCCAGCTCCAGGAGTTGGCAGGGAACACACGAGTGGGCACCGGTAAATCAACTGAGGACTCGGGACTATTTTCTCATTAGGATAGTAAAAGGTTTTATGAGATTCTCCCTACCCAGAAAAAGAAACATGATTGCGATAGGAATTTTAGTTAAATAGTACGTCCCCGATGGTCACCAAAAAGTTAGAAAACCTAAGTGCGAGCCAGGCACGATCATTTATCAGCTGGAGTAATGAAAGTCAGCACGCAAAAGGCAGTGTCGGGAAGTCAATGTACAAAGTGTAAAAACTCAGCTTATATGAAAGTGCAGTGTACAGTCATTTAAAACTGTCCACACATGCAAACTGGAGACCACTAATTCCCCCAATTATGGGAACAGCAAAAACGTTTCAGAGTATGCACTGTAATTTCAGCAAAGGTAAAAGAGGTGAGTCAAGATGATTAAAATGAAAAGTAACAGGGATTATGAAATTACTAGAAACTTCTTTACTATGTCTGAGGCAAATACTGCTAAACTATCCACTCTGTGAAGGTAAGAAGCCACACATTCTGTTCACTAACTCATGTCACGTGCCTGGTTATTGTATATGTTTAAATAGCTGTCAAATGGAGGAAGGAAACAACATTTAGTTACGTTTCTCTCACTTATTCTTGGATCTCACCCACAATGACCTCTCATCATGCTTACTAAATACATGAACACATGTATGTAAACACTGCTTCTCTGAAGAGTTGACTTGGAATAGAACATTGCATTCCACGTATCCGAAACACAGTAATTTACTTCATCTCTGTAAAACCGGAGTAGTGATGTCTTGTTCTCACAGAGTTATTGGAGTTTAACAAATAAGCAAACAGAAAGCACTTGGAACCGTGATTAGCACAAAGTTGGTACTATATCAATGTTCATTGTGGCAGCTCTTGTTATTCTGTAATGTTTCACATGGAAGCTTTTGAAAGCTTAGGACGTCCCCTTTCCGGCAGAGTTCCTGTCTCATTCGCCTGTATAGCCTTAGTACAAAGCACAGGGCCGGCACGTAATAAGTGTTGTTTAAAATGGGATAAATGGGATATAAATTGATGTAATCTAGCCATGTTGTTATAATTTCCCTCCTAGATTGGCTGGAGAAAAAAGTCATCTAAGCCCTAACGTGGGATTTATATACTTATTTCAAATATGATAAGGCTTTTCCTCTAAAATTTGATAGTATCTAATCTAAAGGCAGTTAAAATGAAGTATTTAAAATGCTTCATTCTTGTCATAAACCATCATAGTGCCAACTTCTAGTCCTTTATATTCTATGTATTCATCGTTCCAAACCTCTTTTTAAAAATGTTTAATTGGCATATACTTCACATGTCATCCGATTTAATTGTCCAACCATATTAAGAAGAGTTGTACAATAATAACCAAAAAGGAATTTCAGACCATTTTATTATTCTACTTATTGTTCACTTCTAATTTCCCGCCATCCTCCCCTCCCCTGTCCCTAAGTAATTATTAATCCAATTACTGCCGCTACAGATTTACCTATCCTGGATTTCATATATAGTAAACTATAAAAAACACAAACAAACAAAACCAACAGCAATCAAAAAACATAGGAAAACATCGCTGAAAAGTAAAAATTTTAAACACTATAACAACTTTAAAGTGGGTCAAAAAGGAGATCAAATAATAAGGTGTTACATTTTTAGCCTAATTACATCTGCTGTAATTGACTCTACAATGCTTTCTGTTTGATAGCAAGGCTGTTCACATCCTTCTATGGTCAGGAGATTCACCTGAGGTTTAATCCATGTGGGGACCCTGAAAATGGATTCTGGGCTTCCACTGTCATCTATAGCCTTCTGCAAACGGGGTGCTCAGAATTTAAGCTCTGATACCATCCCCTCCTTTGGATAACTTTATCTTTCCAGTGCATTACTGTGACACCAAAGGCATGGGGAGCAGATAGGAAGGTTCATCTGACTATCAAATATTGGAAAAAAGATGAAGTAAAAGATGCAAAGAATTTTTTTAAGTATCTGGAGTAGTAGTGAACTACACGCACAGTTTCGGGGCTATCTAACTGGGATGACAGAGTCCACAAGGGCAATGCTCCACTCCCTGCTCTGTTAAGTGGCAATTGGTTCCTCATTAGCTTACAAGCAGTCATCTAAGAGGCAAGTACTATTCTCTCCTCTAAGAGAGCAAGAAGCGTGGAAAAAAATCAAAGGCTCAAGGAAGCATTGGAAAGAAGGATGGATGGAGCACATGAACCCCAGCCTAAGACCAGAAGAATTAGAGGGTGCCCAGCTACGATTACGGAAGACTCTGATCCAGATCATGGCCTAGATGAGGGAAGGGGTGTGTGCATAAATTCAAAATCATAAAAATAATCAGGCTTATAGGTCTGATGGAGACCAGTGGAAACCCTGAGACTATTGCCCTAAGATACACTTCAGTCCAACAATAGAATGGGTCACAGGGTAAACAACACGCATGCAGAAGCAACTTTTTAGAGCAATCAACCACAGGAGACCAGAAGAGCGGCATCTGCCCAAAGACAAAGTTCGGAAAGCAGGAAGAGGAAAGGAAGCGGGAAAATGGAACAGGAGGAGGATGTGGGAAGGTGCTGTCACATTGAAGGGATTGGAACTCACGTCAGGAAACAAAATATGTCTAAATTGTTGAGTAGGAAACAATTTGCTCTGTAAACTTTCCCCAAAACCACAATAAAAATGCACACACACAATATGTTTAGGATTATAAGCACACTTTTGCAAACTCCTATGTTATAACCCTAAAAAGGGTGGATTGCTTTGTGTATAAACTTAAAATTCCTGCCTAACTACCGTAATGCACCCTTCTCCTTCTGGTGTCAGAAAAACAAAGATGTCAACTGCTTACCTCTGATGCAACATGCTGACGTATCTAAAACCTGGACATCATTTATGTTCCCACATTTTCTCTCCTAATACTTATAGGCAAGATATGAGAGCCATGAATGAGTTTTTTTTCCCTGAAGCAGTCAGAGTAATACTGTCCTCTCAATTAAACTATAAAGTTAATCCAACGTAGACTAGCTAAGCAAAGATACCTGTAAAAGTCAAAATAGCTTCCAGGCTATGGCAAGAATATATCACGTTATCCTCACAATGACATCCACAGAAAGACCAAATGAATCAGAAATACAATGGTGTTGTTAGGTGCCATATACTGTATGTTGTTAGGATAGCCATAGAATTTATCACCTAACCATGACATTAATATGCTGTATGAACTGAGAAATATAATCTCTGAAAACTCAAAAGAGGGGTTACCCGGTCATGTTGCTGTTGTTGTTACATAGTGACCCTACTTACACACAAGAGAATGAAACACAGCCCGGTCCTGCGTCATGCTCCCAATTGTTTACAAGTTGAGCCCATTGTTGGAGCCCCTGTGTCAATCCATCTCATCGAGGGTCTTTTCCTATTGTGTGCCTCTGTCCTTTAGCAAGTGTGATGTCCTCCAGGGACCAGGCTCTCCTGACAACATGTCTCGTCCTCCTTGCATCTAAGGAGCACTCTGACTGTACTTCTCCAAGGCAGATTTGTTTGTTCCTTTGGCAGTCCACGGCATTTGCAATACTTTTGCCAGCACCATAATTCAAATGTTCAACTTTTACATGCATATAAGGAAATGGACATGTAGAAAGTTAAAAAAAACAAACAAAACAAAAAAGTAGAACCAACCTTGGTAGTGCCCTTCCAGGATTTATGTTATTATTATTAGTTGACATCAAGACAATGTCAACTCGCGGCAAGCCCACGTGTGCAGAGCAGGACCGCTCCATGTGGTTTCCAAGTTGTGAACTTTCAGAAGCAACTTGCCAAGCTCTGTTCCAAGGCTTCGTTCCAAGGTTCAAACTCCCAAAGGTTGAGCACTTTACCTTTAGTACCACCCAGGATTCCTTATCTTGGTGTACGGTTGAGATTCTGACTCGTAAGGACTCTACTTGTCAGAGAGAGCTGCTCTTTAGAGTTTCCTAACAAACTCTTTGTGAAACATTTTGCTCAGCTGTGGGCTTAGCACAGAAACAATGGTAAGGATGGTGCAGGACCAGGCAGTGTTTAGGTCTGCTGTGCATGGGCCACTATGAGTCAGAACCGATTCTATGCCATCTTACAACTACCATCACGACCACTGCCCTGCATTCAGTAGTTAAGGAGGTTCTAGTCCAAACCTACTCTTTTGCCATTATTGTGTACTGTTATTTTACTTGATTATATAAGTTTTCACTTATTAATGGATTATTTCATCTAACATATGGTACAGCTAGATCCTTGAGCCATTGGTCAAATTACTTCACCCCCATGTGTCTTATTTTTGTATCTGTAAAATAGGATCCGTAATATTATTTACTTCAGAAAGTTTTTGTGTGATTTAAATGCGCGTTGTGATGTTGGCCAAGATTATTGATTGTAACATGAACTTCCAGAAGAATGAACAGATATGTCGTGGAAGAAGTACAGCCAGAATACTCCTTAGAAGAGAAGATGGTGAGCCTTTGTCTCATATGCTAGCGCATGTTATCAGGACAGGCATCAGTCCCTGGAGAAGGGCATCATGCTAGGTAAAGTAGAGGGTCAGCCCAAAGGAAGAAGACCCTCAACATGATGAACAGACACAATGGTGACACCCATAGGACCAAACAGTGTTTTGTTCTTCTAGACAGAGGGGGTTACTATGAGTTAGAACTGGCTCAGTGGCCCCTGACAACAACACATTCAATTGTACTACATTAAAAGTAATTACAACATTTCAGGCACACGGTAGTTATAATAATTATTATCAATTAGTGAGCATTTAGTGTCTACATATAGTTTATAGTACACTGTAAAGAAAGAAATATGATACATTATCACAGTGTTCAAGGAGCGAGACAGATTGACATAGTGGCTCAAACATAACAACTGTGAGGATGGCACAGGACTGGACATTGTTTACTCTGTTGTACATAGGGCCGCTGTGAGTCAGAAACATTCAGTACTAACAACAAGAGCAACAGAAGGCTTATTAAATAAATTGAGTAAAAACTCTACCATTAATCCATTAGAAACAGTGAAAGAGATCTGTAGTTACCATCATGAAAAGAAGTCTACAATATATTGCTGAGTTATAGACACATATGAAAAATAAGATGGGCTAAGAAATATCTGTTGGAGAATAAAGTTATACACGGGCTGCTATTTTAAAAGATGTTTGGTGAAGCACAAGCAGTAGAAATCTCTCATTAGTGGGACTTTAGGTAGTCTCAATTTCTTTCTTAAAATAATTCACTATACTTGTCATTGAAAGGCGAATAAAAGAAATGTGAGAGCCTACATTCTATTCTAGTCCGTGAAAGAAACTGAATGTTGGTGGAAAATAGTAGCTAGGAAAGAAGGTGAGGAAAAAGCTCAGCCAAGTGGGATGGATGGAGCAGCTAAGCAGTTAAAGAGAAACGGGACTTGGGCGCCCCCTCCAGGACTATCTCGCTGTATGACCCTGGGTAAGTGGTACACTGTCTTGGAGCCTGGGTGTCAAGTGTAAAATGAAAGCATTAGATGGGGTCATCTCAGAAGTCCTTTCCAATTCTAAGACAGCATGTACCCAATATTTTCAGAAAGTTGAATGGGATCATATTAGAAGGTTCTGGATGAAGGGCGGGGAGAAAAATATGTGGACCAAACTCAAAATCATAAGAGACCAGGCTTTCTGATCAGATAGAAAGTGGTGCAGGGGTGGGATGGGGGTGGGGGGGAAGAGGAGCTGATACCAAGGGCTCAATAAAAAGTAATTGTCTAGAAAAGAATGATGGCAACATATGTACAAATATGCCTGATGCAACTGATGTATGGATTATAATAAGAATTATAAAAGACCTTAATAAAATGATATTAAAAAGAAAATGGCGGAACGTCTGAGAGTGTGGCTCTTGGTCCACCCTTCACTTATGCCAAGGGGCTCACCCCCAGGGCTCAAGCTCCAACCAAAAAGGAGGCCTGTAAGAGGAACAATAACTTTAGTGAGGTACGCCCACTTGGAATAATCGATCATTTGGGATCAAAATGGCAGCAATTATCCAAGGACAAAGTTCAGAGAGGTTAGGAAAGGAGGAGGACTGGAAACATTGGGAGGAAAGAGGATAAGTGATATTACATTGCACAGAACTGCAATCAATGAGAAGAGGTGTACAAATGGTTGAATGGAAAACTGGTGTTCTCTGTAAACTTCCATCTAATTCACAATAAAAAGTTAAAAGAAGTAAAACTTTTCTGGAAGAGCTGTTAGGAACACTGGTAGCACCTTTTTACCCAGCTGGTCATTAAGTAGATTATTCTGTCCTTCATGAGCCTACACATTAGTCGATTTGCACAAGGTACCAATATCAAAGGTGGAAATGCACAGCCACTCAGCAACTCATTGGAAATATGATGACGCCTCTAAGAGTGGGATCAGACATTAACCTAAGGCAGGAGCCCAAGGGAGGCCCTTGCCATCCCCACCAAAAGCTCATTTCCAAGCAGTTGGCAGTTCCCGCATTAACATTTCACTTTTATACAGATAAAGTAGATATGATCTATCTGACATAAGTGTTTATATTTTTACTGATTAGAAAAACAGTCTAAGGAAAAGAGTCAAGGGAGACTTTGATGTTGCATTCTGCTGTTGTTCAGAACTATCAATAATCGAATCTGGAGAGCTGCCAATAAAAGTATAATAAACATCATTAGCATTTTAATAAACCTGCAAGCCACGGGGTTGGAAAAGCACAGCCAGACCGAGCAAAGGGAAATCAACAGCTGCCAGTGTCTCACCTGGGGCAGTTTGCCCTTTGGCAGTCCACAGCACCCTCCCCACTCCACTGCCACAGCATGCCCACTCCAGGAAGACATTTCTGTTAAGGGTACATGGTGTATTCTTTTTTAAAAACTGAGGATAATAACTTGATTTTTTTTAAATGCTTTAAGAAAGTGCTGATCTTTGGGTTATAAGAAAATTTTGAGTGTCACACAGAGTGTGATTTAATATGATAACTAAATGTGCCCAGTGATATAAAATGACGCAAGGATTAGAGGGGGAAAAGGGCGATATGAAGTAAATGAAGAGCCAGGAGCTTGTAAGTAAAAAGTTCCATCAGATGGCCTTTGAAACTACTTCCAAAAAGATTCTTGCAATATAACAAACTCAGAATTATATATAAATACTCATCATTAGATCAGCTTTTCAAAACTGTTCTAAGGTCTTGAACAAAGCTTACAACAAAAAGCTTTTGTTATAAACAAAAATTTAAATTGAAAATTCATGGCTCCTGAAATATTTTTAATTTCATCTCTACCAAAGGCCAATGGGGTGTATATGTGAGTGTGCATCCAGATAATGTTAATTTATAAATAAATGAAAGAGTAACTAACTTAAATATACTTTGATAAAAAGTACATGGCAAACATTTCACAAAGATAAAGAGTATTACAGCAGCCTGTTTGATGACAATGGGAGTACAGATCACTGTCTCTTTGGGTTTTCTTAATTGTTTAATGTGAATGCACTTTGTCAATTAAATCTGTAAAATGAGACGATTATGAAAATATATAAGCAAGAGTATACCAGAATGGTTTTTATTTTTCTCATATAATTGTAAACACTTTCATGTTACTATACAATAAGCATCGAGTAACCTTCAGGATTTCTGCTAGTGTCTTTAAAAAGGTTGATTTAAGACCTTCACTGTCAATTTGCAGACAGCCGAGAGGCTATGATGGTGACAAAGCATCGATGATGGATGGTGCCACCCAAGCCACCATTCTAATAATGAACTAATGATTCATGCTCAAGGTGCTTTTGAAACATGATTAAGTCTCCAAACATTTCACTATGGTAGGTTTTACCCTCCGTGATAACCCAAAAAGATTAAAAAAAAATTAACTTTACCAAGGTTACCTAGTGATGGACTTAACAATAACTAGTTTGGAGGAAAAACAAAACAAACAGCAAACAAGGGAGAAAGGATCTCAGTTTCCCAAATCCCACTGCAAGTTCTATTCATTAGTATTGCAGAGAACACTGCCCAGGAAATTCATCTCATTGCTCCACGTCTGAGTGACCTTCTCTGGTGGCCACTGGCAAGTGTTTGCCAAAATGTCACTGACCAAAAAACTCCTGACAATGCTGTGTATTATAAAATGAATATGTCAAGAATCAAATGAAAATGTCATCAGTGACACTGACAACAATAAAAGCAAACAGGCTACAGATATAAGAAAGGAGTGAGGATCCAAATTAAAGTAGAAAAAAATTACCTCAGAAAATGTCACCTGTGACGACAACAACAAAGAATGAAACAGAGCACAGCTGTAAGTAAAAGGGGGGATACCAAAGAATAAAATGCTCTTTAATGGGTCCTCAGGGGAAGAAAGTCTACTCTTACAAAGGCTTGGGGGAAACTCCATCTCTTTTCTTAGAAATCCAGGTGTTCTCTAGGGACTGGGGGTGTGTGTGGGGGGGGTGTGATAGGAGACAACCTGCCTGAGCTCCTAGTCATGCTCTTTAGAGCTGAATCCCTGAGTTATTTCATGTCAAATGAATGACATAACTTGTGTCAAAAAATGGTCACAGCAAATTAAAGGGAAGTTGCACAAAATTTTACCTCTTGCTGTCCGTAATTGGAAAGTTAGATGAAGAAGGCTTTTAGTTGCTGATCTCCCACTTCCCAGTCTTGGGATGTAAGTCTCCTTTGTGCAAATAGACTTAAAATCAAACAACCCAGTTGGATGTCTACCCTTTGAATTAAAAAATTTAAGTGAGAAAATTACTTTGTAGCACACTCTAAACTAAAATCCTTTGCCTTCAAGTCAAGGGGCCCTGTGAAAGTCAGAGTAAAATTTTTCTCAGTTTTTCCAAGGCTTCTTTCCAAGAGCTGACTGGCCACATCTTTCTCTGGGGAGGGGCTGGTGGGTTAGCAGTCAATCACTTTAATGACTGCACCAAGGAGCTCCTAGTTTTAAACTAAAACTTGGGATATTTGTTTATAGTGGATCTAGCTTGTAAATGTGGTTGATTGTCACGAAGTGAGTTGCTTAATGTGTCCCTTCTAACCACCGTCTCTGAAACTCCCAACAAATGACCTTTCCCTGATGGGTCTGGGTCAGAGAAGGTGCAGGAAGACACTGGTACGATTCATTTGTTAAGAGATTGCTAAAAGGGCTAATTATGAGTGCCATTCAGCTGGGTATAAAATGAATCATCTCAGAGGCAGAAAGGGAGAATCTCACTAACAGCAAAACAAGAGCCAGGAGTGGAGTGCATCCTTTGGACGCCAATCCCTGTACATTGAACCTCCTTGATCCAGGAGACATCTGTGACACCAGAGGAGTGACAAAAGAGCAGCACAACCTGAGGCAGAGCATAAGACAGAGCCATGGACGTCCTAGCCCAGAGAGAAGTAAAGCTTGAGTGTTTGGGGGCAGGAGGCTGGCTTTGGAGTGTGTGCCTTTAGGCAATTAATTAGAGGAGCTGAGTTTGCTGGCTCACAGAGTTAGAGCTGACTGCCTTCCAACTGAGACTTTCAGTGTAGTGGCATCCCTTTTGGACATTCGCTGGCACCCACAAAAGCTTTGTAATATTGCCCAGGCAGGGAAGAAGCCAGGCCAAGAAGCTGAGAGCTGAGAGTTTGTCTGTGGGCATGGCAGAGATTGTTCTGACTAAACAACTGTATCCTGAACATTTCTCACCTCACTGTGCCCTAATAAACTTCCTAAAACCTGGACACATGAACCTTGTTTGATAGTTCTGTGTGGCCATAGCAATGAATTACCAAACTCAGCCACAGAAGGAGAGTGGGATGGAGGCTGGAAGCATGTCTGATATCTGCCTTGTGGCAATCAGCCTTGGGAGCCAAAAGAGGTTAGATGTGGCCCCCATACCACTTTCTTTGCTGATATACATTATTGTATCTGATTACTGACAGAGAGTTTTTCGGTATTGTGGAAATTTTCATCTATATGTGATTGGCAAACAGAGCCCTGATGTAACAGTGTGTTAAACAATGGGCTGCTAACTGCTAGGTGGGGGGTTCAAAACCACCAGCTGCTCCTAGGGAGAAAGAGGAGGCTGTTTGTTTCCATAAAGGTGTATGGTCTCAGAAACCCTATAGAACAGTTCTACTCTGGTCTGTGGATTGCTGTAAGCAGCAACAACTCATTGGCATTGGGTTATGGGTAGATAATTGGCACACTGTATACAAGAGCTTTAATAGAACTTTCGAAATAGCACATGTGTAGATTGTTGCTAGTTTGCCTGAGAATGCACTGCTTGGAAGATTCGCTGTAAAAATATATATTTTTAACGCACTGCCATCCAGTTTGAATCATAGTGACCCCATAGGGCAGCGAACTCCCTAAGTGTTTATAGAAGCAGACTGCTCCATCCTTCTCTCAAGAAGTGGCAGGTGGGTTCAAACAGCTGATCTTTCCATTTCAAGCCCAATGTTTAGCCCTCTGTGGCCTCCTGGCTCCTGAGATTAACGATGGTCCAGGGTTAGTCCTCGGTAACTTGTCTAGCCTACAGTACACTCTTCATAATGCCTCGCTGAACTGAAGATTCTATTAATGTATGCATCGAACCCCCTCGCCATCGAGTCAATGCCAACTCACTGACCCCATAGAGCAGGGTATAACTGCCCCCCCACCCCACCCCATCCCGTGAGTTCCTGAGACTAACTCTTTAAGGAGGTACAAAGCCCTATCTTTCCCCCTGGAGCAGCTGGTGGTTCTGAACTTTTGACCTTATGATAAGGAGCCCAACTCATAACCACAATGCCACGAGGGCTCATAATATAAGCATTAGTAAAGCATAATACAAGGGTTCACTTTAGCCTTTTCTGCTACCTTGGGTTACTAGCTCATTCTTCTCTCCTACGCATACTTCTTTGCTCATCAGTGTGGAGCATCTAAATTTAAATACTCCACCAAGAGGTAGTGCGCATGCACAACTGATTGGGGGGATTGGAATGCAGAGCACAACTAATAGTGACAAGTTAGTAAAGATGACTACAACGATTCCAATTAAACATTAGACAATACTGTCAGTGGGGAAAGAATTGCAAGTAAAATATTTGTGCGTACAGGATTGCAGCACAGTAAAATCACTGTGACTTTGTCCCTTTTAAAAACAGCTACATTTTTCACAATGGGAGGAGGTCATCAAGTAACAGCAATGTGCAAACGTCTAAATGTCAGGGCCTGCGTGGGAATACTGTATCCTTCTTCCCTCTAACATGCTGCACTGCTGTGTCTTACTTGGAGATGGATAGCTGCCAAGGGCCGTCACCAAAAAGCTCCCCAGCAGCATAATGATGGCGTGGTACTGGGAACAAACTTGTGACAAGAAGAATCTGGCACACAAAAAGGAGATGGGTGTTTTATTTAAAGGTACAAATGGCCAAACAGCTCTAATTCCAACAAGATCATAACAGCATACTGTATACAAAAAGATATCTATATTTCCTCAATAGTTATCCATTAAATGTTCATAAGTCTACTGGAAGAAATATTGCCAAACACAACCCCCCTCAACCATCCCCCAAATATACTACTAAATGTATTGAAGAAAACCAAGATATTGTCCTGCTGTATTTTGTCATCTTCTTTCCAAATAAACTGCTGCTACAGACAGACCATGTTTCTCCACATTGTCACTGAGTGTTTTGATTTTTAATCCAGGAAGGTTAGCATGTTGTCAGTAATGCCGCAATTGCATCCAGGCACAGCACACTGAAACCGCACTACGTTAGAAATTCAGTGAGTGACTCTTTAACTTTTCTACGACACTTTGCATTTTAAAAGGTTGTGCTTATTACCATTAAATAAACTTGAACATGTTCGCATGCTTATTTTGACTTGCTTTGCTTCCTGATCACCTTGAACAGTTCTTGTTTTGTTCTCTCACCTTGAACCCAGGTATGTGCACTAGGTTTGAGTGCCATCCAGGCAATCAATCAACGTCAACTTGTATTTACTGAGTATCTGGTAAGACGCTCAGGACTGTGGAAAAGTGGTAATTCCTGGGGATAGTTTTAAATCCCATGTTGTTATCAAGGCAACATTTAAAGAATTAATAATCCATCCCAGCATCAATTAAAACTAAAAGAGGGAAGAATGCAATTTACTCTCTCTCCCCAAGCATAAAATATGATTTTCCAGATATACATTCACGTAAAGCAAAATACTCGTGTGTGTCTATGGTACAATAAAACATTAAAACACTAAAATACACTTGTAATTTATTAATAAAGAAATGAAATCAAAACCCCAAATGGTAATTCCATTGAAATTGAAGTTAAAAGAAAAAAACCAATGAATATTGTATTTCCCAAATGCAACTCGTTCTCAAAACACTGCAATAAATCATGGAGAAAATGCTCCTAGGCTTTTTTTATCAGGCAATAAAACCCTGAGGCAAGTCTGATTAGTGTGCTGCTATGGTAAACAGCAAGCTACCTATGAAATTCACATCAGAATCAACCCACAGCATTAGCTGGTTTATTGATATGTGGTCATTAAGGTGATAGTTACAACTAAAATCATTTCAAAATTGAAGACTCCTGCTATTTGTGGGATTTTGGGGGTAGATATTAATATCCTATGTGCCATAGAAATTAACAAGACATGGAGGTTGAAGGCAAAATTATGATGAAGCCTCAGCAACAATTTTTCTAAGGAAAGCCCTCCTTTCTCCTCCCCTTTTCCCTAACTTGACAACCAAATAGAACGGGCTGTGTGTGTTGAATACTATGAAACACCAAAAAAAAAAAGTTTAAGATATATTAAAGTAGACTTTTAAAATGTTGTAAAAGTTCACGTTTAAATATTTTTAAATTTGTGTTGACACTATCCCTTTCAGAAACAAGTCTTTATAAGACCAGGAGAACTGTGCTTTCTTCTGTGTATTCACTCATTTTGAGCGTGGGTTTGTAATGCTGCTGTTGAGTAGATTCCGACTCATGGCAACCGCGTATGTTCAGAAAGACGTGCTAAGTTTCAATGGCTGTGACCTGTTGGAGTTGATCTCCAGGCCTTTCTTCTGGGGAGCCTGTTGGTGGGCTCAAACCAACAACTTTTCAGTTAGGAGCCAAGTGTTTAGCTTCTAATGACACCCAAGGATTCCTATTAGACAACTAGGACAGTACATAATAAGTAACAATGTAAACTACAAATGCATGTGTCATTTTATTGTAATGATATAACAAACCAAACATACTAATTAGCATTTATCGTCAATAGATTCCAATGGCTTGAAATATTAACAAACAACTATATTTTTACGTTCAGAATAAGCTGCTGACATCAGTTTGCTAGCTGGTAAAGAATCGGGTTTTTGAACTCAGACAGACAGACTTCGACTGACCCTCACTGTACTAGCTAGCAGTGATCTTCACTGAGATGCTTCACCTCTGAGAGGCTTGCTTTGCCCCAGTTAGCATCAGCTCTCGCGGTGCTGTCTCCAACAGTACACAAAATGACTAATCTTATAGCACCTACAGTGGTTTTCCACAATAAGTAACTGCAGGACTCAAATTTTGCAGACCAAAAGGAAAGGGAAACTGAATATTCCCCTAAAACAGAGTAACCTTCTTCTGCTTCAAAAAGTCCAGGTAGGTTTCAAAGAAAAGCCTAGATCCTGACTCAGATGGCAACCACCATTTGAACCACCATGGCTGGTTTTTTGTTTTCTAAGAGGCTTCAGCAGTTTCTGATTTGATTTCATCAATCGTTTGGTTTCTATTTGCATTTTTACTTGCAAGACTGTTTTCTGTAGGAAAGGGGTACCCAGGGAGGGGGTGGGATGAGTATTATTACCTTGAGAGGACGAAAAATAATGTCACATACAAAAACAAATTCACGGATGTGAGACTGATTTTCTCTGTAAACTTTCACCTAACTCACAATAAAATGTGTTCTAAGGGAACACTCCATTAGAAATAGGATCCTGCGATGCCTTGATCTAGTTTGAAGCACATCTAGGAACTAGGCATTTTATAAAAGCAGCAAATACATCTATGAAAGTTACCCTTAGAGTTCAGTCTCACAATTGATCACAATTGTGCAAGACAGCCAGGAGCCTAAGAGGCCCAGGAGGGGCACTAGCGGAACATTCAACAGTTGAAACCTACCCGCTGCTCCAAGAAAGAAGGACGAGGCAGCCTGCTTCTGTGCCTATCACGGTCCTGGAAGCCCTGGAGCACACTTCTACACTGGCTCCACAGCTGAGGAGGTTTTGAGGCGTTGGGGTTAATTAGCTAAGCCTGGAGGTCTATTCATACTGAATTAGAAATCTTACTACAGAAAAATTTTATGTCTACTAACCACACCCCAAAAAGTAGGATTCTAACATAAAACATGAAATGTGCCCTTAAGTTATCAAATTTCATTTCATTCAAATTTTGTGTAAAATCTACAGAAATCCACAAGACAGTAAGGGCTCATAGGGCTTTATTAAAAATAAAACAATACAATGTGACACTCTTAATGATGTACTTCCAGAATCATACTCCTTAATGCAGGCCACTCTATTTTCTTCATAGAATATCATGGGTCAGCAAACTGCCCCATGTCATTAAACACACTGCATAAGGAGAGGTGTAAAAAAGACCTATTTGCCATTTCACGATATGGTGAACAAAGAAACTACTGGCATTTATACATTCTTTTTTTCAATAACCTGATCTTCCCATCTACTATTTTCCCTGGTATTTTTCAACTGTAGCTCTGTTACAACATTGCTTCATAGAGAAAGAGTTGGAAACTCAACTAGTTTCAATTTTTGACAAATGGGTGCTTCCAAATGTATAATACTCAATCACAGGAAAAAGATTAATACTGTGAAGCAAGCATAATCTGTTGTTTAAAACATTTAAAAACCATGATTACATTAATCATATTACCACTGAGTCTATGCTGACAATAGATATATATCTAATGGACAATAGCTATATTACCTACTGCCATGAAGTCCAGTTCAGACTCTCTACCCCATAGGATAGCAGGGCTTCCAAGACAAAATCTTTACAGAAGCAGAAAGGCCCATTTTTCTACCACGGAGTGTGGTTGGTAGATTTGAACTACTAACCTTGTGGTTGGCAGCCCAACACATAACCCACTCTGCCATCAGCGCTCCTGCTAGATCATTATAGGCACATATGGAATAGTTATCACTTTAAAAATAGTGACTATTTTAACCATTTTAATTATATTGCTCACTAATCTTAATTGCCGTGATTTAAAAAGACAGTTCCAAAGTGCATCTTGAACAAACAGAAAAGCAATTAGCCTAAATTAATTGCTTTGCTGATGTGATTTACACGAGGTATGCTTGGTGGTTTTGAAACTCCTTCCATAGCTTTCACAACTTGATGTTGATGATTTTTTTGCCTATATTTGCACCAGAGCAATTAACCAGATAATTGTTCTAATATGAACCTGGCCTTAATCAGTATGTTTAGGTCCATAGTAGCAATTAACCAAACACTTAACATACATTTAACAGTCAGTACTTAAAAGAACCACAGGGGGAACTAAGGAAAATCTTGCAAAATGCCCTCCCCCCTCTGCATACACACACACATTTTTTTCACCCATAAGGAGAGAAGTAAAAAAAAGAAAAGATAGTTACTACCTCCTTGGGCTATAAATGTCTCTTTTCAATGAATGCAAAGTATCATTAAATAATGAAAGGCAAGTGGCGGTTTCTGCTCTTTGAAAAGGGTAGTCGGTCCTCAGTATCCACGGTTCCACATCCTTGGATTCAAGCAACCATGGATCAAAAACTATATGGGAGTGGAAGGGAACAATTAAATAGTCAAATCAAAATCAATCTTTCAAAGGCTAAGAGGGATTTATAAGCATTTACATTATATTAGGTATTACAAGTAATCTGGAGAGGATTTAAAGTATATTAGAGGATGCAATGAGGTCAAATGCAAAGATTACACCATTTTTTTAATAAGCCACGTGGGCGCCACAGATTACAGTATCCATGGACGTGCTGGAACCAAGCCTCTGCAAATGCCGAGCGACGACTGTATCCCAGAGTCCCTCTGAAAAAGGAGAAACCCACTTGTTTGATATTACAATTCTCCCCCAAAATAAATAAATAAATGAAGGGATGGCTAGCAGACAAATAGGATGCAAGGAGTACATAAAGCCAGCGCTATCTGCATGCAGACAATGACATTAAGCCCTCACTTAATTAAGCATCAACTTTACTCAGAAATAAATCAATCTGGAAGAAAGAGGGCCGTTGAATCAATTGCCTGGATTTCAGCCAGAGTTGAAGCCAAATTTAAAAGCAGACTTATTCATCCTACAATAGCAGCACTCCCACTTCTCTCAACACACATGTATTAAATTACGGCTCAGAGCTGGTCCGTGGGCAAGGTGCCGGGAGTAAGTTGGAAGCAAAGCACCACAGATGAAGACACAGGTTCTCTTCATATACAAAAAAATCCCACTGTCATCGATGATGTACACCATCCACAGTGATGTGCCACAGACTCAGCTAGACAGACAGGATGCAACACTTCATTACTGGGACCAGTATTATTTTGTCTTTTCTTTTAACTTAAAGGAATCCATATTTATTTTAAGGGACATTACTAGCACTATTGCAACTTTAAGTGGTAATAGAACAAGTATGCTCCATATTTATAGTTCAATAAATGAGAAAGGTTTTTTTTCTGCCTTAAATTAAATATTTTATCAGTTGAGGAATGATACCCATTAAAACCGTTCCCTTTTCTTGAGGCTTTCAAGAGTTTAAATGGAAAACACGCTATCATTCTTCATGTCTTCAGGAAGTACCACCCTTTCTTAGGACTGTCCCAGAAAATAGACCGGCTACTTAGATGCCAGTTCTGCTATTTTTTAATCGTTACCAATCAAGTTTGAGCAATTTCTCTTCTGGTTAAACATGTGTGTACATAGTGTCTAAAATATTTCCTTATGCCACTGTTCATAAAGCATTTGACGCTGAAGCAAACTCTCCTGCACCAAACTAATAACTCATTACAGGAGATATTTATCATCTCAAGCCTTTTACAAGAAAATTGTCAGCTTTAATCACCTTTCTCTTATTTTCACTCTTTACCAGGCTTCATTTATTATACATTTTAAAACTTTGACAAGAGTGAGTAATTTTAATTACTGTTTCTGGTTTGGGAAACTAAGTATAAGAAGATTCTTGAAGGGAGGTGGAGATGGATGGGATGGTCACAAGTCTGTCCACATAGCCAATCAAGAATTATCATTTTCAATAATAAATAGGAGTGTTCTTTACTGTTGGCCATTCTCAAAGTGCTGAGGTTCCTAAAACTAAACAAACAAAACTCACAGCCATCCAGTCAAGTCTGATTCAGAGCAACCCTATGAAATCAGAGGAGGACTGTGCCTGTGGGTTGCTGAGACCGCACATCATTAGGGAAGCAGAAAGCCTCGTCTCACTCTTGCAGAGCAACAGATGAGGTCAAACTGCCGACCTGGCGGTTGGCAGCTCACTGTGTAACCCAAAGCATGGCCTTATAGCACTGCATTCACAACCACGCAAAATGTGTCCCGTTCAGAATTCAGAAACATGAATTCTGATCTCACAACACATAAAGCAGTATTTTCTTAAAAGTCTATAAAAGCAATGCAGTGGATTATTTTTGACAACAAACTAAATGCTTAATATTTCTGTTTACTCAACTGCATATTGCCTGAGATACATAAAAGCAGTAGCAGCACATCCAGGAATATCCATAATATGATTCTACAGAAAATCTACCATAATGATAATTATTTGCAGAAAAGTTTAATTATACATTATTACTCAGTAGGAACCAAAGACACAGCAGATCTTTAAAACTATCCTTAAAAGTAAGATCTCTCAATAAAAAGATTACTAAGATTATAGGATTATCCTATGAGATAGAATAGTATAAGTACAAAGAATAAATAAACTAGATTTACTCATATCCAATCCAGTTTCTATCCTATCTCCAGAACTGGAGGAAAAAACTGGCACTACAAATTCTCATCATGGTTTTATAGCAGACTGAGACACTGTGCATCTCATGAAGATTTTCGTTGCAAGTGATTTTACTAAGTTAAATACTCCAGTATTAGATGCCACTTAGTGTTTCTAAATTTTTATATTTAAAAAAAATATTGCATGGAACCATTTCCTTATTGTGTTTAATAGCAAAGAATAAAGTTCTTTTTATTTGAGAACACTATGATTTTTACCTGAGAGCAAATGCACACTCATCTTACCTAACAGCAGTTCAGCCTTTTGTGGAGAAGCATAATTATTTACTTGGAAAAAAATGTACATATGATGTAGATTAGCTGTGACGATGATGTCTTACCAAGATATTGAAAGCTTTAAGAAATGTAGCTTTAAAAAAGAAAATCTAAGAGACAATTTATTCAATGTATATATCCAGTGTTCCTCTTTAATCCTGAGTGGTTAGGTATCTGTTATAACCGACAGGGAGCATTTATATATAATAAAATATTTTCAAAACCAAATGAGCATTACTAAATGCTTAAATGCTATTCAAATTTTATTCATGACCAACTATGAGCCAGATATAGTATAAGGCACAAAGATTGGCAAGAGTTTCTACTTTTCCTCAAGGAAATTTATAGAAAATAAAGAGTGTTTTATTGGGGTCATTTGTGGAAACTGTTTTTTATTACAAATTATAAAAAGCTGTTAAAAAATAAATAACTTTGTATATGCAATACAATAACCAAAATGTGTCACCTCAGCTACCCTACAGAGGAAAAAGGAACATCTTCATGATGTTCAGACGCCTCGTGTTGAGGTCTCAGGCAAAGCATGCAAAGCCTCAGTCAAAATCATCCAATGCCAACCCACAGTGATCCTATCGGGCAGAGGAGCACTGCCCTGTGAGTTCCTGAGGCTGTAGCTCTTTACAGGAGTGGAAAGACCAGTCTTTCTCCTGTGGTTTCAAACTGCTGACCTTGGGGCTTCCAGCCCAATGGTGTGACCACGATGCCCCCAAGGTTCCTCTACAGGCTCTGTGGGGTAACCATAAAAGAAATGGTCCACACCAGGGCACTCTGGAACACACAGGGGAATAACAGAAATGCCTGACATCATAGCAAGCCTACAGGAATGGGCTGAGGGTGCCACAGGCAAACCAAGACACGAGTGGTCTTCAAAAGCTTTGTGAAAAAAATAGAACTAAGAGTTATTTTTAATAACATTTTTCCAAGAACCTTTTGAAGCCCCTTTATATTGTCACTCTAAATCCGAAGTAGTATAAGGTGCTGGCAGTCTTCCTGGTTAGAGTTCAGACATTGAAGATACACAAAAATGCACACTCGCCCGTTTTTCCACCACTTAGTAGTTGTGACCCTTAATGCAAACTGGGTAATTCATTTGTACCTTAAGTCTCTTGTTTGAATATTAAGGTTAGTAATTCCTTCCTCGAAGTTGTAAAGATACAATGACACAATGTGTATAGAAAATGTCAGGCACATAGTAAATATGTAATTAGAATGGCCGATATCATTACATATTCTTATTATTCTTGGTCCAGGAAAACAGGAGAGATAATATATACTCTGTTGTCATTAGCACTACACAACCAGTTATGGTTTGAAAAAGAGGATTTAGTGAAAGAAAAATAAAGCATCTTTTTTTAAGATAGTTTGGGGAACTAGACATTATTTACTCTGACATATCTGTTTCCAAGGATAGCCTTTCAAATAATTATGAATATTAAAAAGTTTTAAAAACTATGACAGCCTCCAAAAAAGTTTCCTTAGCTCAGATTTCATGCATTCATCACAAACCAGAGTATGTATGTAAAACACATCATTCTTTACTTTTCTAAAATTATGAATAAGTAACAGAACACAAATCTGTGCAATATATTACAGATACGAACTAAAATACTGTTTTACCAACCAAACCAATGACCAGACTCAGTCACTGAGTCAGTTCTGACCCATTGTGACCCTATACAGGGTTTCCAAGAGTGTAAAGTTTTACAGAAGCAAAGTGCCTCCTCTTCCTCCCCAGGAGCCAGCACCTGGGGCTTTCAAACCGCAGGCCTGATGAGTTAGTTGGCATTCCAACTTGCAACCCACAGCGACACTAGTCTTCCTCATTTTACTAAAGGCCCACTCACGAAGCCAAAGTAGGTTATCAGGCACCGAACACGAAGGCAGACTGCTGCGCGTACTAGAGAGCTAAAGCAGCGAGTGCGTCAAGCCCAACCGGCACTACTTCCGCGGCCAACGCTATTTTGCAGCCTTCTTGAGACTTTTATAGGTGAAAATTGTTCAAACTTCGCACTCTATACCCCAAGGTGAAAAGTATTCCTCTCCTCCAGACCACTTAACTTTAATAGAAAACAAAATATTCTCAAACTCAGAATCATCTATGCCTGCTGGATTTAATGGGTACATATGCCCCCCTTGGGCAATCTTTAAACCTCTGTCTCTAGGAGAATTAAGTAATATTAGGGGATCGAAATGAAATAAAATTCTAAGTCCACCGTGACATGACATTCACAGGGAGATGGTAGATTATCCACCCAGACCTTGGACACATAAATACAATATATAGCATATGTTCACACAACAATTCTTGGAAATAAAACACAATGGGCACTCAGCAAATATTTTATATCGCCAGCACCTGCTCAAATCCTCACTGAACTTTATTTCTAAATGTCACCATTTTTTATTGAATCAACGGAAATTTGAAAGAAGAAACAGAATAAACATCCAGAGAAGATCAAGGGAGTTAGAAAAATCTTTATATAAAGCCTCATTGAGTTTTACATGAGCCGGCCTGCTGTCAGTCTCCCTGAAAAGGGTAGCAGAATAATCTGCCACTCTACAACTTCAAGCCGAGGAAATAAAAGCTCTGAAAGCCTATCATCCAAAAGCAGGAAAGAGGAAGAACAGGAGTCTTATTTTCATTAATGAATTCCATAATAATCATAATAAAGGAATCATGAATGAAATGTTAAGCATGATCACACAGCAAATACATTCATTTTAAAAATAACTCAGGCTGAAAGTTGGAAGGAATTTGGTCAACTAGTTCAAGCCTTATAATTCAGGGAACAAAATCCTTATTTGAACACTTGTGAGAGTAACTTCTCCATTTTGGAAGAGAGTCAATGAATCTAAAAGGTTTCAATTTATTTCAAGCTGGTTTCTATCTTCCTCTGTTAACTACCTGTGGGCCAAATTCTAACTCCTGAAGCAACCAAGCAAGCCAATTTTTTCAGCACATTTTAAATGAAGTTTTTGTGATAAAATGAGGTTTCTTGGCTGATATTCGGGTCGGCTTATACTCGAGTATAAATTAATTTATGAAGAATCATTTACTATTGCCTATTAATGTGTTTTATAAGACAGAATGTTTTAGCAACATGATTTATACTATGATAGTCTAAAAATATCCATATTCTAGATGTTAATGAAGGAGAATTTGGTTTGTATATTTGGTGTAGGGGAAGGGAGGAAGCCATTATCAGGGGGGAAAAGTGGAGAACTGGAAAATGACCAAAGAGCACGACCCAGTCCTCATTCTTGAAAGATTGCTGACATGATAAAAGGTGAGTCAATGTAGCTAGATTTGCAAATTTTCCCAAACTCACTGCTGTGGAGTTGACTCTGACTCATCTCAGCCTGTTAGGAAGTTTCTGAGGCTGTTGACCTTTACGAGGGCAGAGGGCCTCATCTCTCTCCTCCAGAGGAGCAAGTGTGCTGGGATTGCTGACCTTGAGGTTAGCAATCAATGCTACCAGCATCACCAGGCCTCCTTAATTCTACAAAAGAAGTCCCAAATTAAGGATTTTTTGTGATTTATGCCAATTTTTTTTTGTGTTAGCAACTAAGCTGCTTTTCGAAAAAGATTGGAGAGGATACACAAAAAAATATTTGTGGACTGAATCAACTGTGGCCCACCAATTTGTGATTTCTAACCGCCTTATTTAAAGAGCTATCTGTAGCTACTATTCAAACCTATAACATATATAAAGAGAAAATCATAATATACTACTATATAGTGGAAAGGAAGGAACCAGTCTTAAGATTTCAAATTTTCTCAATTTCAAAGTGAATGTGCACTGATACCTGATACACTAGTTCCCTTAACACAAATAAGACGTTTGCCCAGCAAATTGACTCTTTGAAGAGATTATTTTTAGATTATCAGTGTCTTACAGGTTTAGATGGTTCAAATAAATCCTATACTGTATATACCAAAAACAAAAAACCCACCAAGAAAACTGCAAATCCAGAGTAAAACTCCCACACTTGGCCAGTTCAGCCAATTGGTAACCTGATTTATTTTAATAACTAGTCTATGACCAGGTTGGCTTTGTGAAATTTTGTGACTTTAGCTAATGTATGCTAGAGAACCTCTCATTTCTCTGTCATGTTATAGTAATTCAAGAGCAAGAGTAGTCAACGATCAATAAAAAGATTGTATATTTTATAGCGGGCCTCCTGGTCATATTATTGAACTAACTTTTTTTAAAGGCTAATGTTACAAATTGAAAATGAGTAAATTAATTATCATCTTTGAAAGCCAATTTAAAAATTAAAAATAGCTTTTATAAAGCTCTATTAAGAATCAATTAGATTTTATTTAATTCTTATTGGCAAAAGAGAACAAAAGAGATATGCGGATCCTAAGTGGCTCAGAAGCATTTCAATTTTTTTGCAAATCTACTTTTGTGTGGGACTCTATGTGAAACATAAAAAACAGGTGAGAACCAAATACAAATTGGATACAAAACAACAATAAATTGGTATTATCAAATACAAATAAACATTTCAATAAACTTAGAATCAAAGAGACTGAAAGAGAACCACCGTTTGTTTATTTAAACCACTGATAGAGTCAGTGTCCTCTTTTCATAAGCCACTTGGATTTTATTTGCATTGTAAAGTAATGGTAAATGTCAAATGACTCCTAGACCATCCTTCTGAACACAAGAATATTATGCTGTTTAACTCTCTAAACACAAAAAGTGCTTTGAGAAAAACAAAGAAAAGGAGCAGCATGTCTTAGTCACACAGTTCAACTGCTCAAAGCTTTAAGGTCTCTAAAAGTACAGAAAAACAGCATCATAATCGTCCATTACTACTTATTTTAAATTTTGAATGTGAATAATTTTTTAAAATATTATTTTTTTATCTGAAAAAATCTTATAAAAATCTGTGCATTGAACTTTATCTTCCTGCACAGAAATAAAGTGATTATTAAACACAGATCTTTTGAATTTGTTTTGTATAGGATGATATATTGTGGTAATTTCAACATAAAACTAAGAAATTTATGCATCTATGTCAATTGCGTGTAAACACCAGTGATACAATGCAATACGTCAACCTAAAGAAATTTACTCAGGAATTTGCTTTTTTTCCCCTTTGATCAGTTTTTTGTTGTTGTTTTGTTTTGTTTTACTGTTAGCAATGGTTGAAAAAAATGCACCCATCTGAAAAGTCAAACAAATAAACTTAACAAGAATAAAAGTCTAACAAATTTAAACTTAATAAGAATAGTATGACCTTCCCCTGGACAAAATATGTTAAGGGGGTGGGGCGTTAAAGGAGAACATGTGTAAAATGCCAATCAATTTTCTGTCTAATAAAAGTTACCCCCACCCCCACCCCCATGCCCTTAAAAGGCTTGCTTTTATCATTCAGTCTTATAGCCCTTAAAGAGAGGAACCTTTGAGAGGAGCAGGGACACAGTGTCCCACAGTCTGAGGCACAAAGTATTTAGTTGGGGTTAATAAATGCTTCCTGATTTACTGGAGGATGATAATAATGAACAAATGTAAAATAGAAGCTAATTGATAGGCTAAATGCATTAGTGCATTCCAGTGCCCCCTCTATGAAAGGTTAGTAACGCATCTCAGCTAAGTGCTGAAATTATAATTAAGTCTGACGGGAAGTCCTAGATTTATACCAATATAATTACAAATATTACTTAGCTTAGTAATACAGTATGGCAAGAACAATGAGATGGGTAATTTAGATGATACTGCAAAGTGGGTTTTAATGTTTGAAACTTCTATTACAGTACACAGGATAAGTGCAAGCAGTGTAATTAAAACCTAAAAGAGACTGATCTTTAAAAACTACTGCTCAGTCTCATTAAAATACATGTTTTCTCAATTAATCGAAACTTTTCCATTAAAAACAAAAAGTACACTTTCATTCTTTGCAAATAAATCTCTACAGTAGATATATTTATGATCGAATATCAAGCAACCATTAGCGTTCAGTGAAATAGCACAGGTTTGAGTGCCTGGAGCCTACCAAGGAGCAGGGAGGCTAAGATGTGGTCCAATGACTTTTCTAGTAATCGATAAATGAGCATTTGAAGAGGATGAAGATTAGAAATCCCTAAAAAGTTTTTGTTTCAATAAAATAAATCCTAAGCAAAATGTTTACTTAATAGATAACTTATATAATCTTATACTTATATTATAAGATCTTATTTACCTCTATTCTCCAATTACTGACATTCTTAAACATGTCAGGTATATTGTCAATTGTTGTAAAAAGGTAAAAAGGACAAGTGTTTTCATGATCATTTTGTTGCACAAAGGTTTTGTTTCCTTTTATATCACTATAGTAGCAAGAGGTTTAGCTCAACATTAAGCTAATATTAGACCCATAAAAGTCACAAGATAATATCCTTAAGGCCTTTATGTTCTCATTTGCTCTAAAAACATTTTAAAACTATTTTAAATGCCATATTAACTATACAGAAAAAGTCTGATTTCAGAGAACATGACTTTTAAAAATGTGTATCGTTCAGTATTCTTTAGATTTTTGTGTATTTAATATGTTAACTATTACAAAGATCTTTTTATGTTTATTCTAGACAAGTACGAACACCAAATCAGAGGTTATCACACAATCTAAATAGTAATTCAGAGTAATCCAAACCTGTCACTAGAATTTACCACAATTTGGAACACTGGAGTCCACATGAATTTAAATTTAAAATAAAAGAGAACAGTAAAGGTGTTAGTAGGGTGGGTTTGAATTCAAAGGATTGAGAAATAAAAATAAATTATTGCTCCTATTTATGAAAAATATTTAAATGCAAATAGGTTCTGATTTTAGCAAAAACAATGCTTTGCAGTGAGCAACATATTTTTCATGGCCTATCTTTAGAGATATGTCAGATAGATATAACACTAAAGTTACTGGGCAGGAATCTTGCCTCATGTCTGTATCATTATAAAAGTCTATATCCAAGACTTTCTTGCATCTTTTTGTTCCCCAGTACAACATTTCAAAGAAAAATGGGTTTATTATTGTTTATAAGACCTCCCATTTTACACGTTTTCACACACTATATTAACCTGCCCACCAAATGACTTCTGTTTTTAAAACAAATTCTATTTAAACTGAGGACAAAGTGTCATCCTTGAAAAAGGGTCAGGACACATATTTGAGATAGTTTCTCAGAAATAGTAAATAAACAATACATCCTATATAGAAGATAAGCAAAAACATTCAACAGTTTGCTGTTGCTACAACTGTCTAGGCAAGCATATGAATCAAAGTACAGAAAAACCTAGTTGCAAACATAACCAATAGATGGATTAAAAGTATACATCAAAATGAATGGTTTCCAAATTTAAAACATATAAATTTGAAAAGACATGGGTGCATTCAATTGACATTGCCATGCCTTGTTAGAATGATAATTAGTGTTTGGTACAGAGGATACACACTTCCATCAGGAAAAGTGTTTTTGAAATGATACAATGGTTACCTGTCATTTATGATCCAGTTCAGACAGAGATTGAGAGAGCTAAGATTTTTGCACCTCTTGACAATTTCCATCACAGTTTCATTATCCAGTTCAGTGATATGACGTAGGTCCAAGCTGGAAAGGTTTCTTAGCTGAGATAAATAAAATAAAGAACAAAATGTTAAACCTTACGTTCATTCTCAGAAATTTAGAGGGCTTTAAAAAGTTTAAGGAAATTTCAATATCTTTTTTTTTAATCGTTTGATTAGGGGCTCATACAACTCTTATCACAATCCATACACACATCAATTGTGTAAAGC
>NW_022111373.1:36843585-36845240 GCF_000313985.2 Echinops telfairi | reverse complement strand
GCCGTGCAATGTAACACATGACAAAATAATAATTTATGAATTATGAAGGGTTCATAAGGGAGGGGGCAGTGGGGAGGGAGGGAAAAATGAGGAGCTGATATTAAGGGCTCAAGTAGAAAGCAAATGTTTTGAGAATGATAACAACAAATGTACAATACATATGGAGCTATGCTAGTGCCCTGCCAGCACTGAGATGCTTACAACACCACTGGATCCACAAGACTTCCCATCGACTGGCATGTGTGATCTTTGTGCATTTGGTGTCATTACATGAGTTGTGTGAGTCTTAAGAGGAATTTATACATTAGTATCGGGCCTATGGGCTAATATCGGACTTAAGGACTTGATCTGGACTGGGATGTTTTCTTAATGTACAATTACTCTTTATACACATATACCACATATACTCGTATAAAAGTCAAGTTTTTCAGCACATTTTTTATGCAGTGTTTGTGGTAAAATTACATGCCTCAGATGCCTCATCTGATATTTGGGTTGACGTCTACTCGAGTATATATGGGAAGTGTCTATGAATTTGTTTCTCTAGTCTATCCAGACTAACATACACACACACAAATGTCTGTATCTTAATGTTATCTTATGTGTTACTAGAGGCTTGGCATGTGTGACTAAAGGTTAGGGATTTTGAGATAGGAAGGTTTTCCTGGATTGTCCAAATAGACTTGATCTAATCACCTGATACCTAAAAGTGAACCAGACAGACACGATGCAAAAAGAGACAAGAGATATTCTACTCTGTGTCCTTGGCCTGCCTTGTTACTGATTCTGCTCTGTATTTATTATCACTGGAAATAATATTCTTGCCCTTGCAATAAAGGACAAACACATACATAAGGATGCAGATTTTTTCAAGTCTCAAATTTCCTCATTCAATGGTAATCTTTAAGAGAGTTTTGCTCTCAATTAAGGCTCATCTTTTTCCCCAAGGCCCTGACAGTCATTCACTGAGATCACATGACCTATCCTAGAATCACCTTGGCCAGCTCAACTGGAAATGTGATAATACCCAAAGACAGTTACAGGAGACTAAGTCCCAGGAATTGGCATCATTATAAAACACTTATCTAGTACCTCTATGGGGTGTGGCATTTTTAATTCTAAGCTCGACACAAATAACTCTGTCAATTCGTGAGCGTTCCTTACTTTGCTGTGGGAATTTCATAATAGTGCCCTCCAGTGTTTCATAAAAAGCTACCTAAAATAATTCTTCAGAGTCTGAAACAAATAATTACATTTACGAAACTGACATTTTAATTAAATTTACTTTCTTTATAATCCAGTGGTACTATTGGGTTATACAAATCACAGAGGATTTGAGTAAGCAAAGCTTTACAACCAAGATCTTCTAAATGCTTACAATTTTTAAACATTTAATAAGTTTTTATGGAAAGAAAGCCATGTCAGAATGTAGAATGAAGACAACCAACTTTCAGTTTAATACTGCTTGTGTTGGAAAACATATGGGTTCTAACTAATTCATGTTAAAGACTAAAATCAGCCAATGATTTGTATGACCGTATACTCAAATACAAATTGAAACATTAAAATGTTACCTAGGAAACACAAGCTTAGAGGGTTATAAAAAGACCTCAAATGCCTCCCAAATTTTAGTGAAACCCTAGAGAAGTAAAAAA
>NW_022111373.1:36832336-36838970 GCF_000313985.2 Echinops telfairi | reverse complement strand
GCCATGTCAAAATGGCCTTTGGGGTATCCTGCAGGGCTCACATCATGTTCCCTTAAAGAGTTCTTTGAGTTGTGGAAACAAAAAGAAATCCGAAGGGGCACGATCAAACTGTAAAGTAGATGAAGTCAGGTTTCTCAAGGAAATTCTTATGAGACAATTGTTGCAAACCGTGAAGAATGAACAGGTGCGTTATCTTGAAGGAAAACTATTCCTTCTCGATGCAGGTTACCCAGCCTTTTTGCAGCAATGCGGCTTAAATTTTCTTAAAACTTCTTAATAACAAGCTCTTTCATACTCTTTGAGAAAATGCATCAAGATCACTCCTTTAGGAGCCCTAGAATAATCACTTTCTGAGCAGACCCTCTGCCTAGAACTGAGAGCTGCCCAAGGAGACTCCCTCAGAAGCCACTGGGGTTTTTTGGACCTTCTTCTTCTTTTCATTTTCAGCTAAGACATGATTTATTTGAGACTGAAGAGATGATTTATTTTGTGCCTTATGTTAAGTCACAACTGTAAAAAGAACTAGTCCCAAATGTCACAGGTCCAGGGCAATGGATTAAAACATGAGCAAGGCGGGCCTCTCAGGTGCTCATGGTGATCAAATGGAGGTAGAAGTTCAAGAGTCACAGTTTTAGGCAGGAGTCAGCAACTTGTCCCGGCAAACCAGCCTCAGGTTTTCCGTCTTTCCGCTGCTGTGGCTGCCATGGGTGCACACATTAGTGTACCTGGACATCTACCTCACATTTCTCCTCTTGTGCTTCATTCTGGTCATTCACTTGTGTGCTTGGCTCTCATGGTTCAGAGATTTTGAACAAGAAGGCACTATGGCCAAGATCCATGGACCTTCTAAAATTTTTTTTTACTTAAATGCACACTGATGAGAGAACGTATTTACTGACCAAGCTTGTCTGTTGCCATCCGCTAATTGCAGAGACATGTTTAAGCAAATTTTCTTTTGAGTAAACACGTGCATGTATGAACAGAATAGTTTTTTAAATTTATAGCTGTTTTATTTTTACAATTTTTAAATTGGAAGTTAATACTTTTATCATTCCATAGTTCAATCACATCAAGCAACATTGTACAATTGCTCTCACAATCCATTTCCAAACATTCTTTTCCTTCCTAGGATCCTTGACATCACAATCCATTTCCAAACATTCTTTTCCTTCCTAGGATCCTTGACATCATCTTCCTTTTACATCCCGGCCCCCCCCCCAAAGCACCACTGTACCCCACTCCACCCCAAAAGGCCCTTTTTCTACTTGCTGTCCCTACAATGAACTGAATCTGAGTAGCAATCTCTTTTTCACTTATCCTAACAAAAGATGAAAGTTTTTAAGGTGGTGTGGAAGCCAATAAAATCATGAAGATGCCTTGAGTAAGAGTTAGTGCAAAGGCCTTAATTGAAATAGGAGCTGGTTTGACCTCTTGGAGGATTATAAGGAGCCAGCTGTGATGCAGCAGAGTGAATGGAAAGGAGACTAACAGTGGGCCTTGCCAAAGAGACAGGCAAGGAATATGGAGCCTTGTAGGCCAAGGTAAAGACTTTAGCTTTTGCTCTCAGTTAAGTGTGATCCAAAAGAATCATTCTAGCTTCTGTGATGAGTTGAGATAGTGAGAGTAAAGGTAATCCATTCAAGAAATTAGTTACTTGGAGGAGAAGGATGGCAGCCAGAGGAGGTAGGAAGTGATCAGAATTAGGATATAATTTGAAAATAGAACCAACTAAATGTCCAGCAAGTGGGTTATGAGAGAAAGAGGAGCCAAGGGTGATCTCAAGGCCCTTGGGTTGAACAAACAGAAGGCAGAAGTGCATTAACTAGGATGGCTTGGAGGTTAGTAGGAAAAGATACTTTTGTTTTGAATGTGGTATTCCTGTGGTGCCTATTAGATAACAAGGTGTCAAATAAATGTGGATGTTATCGGCACATAAATGGCATGTACACTTATAAATAGAATAACTGTGTGTGAGTGTGTGTAAATTCATCAGATTAGCTAGGTACTATCAGAAATTGTACAAGTTATCCACACCAGAGTAGACCAGATCCACTGCTACTACGTAGATCCAGACCCACAGCAATCCTATAGGGCAGAGCAGAATTGCCCCCACAGAGTTTACAAAGCTGTAATTGCTACCAAAGCAGACTGTCACATCTTCCCATGGAGCTGGGGAGCTCAAATCGCTGCCTTTCAGTTAGCTGCTGAGCACTTAACCACTGTGCCACCAAAGTTCCTAATGATTTTTTTTTTTAAGTTCACCCATACAGGCATACATATATACCCTGAGTAATAAAACAATACATTTATACATAAAGGGCAGCCCAATTCTAAATACATATATTTAGATAAAACAATAACAGTGTACAGGAGCCATTTAGGGCAATTGTAAAGCTGATTTTATTTCCTTAGCCCATCAAAACAGAATTCAGCTTTCATTGCTCCAGTGAACCTCCTCTGTAAAGCCTTCCGGGGATGCTCACAGTACAGGGGACGTTCTGTCCTATATACACCCACTGCTGTTGTTCATTCTTTCAACACAGCACTAAACATGCTGCTTTACAATTCGGCCTAATTCACTGTATGTTCCTCCCTCTGGAGTCAAAACATGCTACTGCAAAATAAGGGACCATGTCCCACGCATCTTTGTGTCACCAATACCTAACACAGGACCAGAGGCCTTTATTAAATACTTATGACTGAATGAATGAACTTGAAATTGGAGCAAAACTTTACAGGTCGTGTAGTTTATTTAAGTTTCCAGAAATTGAGTCACTACTGTTCTTTTTAACTATTTCTAGTGCATGATCTGGAGGTCTGCTGCTACATACTTTAAATTTGAACATGAAATTCATGTAAGCATTGCATTAAAAAAAAATTATTCCTTTCTCCCTCCACCCCTCCACCCCCAGTTAAAGGTCATTTCAGAGCAAGCAGCATAACCAGCACTCTATTTACATATTTGTTCATAAAATAGACAACAGTTTTTAAGGGAAAAAAACCTTTGTAAGTTGTCAGAGTTTTGATGCATGTGGCAGGAATTTTGAGTAGTTCACCCAAATTTTAATGACTGTCTTCTGCTGCAGAAATGTGAATTTGTTAATTGGATTTCTGCTTTTTAAACACACCAATTCAGAACCGAGGCTCTGCTCCTCCTCTTTCACTCTGGCAGGCAGCATAGTCTCTAATTGACTTTTTTCCTAGGACTTTTCTTTCCACCAAATCTCTTTTTTCCCTCCATGTGAGATTTTCAGAGCTCATAACAACCTACAAACGGCACTTAGAGTTAGCAGCACTAAGCAGCCCTGTCACTTTTTTACCCAGCAGGAGCTAAGATTCAGAACGCTTCTTCAATTAAAAAAATAAAATAAAACGTTCCCACTGGTTCACTTAAATAAGAAAAAAGAAAATCAAAGCTTAAATAAATTAAGTCAAATGTGAATGCAAGCAAGGAGACAGTGCTTCATCTAATTAGGCTACTTGTATACTTTTTGCTTTCCTTTGCTCATAGCAAATTCAGAGTTGTACAAAAAGAGACAATTCTTGGGATTTCGAACCAGTCGTCAGTCACTTGCACCCATATATCACACTTCGGTGAGTCAAGAGTTTTGGAAATATAATCCAAGGGAAAGTTTTACAGGCTCATATTGTAAAGAATGAAAAGCAACTAAAACATAATTAATCCGTCTCAAAAACTTATCAATATTCTATCAAGTGACCTGCATACATTGGTCCCTTGATGTCACACTATCAAAGCAAAACAAACAAATTATTTCAAACTCCATATTTTATTTCTAAATGTGCTATGCTGTAAACCAGCGGAATGACATTATCGATTTTGAGCTTAAATAAAATCCAAAATTGTTATAAACCTGTTATGCCTATTCAGGAAAATGACCTCCACCCTCCACTTCTGGTTTCAAATATGCAATTGGGTCTTAGTTTCACATCTAAAATCTCAGAGCCATAAACTCTCATTTATGAGCCTGAGAATAAATATAGCTTCAACTTTAATTTCAGAAATTAGTTTTTTAGTCAGAGAATTGATAGTTGGAAAATATATCTTTGGTGATAGAAACAATTCTGGGGAGCAAATGATAGAATTTTACGAGACAAAGGACTTACTCATTGTAAATACCTTTTCAACAACAAAAATGGCAAATATACATGTAGACCTCAGCAGATGGAACACACTGGAATTAAATGAGAAGAGCCAATGGAGAAGCTTAATATAGCAGTTAGAAGTTGAAGTTGAAATTGGAGAAAATTAAAACAAGTCCATAAAAGTCAATATCTTCTACCTAACTTTGGAGATCATCTCAGGAATAATGTTGGCATGCTGACATTAATGACTGATGACCAGATGAGTTATGGGATGACAACAGGGAGACCATACATGATGAAAGCAAAAATTTGTTCTATAGACACGAAAAGAAACGCAAAAAATGGGTGTCAGATGATGAAAGCAAAAATTTGTTCTATAGACACGAAAAGAAACGCAAAAAATGGGTGTCAGATGAGCCTCTGAAACTTTCTCTTGAACACAGAGTAGATAGAGAAATTACAATGAAATAGCATGGAACAGAAGACTTCAAAGGACAGTTCAAGAAGACAGAGTAAAGCACTACAATGAAAGGTGTAAATGTCTGGAGTTTGAAAACCAAAAAGGATGGACACACTGGGTATTTTCAGATTGAAATAACTGAAGAAAAAAATTAAGCTTTGGGTTGTACAACCCTGTTTCCCCGAAAGTAAGACATTCCCTGAAAATAAGACCTACTTAGAATTTTGCCTCTCACTGAAATATAAGGCATCCCCCTGAAAACAAGGCCCCCCGAAGCTACAATAACTCTGGACTCTGGACTGTAGTGGCCGGTGCCGCAGCACAGCTGGAGCAGACAGGAAGTGCGAGGTCTCTTTTAATAAAACAATAAACAATAATTGTGTACTGTATTCTTCTTCATGGAAAAATAAGACATCCCCTGAAAATAAGACCAAGCGCATCTTTGGGAGCAAAAATTAATATAAGACACTGTCTTATTTTCAGGGAAACAGGGTACTCAGACAGTAGAAGAAACTAGGCCTTGATATATGCTAAAATATGGATGTAATTTAGAGAGACTTTGCTGAATGAAATAAGTCAAACACATAAGGACAAATACTGTATATCACTTATACAAAAAAAAACAAACAAGAAAGACAAATGTGTAGAAACCATCGTTTACTAGTGGTTACCAGGGACACCAGGCAGGTAAGGGGAAAGAGGGCTTTGAGAGTGATGAAAAATTTGCATTGAATAAGGGTAGCGCTGAACCGCTCAATATTTTAATTTCTGTCATAAATTGTACACCTGTAAAAAGTTGAGCTGGTAAAAGTTGCGTGAACGATAAATTTCTAAGTAGCAGCAACAAGTAAAGAATAGCTGCTGAGCCTGTTTATGTACAGCAAAAAAAACCCAACAACCCGTGGGATTTGTTTTCTTGGCTGGGAGGTTTTAAGGTCATGGCTTCATGGGACATCACAGTTAACTGACCTAATAACTTGTTTTGTACTTCTTTTCTCCCTTTTCATTCAATATGTAGTGCTTGCGAGAGACTTTCAAGGTTCAAAATTGGTTTTACTCTCTTGAAATAACAGAGGAAGCTGTAAAGTCAGGAATAGAAGTATGATATATAATGTGTGGCTAATTGTCTCCATGAACAACTACCTCTAAAAGAACTGACAGAAGCCAATTTGTAAAAGTAAAAATTATCATCAAAGATCGATAAAAGAATCAGGGAAAGAGGGACCAGACTTCAACCCAGTGCCCCAAGGTGTGAATGCAACATTCAGGCGCGGAGTAGGGAACTAGTGGAGAGGTCTGGGGGGCTGGCCCCTGTCCCAAATGCTAAGTGGACGCCTGCCCCTCCCCACAGGAGAATTTATTTCAAAGGACAGCACTGAATCTGCAGCTCCTGGAGAGGGACGTTATCTGATCTGAGCACACAGGAGCAGATGAAGGGGGAGGAGGAGAAACTGTAGCATCCTGGCCCACTAGACCTTGAGGACGATGACCCCAATTAGAGCAGCCAGTCCACAGAGAGAACCACATGGACAGCCCTACTATGATACATGATGCCCCTCACTGACATGGCCCTGCGGGGGACAGCACCCGAGACACAGTGTGGGAATTGCATCTGACCTCGCCACACCGAGGCAAAGCACTGGGGTAGTGCAGCGGAACAGCAAAGGAATGGAGCGACAATGTCCCCAGGGAAGGCTGAAGGTGGACTTTGGGGTCAGGGCATGGTGCCCCAACAGATTGGACTGGAAAACACTCCTAAAGGCCAACAAATGATCCCTGAACTAACTACAAGCTTTTCTTTCTTATTGTGTTTTGATTTGTTCTTTGTCAGTGGTTTGTTGTTGTTTTGTATATTGTTGCTTGGCTTTATGCTGTCTTGTTTTTGTGCATGTTATTATCTCCGCAGGTCTGGCTAAATAAGATAGGCTGGATGAACAATCTGGAGGAGAAAACAACGGGACTGACAGGTCCAGGGGGAGATGGGAGGAAAGGAAATGGTGTTAACAAACCCAGGGACAAGGGAACAACAAGTGATCCAAATTGGTGGTGAGGTGGGTGTGGGAAGCCTGG
>NW_022111373.1:36820637-36830849 GCF_000313985.2 Echinops telfairi | reverse complement strand
AAAAAAAAGAATCCTGGATGAAAAGGGGGGAAATGCAGAACAAACCTGGAGATATTCCTGGACTCCAGGCTTCCTGAGTTGATCAAGGTTGGATGACCCCTGAAACTTGCAATTTTTAAACCTTAAATCAAATATCCCCTGATGTCTTCTTAAAACCAAGTAAGTTTAGCTTAATTCATTGTTTAAAAGTTTGCCTTCAATATCATTCTCTGAGAACAAACTGACAACAGCAACTTTCAATACTAGATGAGAACCTGAGGAGGCAGTGAATTTAGGAAAGGAGGGCGAGAATACAACTCCAAGTACATAATTACATAATTATTGTCAAGAATTGTAATATAGTAATGTTTGAATTAGTGTGTGTTTTTTCTATGCATATTCCTAACAGAAACAAACTTTAAAAAAAACTAAAAACGTATAATTTAGAAAACAAAGTTACATTATAAAAATATAAGGAGTGCACTTGGGAATGTAAGCAAAGTGATACTATTTAAAATATGAAAGCAAAGACCTAAGACGGGTCTTTTTTTAAAAAGCCTGCCAACTGCCTTCATCTTATATGTATATATTTATATTACAGCTGGAAGCAACCATTGTGTCAAAGGAGAGATGCCACAAAGAAACTCATTTGTTCATTTTACTTGTTATGACATCCACAAACTAAGTCCTTGGAAAGATGAAATAATTTATTTCACTAGTGTCACAATGAAACCTCCTGCTGCAGTTGTGGAAAGGAAAACATTGCACAAACAAGTATACACTACAAGTAGAGTGTGAGTAATAGAGCTATAAAATATAAAAAAGGTAGCCTGGCTGAGTAGGTATTATGAACTTAACAGGGTGGAAAAAAAAGTGATTAAATTGCTATGGCCTATATAGGCATTGCCCATACTAATTTACATAAACAAAAATCAAAGTCACTAATTTGAGCAGCAGAACAATATATAAAGTAGAACGATATATTTTGATTCACTATACTGTTATAGTAATGGTTTAAAAATGATTTAATTTTAAAAACACATGGTGGCATAGTGGATTACAGTTGAGCTGATAACCACAAGGTCAGCAGTTCGAAAACACTCAGTGGTACAAAGGGAGTCTTTCTACTCCCTTAAGATTTAGTCTCAAAACCCCATTCTGTCCTCTACGGTAGCTGTAAGTTGGAGGTGACTCAATGGCAGTGCGGTTTTTGGAGTTGTTCAGTGTGTTGTTAAATAAACCATTAAATAACCTTTAAGGAGTCAACCTTAGGAGCCCTGGTGGTGTTGTGGTTACATGTTTGGCTGCTAACTGAAAGGTCAAGAGTTCCAAACCACCAGCTGCTCTGTGAGAAACAGATGTGTTCCACTCCCATGAAGAGTTACAGTCTCAGGGACTCACAGGGGCAGTTTTAGCCTGTCCTATAGGATCACCATGAGTGGTATCCACTCAATGGCAGGGAGTTTGGTTTTCTGAAAGGGGTCAACAAGCAAAGGGGAAAATAGCATTGAAGAGCAGATAAACAGTTATTAATCTCTGAATTCAGCATTGGCACTCAGGTGGGGGAAAGGTTCGTAAAATTTTTAAAATTTATTTTCATGAAACTCATTTTATACTTTTATCCAAAAAGAAGAATATGAGTCCATCAAGCCTAAAGCATTATGAGGGACTTTTGCACACAGTGATGAATATCATTGTTACTTACTGTTAAAATTTTTTCAGCTGCTTCCTTAATATGTGCCAAGTACTTTTCCTCTATCAACCCTCAAAGTAGTTACTGCCTATTATTATTTCACTTTATAGACAAGGAAACAGGAGCAGAGACATTAGGTGATTTGCCCAAGATCATACCATTAAGCTTTAATAAGTGCAATAAATGCTGGTTTGTTATCCACTGTAAACTTCTAAGGAGAGAAAAATCAACTAACAGATCATACCAGGCCTAGATACTTGCCTATCTTCTCACCAGTCAATTTTTTACTCAATTTTTAACTGACAATAGGCACAAAGGACCAAAAGCATGGTCATCCAACATGTACTCTGTAACATTCACCAGGGAATATTCCAGAACTTAATGAACTTAAGACATATATTTTCCATATCTCAGAATATCACACAAGCACCTGTAAATAAGCAGAAACTAATGAAGTCATAATCCATTGCTAAGCAGCAATACCACCCTTGATATAGTAAAATAGTGTTCTTCCTTTAGAATAAGACATTCTAAACTGATCAGTTGTTTAGAAATATGAAAGGCCAAAAAGTTCATTGTCCACTTCTAGTCTCTGAATAAACAAAAAAAAGGAAGTTGAAAATTGAGTTAGCTGCTTGAATGAACACTCTTTCAGTTACTTATGTTAAATTGACTGAAGAAAAATCAATTTTCTTTTCCCCTAAAATACACTTCGTATTTTCAACCATAAGCACTTTTAAAATACATGCTTTTCGAAAGTCCTTTAAGGAGCCACAGTGGTGCTCCTTGGATAAAGAATTTGTCAGCCTGCTTCCCAAAATATTTGTTGCCTTGGAAATCTTGGGGAAGCTCCACTCCATCACCTAGGGGACCGGTAAGCTGGAATTAACTCAGCATCAGTGGTTTAAATGTGATTCAGACACATGAAAATATCAGAACTTTGGGCATTTGGTTAGGCTGTCTGTTAACTTATTAAAAATGCCCCAAAAACCTCCACCAAATTCCAATCGAGAATGTCCCAAGAATTCATTTACCATTTATAAATGAGTAAAGCATCAGTAATGACAAATGTAGCCTCAAAATTAATATTAACAATGATACATCCACAGCTTTGAAACATTATCAAGATTCTTAAAAGGAAACACATTATATTCTGAGTTAAAACATATGTAGATTTTTCATAGATCATTAAAAAATAAACTCAACTTTTTGCCAAAAATTATTTTCTATCATCCTTAATAGTGATTTAAGATAAGGTCTTTCAGGCTACTGATTGAAATAATTTTAAATCACTAGACACTAGGCAAAATATTACAGACTTGTGACATTAAATTTGGAAAGCTAAAGCATTACCTATAAAATGATTTTGACCTTGGTCTGCTTTATTCATTATTATAGAAGTATCCAAATATAACAAAAATGAGAATGGTAAAATGAACCTTACATTGTATCGTCCAGTAACAATTACCTATATTTTGCCACTTTTGTTTCCTTATCAGGCCACCTAAACTTTTCCCCTCCGGTCTTCTTTGAAATATTTTAAGCTAAAGCTGCAATATCACATAATGTAAACAGTAAATAACCAACTATATATCTCTGGCAAAAAATTTTGAATGCAACATGCCACTATCACTCCTATAAGAATTTATATTCAAATTTCTCAATAATCTCTAAGATATATTTCTAACACTGGTCGGTTTCACTTAGTGTCCAAGCAAAATCCTCACATAGCATTTGATTATTATATTTAAAATACTTCACTTTAAAACGTGTTCACTATTTTATTATAACATTAGTTTGCACACAACTTGGTCATTTGGCCACCTTACTGTCTTATAATCTAGATTATTTATTATATTTAAAATACTTCACTTTAAAATATGTTCACTATTTTATTATAACATTAGTTCGCAAAGAACTTGGTCAATTGGCCACCATACCTATAATCTAGATTATAGTTCCGAAATTTATTTGATATCTTACCCTCCTTTATAAAAAGAAGTACCCAGGACTCCTAGTAATTAAAATTCTTGTGCTGTAGGCCACAAACTAAGATAAGGTGGAGACACCTGCTGCTGAAGGCCCCGGGCTAGTTCCAGCCCCAAGAAGGTGGTATCACCCACTTTGGGAGACACTGTTCTAGATGATCTGATTCGAAATGGATTGTGCTATCATTAGTCTACTGCTCTAAATCCTGGATTTCCTAAAGTTGGGCAATTAAATCTATTGGCAAAATTAGATTCCAGTTACATTTTCAGGCAAGAGCAGTATATAAAGTATGTAAAGGTGCTGGCTATTTCCTATTGCAGGACCTCATAATGTACTTTTAAAAATTGGTATCAGCTATGTTCCTAAGTTCTTTTATAGAAATGTGTATTCACATTAGCGGGTTTAACATTCATTTGTAATCACTGCTAGGATCCATTATTTCACATTAACTACAAAATTATAAGTTTCCCAATTCTTGCATTCATTGACTAGGATTCTTCTCTACAGAAGAATTTTTTTCTTTAAGAATATTGTAGCTTCATACCAGATGAATCTTATGTGGAAATTCGACTGGGTGAACAGGATTATATCTCAAACACACCTGTAAACCTGAAGCCCACAACTGAAAATTCATGGTGTTTGAAGAAGACAGCATGCCAAGAGTAGTAAACTATTGGTAGATGGGAAAACAAAGACTTAGTCGATCTATGCCCTACTTGCTATATTAAGACACAATATTCTAGCATTGTCATGGTCATTGACATTGTCAGTGATTATTATAGTAAATTTTGCCTGAGAGCCACCTCCCATTGTTTGTGAAAACAGCATCCAGCCACAAAAGGATTTATTCTACACAGGTGAATAATTAATTCAGGTACTGTGATATGTAGTTAGCCTACACTGGTCCAATATCCTTGCCTCAACAATGTCTTAAAAATTAGTACCGGGCGCTAATCAATGACACTATTTATGGAAGATCCTTATGGGCCAGGGACATGATCAATAAAAGATTCTCTACCATAAATTAACAAAGAGGTCTCTAACGGAGTCAAAGGCAGATAAAAAACATACATCCAGGAACAGATTCTGGGCTGGCAACAAATTCCAGATCCAGTTTAGGAACAATTAGTTCACACAACGTGTCCTTGCTTGATATGTACCCTCAATGAAGGAAACACGGAAGATATAGGTACTAGAGCAACGGGTGATGAAGAAATTAGATGGGCGGTGTCTGGGATCTTAAAGGCTTGTTTCTAAACAAGCAGCCATCTAAGTGAGATGTCAACTAAGTCCACATGGAAGAAGCACAACAACATGCATGACCCAAGAATTGTACACTATGTAACACAAAACTCATGGAAGGAATAGTACCAAGGCTAAAACAGTGTGATTCTGGTTTGCAGAAGGCTATGGATAACAGTGGAAACCCAAAATCCACTTGTGAGATCTACAAAGGAAATAAGCCTCCAGTGATTTTCCTGTCCATAATTAAGGGATGGGAACAAACTTATCACCAAACAGAGAGTACTGGAGAGATGACTATAGATCAAAATGATAAACCCAACTTGAATGATTAAAACCTCATCACTTGATTACCCCTCTGATACACTTTGGACCTGATCTGGTTTTCAATATGTTTTGTGTGTATGTTTTTTTAAATTAGGGGTTATCTCTGATGCATTTTGTCATTGTGGGTAGCCCTCTTGAATTGTTATTATAGGTTTTACTGTTTGGGGGTGGATGAAATCTAGGATTAATGAACCTACAGAGACAAGTAGAATGAGGGGAGGGGAGGAGGATAAATGGGAGCTATTATCAGAGTTCAAGAAAGAAAATGTTTTGAAAATTATTTTGGTAGCAAGTGTACAATACTGCTTGAGGTGATTGAACTATGGAATGGTATGATACTTGTAAAAGATCCCAATTAAATTGTTTTAGGGGGGGCTGAAATCCCATGAGGCAACTGGATATGTCTACAAAGTAAAGCATTTGTAGCTCCTAGTTATTATCTATATTTACATATTCTTGGTTGCTGATGTGAAATACTAAACATAGCAGTAAGGAAATAAAAATTGTATTTACTTTCATGTTTTCTATTCAATAAGCAGACCTATTTAAATTTCATGATTCTGAAATCTTGATTAAAAACACAATTTTTGTTTAAAAACAAAAAGAATATTGTAGCTTCTCTCGTGATTCTCAAACTTTTCACTAATTTTTAGAGTATGAGTTCCTATCCTATTATGCTGCAAAGAAGACTGACCTGACTTTATTTTATTTAATAACTGTATTGAGATAAAATCCAAAAATTAACGCCATACATATTTAAAGTAAAAATATGATAAATTTTGGCACGTTATTGCTGTTGTAAGGTGCCTTCTAGTAGGTTCCAATGCATAGTGACCACGTGTACTGGTATAACAGAGGGAAACACCACCCAATCCTGCGCCCTGTTCACAATGATTGCCATGTTAAGACCATGGGAACGACTACTGTGTTAATAATCCATCTATCTCCTCAAAAGCCTTCTTCTTTTTCCATGACCCCATACTTTTTCAAGCTTGATGTCTTTTCCCTCCAAATACCCTGTACAAAGAACACGAGTCAAAGAATCATCCCTCTTTTCCAGGGGTGATTCTGGCTACACTTCCTCTCACACAGGTTTATTGATTATTAAGAAAGCCTACGGTATATTTAGTAGTCTTTATCAACACCATAATTCAATAGCATCTATCTCCTTCCAATATGGTTTCCCAGATTTAATATATAGTTTGTGCCTAACTTCAACATTTCTTCTTTCCCATTTAGTTATTCTACATTTAAGAACAAATTTCATTTTGGAAATGTTGATAGCAACATATATATAAGCGTGCTTAATACAATTGAATGATGGGTTGTTATAAGATTTGTAAAAGTTCCCCAATAAAATGGTTAATTAAAAAAAGATGTTCTTTGACCTTTTGCTTTCTTTAAAAACCCTCGCGGAACTGTCAGGTATGTACTGGGCTGCTAACTACAAGCTTGGGATTTAAACGTACCAGCTCCTCTATGGGGAAAGATGAGGCGATCTGCTCAGCCTTGGAAACCCTTCCAGGGACACTATGAGTACGTATCAACTGAGTGGAAATGAGTCCTGGTTTTTATTTATTTATGATACCTCTGATGTCACCCCACAGTTCATCTGTTCTTCAGTCATTAGTGCTGAATGCATCAGATCTATTCTTGAGCTGGTCTTGAGTATATTCAGGTGAAATATATTCAACATCATATTTTCGCTTCTGTGTACCTTTTAAAAATTTCCTTCAGCTTAAACTATGATTTAAATTAATTAGTAAGCTTTGCCATTCCATGGGTATAAAACAAGCCAGTTTAGAAGCAGGAGCATATAAAGCTAAAACACCAAGAAAGTGTATGTGTGAGATCCCTCCGTGATGTGGTGGTGGCTTTGAGTGAAGTGGGGATAACAGCAGAGGCACAGGAGGCCACGATACCAAGACCATGAGAGAGATTGGTGGGTTGCCTGGCCCACTGAGTAAGTAAAGCTGAGTGCTTTCTGACAAGAGGCTGCCTTGCAGAGTGGGGGGACCTTTGAGTATTTATCAGCACTAAAAAGAACTTTGTACTACTTGTTCGCAGTAGTTTGTTAATCTGTTGCAGTGACCACACCTAACAGAGAGGTAAAGTGCCACAGGACAGACATCTGTTGTCAGAATAGGATAAAGAATGGCCGGCAGAGGCATCTCTGACCTCTGCCTTATAGGAACCATCCTTGGATAGATATGGAGTTGAATGCTCCTTCTCTCTTTTTTATAGGGAAAGGAGGTGGGATGTGGCCCCCACACTACTTCTTCACCAACCTTGCTTGAGTCACACTTTAATCTCACAGGAGATAAGGAGAAAGAAGCAAGTCAGAGAAGGAAGTAGGAAAAAGAGGGGGATTTGACGACCAACAGAAAGAAGAGATGGGTGCAGAGTGGGTATTGTGGACCTGGGATCTCACTGGGAAAGTCCCAGACCCAGGAGACAGAGAGCTGAAGGGCACGGCAGAAATCAGGGGCACTCTGATTTAGGTTTCCAACCACAGTCCAGATTCTCTCTGGATTCTCATTCACCAGTCATGGCAGTTTAGCAAGCTAACCCTATGGTGTCTGATACTGAAAGAATCTATCTGAAGACCACAGATACGTCAACAGAGTCCAGATGCAATTAAAAGAATCAAAATAAAAGGACACTCTAGGGACATAATAAGGTTATCGTATCAGTCTACTTACTTTCAACCCTATGATTTTTCCTTTGGATTAATATTGTAAGGTTTTCACTATTTCCCCCCCATTTTCCTTTCTAATTTGCTAAAAATGACTTATTTTCTTTTAAATGAGAAACCCTCACATTCCCTTGCATGCCATTGATTCCTGCATCCATAGACTCGTAAGAGCGAAAGAGGTAGATTATCTAAATAAAGACACGTAATTTAATGAATAGGAAAATGAAAGCACAGAAGAATTTGCTTCGACTAGCAAACAAAGAACTAGGGACTAGCTAAAGTTGTAAGAAAGTTTATCTAAAGCATGTAAAGAAATAAACATCTTTTGACCATCTGTATCACATAAATTATGTAGACTATATCACATAAAATTTTTAAAAAGTATAACTGGGGCATCTACATATTTTCTAGGGGCATTACAGTTGCGAGAACTTCAAAATGTTTGTGGAAAAGGGGGATAAAAATAATGAAAAATTTCCATCAAATTTTGAAGCCCCCTTGTATATTTACAAACATTTTGTGAGTGGTTGCTATGAATACCAGAATGCACATATTTTCTAACAGAAAGTTTTTATTTTATTAAAACTTGAATTCTACCTTCAAGTTTCTGTTATGATTGAATTGTGACCCCACCCCCACCCCATCCCATTAACTGCTCTCCTGCCCAAGGAAATGGTGAAATGTTAACACCTGGTACCTGCAAATGCGATCTGGTTTGGAAACAGGAGCTTTAAAGAGCTTAAAAGTTGACGTAAGGGTGTGCTGGAGTAAAGCAGTGTCCTCATCAACGGGGGGTGGGGGGGTGGGGAAGAGAAACAAAGGGAGAAGGGTCAAGTGAAAATGTGTCTACAGCCAGAGACTACCTGGGGCTACCAGAAGCTGCGAAAGGAAAAAACAAAAACAAATCCTGCAGCAATTGGGAGAAAATATGGCCCTACCAATACTCTGAATTTAAGCTGCTAGTTTCCAGAACTGTGGACAATACATGTCTGTTCTGAGAAGCCACTCCGTTTTTGGTAATTTGTTACAGTAACTCTGGGAACCCTAAACCATGTTCAAGAGATGAAACTATTAAATCAATTTAGAAAGCCTACACGCACTTCAAATACCACCTTGCCTTTCTTCTTGTGAACCCAAGACACTAATATGACTCTACAGCTGTTTCACAGAGAAAACCTTTCGTTGAGGGACACTTTGTTCCTCTGTGCAGTGGTTTTGACATGAATCCCGTAAATTCTGACTGCTGGCAGGCCAAACCAGCAATCCTTGTCTATAATCTTCAGAAGAACCTTCACAGCATATTTAACCTTTGAACACAGACATTTGTTGTAATTGCTATTTTGTCTCAAAGAATAACTTTGATATTTTTAAGTACCAGCATACGATAATTTTTGGCAATCTCAAAGTGCTCAAGAAAACACTTACTGATCTAATAAGTCTTGTTTTGCCTGTAATGAGTAATTTCAAGTGATCATAAAAATGTCACATATGGTCATTATAACACTGATTGTGCACAATATGTTTTTCCAAAGATATTTCTACTCAATGCCATTAACAACATTAGCTGTGACTAGAAAAACATCCATCTACCAAGATGTTGAGGCCAAGGTTATAGAAAATGAATAAAAACTGATGGCTACATATGGTTTTCATTACAGCAAGCTGTTATGATAGATCAATAATTGGGAATAGCACATCTATCTCTTCTTCTCTTGAGTTAGGCCTTGATCCTCAAAATGTAATTAAAGTTAATCAATCATTTATGACACTGAGCATTTATGGGCTCAGATGGAGACACAGAACAGCGAGTTAATTTTTTAACTCAAAGCTTGTACTTATTTTATAGCAATTTATATACTATAGAATCTACTTTAATATTAAAACAGTTTGTTGTTGTTGTTTTTATCACATGCTCTGGACTCAATAAGGAACCCAGGTGGCAAAAAGACTAATCCCTTGGCTGCTAAGAGGAAGTTAGACATTTCAAATCTACCAGTCACTGCCTGGGGGAGGGCTGGGTGGTCTGCCCTAAGTAAATTACAACCTAGGAAATTACATGGGGCAGCTCTACGGTGTCCTATAGAGTGGCTCCGAGTCGGAACCAACTCTACGGAACCAACTCTACGGAACACAGCAGCGATCCAAGCTCTTCATGAAGCCATGGACCTTACATGATGGGGCTTCAAAATCTTTGTGGAAAATTTCCATTACCTTTTAATTCCAATTTCCATCAGCTTTCTGAAGCTCTGTAATATGGATCACCTCATTTTAATACCTTGGAAAATAA
>NW_022111373.1:36817264-36820537 GCF_000313985.2 Echinops telfairi | reverse complement strand
GGAGGGCTGGGTGGTCTGCCCTAAGTAAATTACAACCTAGGAAATTACATGGGGCAGCTCTACGGTGTCCTATAGAGTGGCTCCGAGTCGGAACCAACTCTACGGAACCAACTCTACGGAACACAGCAGCGATCCAAGCTCTTCATGAAGCCATGGACCTTACATGATGGGGCTTCAAAATCTTTGTGGAAAATTTCCATTACCTTTTAATTCCAATTTCCATCAGCTTTCTGAAGCTCTGTAATATGGATCACCTCATTTTAATACCTTGGAAAATAAATTCTCGGTGTCTCAGCCAATAATTGGCAAGATCAGGATTGAAACTCAAGCTGACTTCAGAACTTATGCTCTAAACAACCATACTTCATTGCGATAGTCCTGGGTAATTTGTAAACATTTGTTCTTTTCTGAGAGCGGAAAGAACGGCATTATTTTGGGCTGTAAGGCCAAAGAGATCCAGCCCAAAGAGACCTTGGATCTTACCTGCTCTGTTCATCACTGAGCTGCTGTCTTAGTCATATAGTGGTGACATAAAAGAAGTACAAGTGGATTTTTTAACAAACAAATTTATTTTCCCACAGTTTAGGAGTCTAGAAATATTAGCTTAAGGGTCTGGCTTTAAAGAAAGGCTTTCTGTGGGCCCCGGGTGAAGTCCCTGCCTTTTTTTCTCTTGCTTCTATCCCTTGGCAACTAGAGTGATCCTCATGTGGCATGGCATCTATTTTTTTCCATCTCTGCTTGCTGGCTTAACCTGAACATTTTTTCCAACAGTTTTCATAGCATATTATTCACATCATACCATTCAAATACATTATCATATAATTCACATGATACAATCACATCATGAAGAGCTGTATAATCATCACTATAATCAGTTATCTCAGAAGAGATTTAGCTAAGGCATACCCTACACTAATACCCTCATTAGTTAACAAAGAAAACCCATTTCCAGATGGAATTATAACCACAGATACAGGGGTGAAGATTTACAACACATATTTTGAGGGGACACAATCTATAACATCTGCTTAGACAACAGCTGAAATATGAACAAAGATTGAATTAAAAGATTACTCAACTATTAAGTGGAAAAGCAAGGTTCACAACCATTCCACTAAGAACTATATGATATAGTTAAAAGTAAAGCACTGATAAATGTCTGATAATATATATGCATATTTTATAATAGTCAGATTTTCTATGATATGTATGTATCATTATCTTATAGCTCTGGAAATCAGAAGAAATGAAATACTACAAAATAATTTGTATTTTGATGATTACTAAAATATGATATGCTATATTTGATGTATAAGTTAACTATCTGAACTATAAGGTTCATTATTTACATAAATAACTTCTCAAAAAAATAAATAACTTCTCTTTAAAAAGTGTTAAACCTGCATATTCAGAGCACTCAAATAATGAATCAAATCAAATAGTGAACATATTCACTTCTCAAAAGACCTATATTTATAGGATCCTGAGACACGTGAGCAGTTAAAACCTCAATTCAAAATGTCTTCTATATACAATATAGCAAGTTAACACAAAGGATTCCTATCAGAGGCATGGAAATGCAACGCATACATGTCCTAGTCTTCAACAATGTAAAGGAGCCCTGGTGGTACAATGTTTAAGCACTCAGCTACTCAATAAAAATTAGTGGTTCAAACCCACCAGCTGCTCTTCAGGAAAAAGAAGTAGAAGCCAACTTCCATTAACATTTACAACCTTGAAAACACTATGGGGCAGTTCAACTCAGTATTACAGGTTAGTTATAAACTAGAATCAACTCAAAAGCAATGTGTTTTGGGTTTTACAAGCTTCTTGTTCAAATAAATGTTCTTTTTCTAAAAGAACAGGTTTAGCATTGTTACAAAAAAAAAAAACAAACAACAAAGATTAAATGCTATCAAGCACTAGTACATACAGTGAGTTCTCCATGAGACTAATTCTGATTCAAGGACATAGAGCAACTTTCACGCATACCACCCAATGAAAATCAAAAACACCAAGAAGAGTTAGCCATGGTATCTACCTTGGTTAGGTGGATGACTCCTTTAGAAGTAACTGAACAGCCCATGAAGCCAACATACTGAAGTTCAGGACAATGCTCAGCAAATGCTTTCACGGACTGATCTGTCACCTAGGAAAGGGGAACAAAGACAGTTATCTAACGAGACAATCAACAAACTCTAAGATGTGGAGCTTACAATTTCCCATTGCCCAACTTTACATCATTAATATACTCCTTCCCTTTGGTTCATTCAAATCAGCATACGAACATACTATTTATCTCCTGAGTTTTGAGGAGAGAAAAAAAATTCTCCCTGTCCCCATCTCCTCACTGTTTTCTATTCCCACATTATGTTTGTCGTTCTTTCAAATAAACTCTTCAAACAGAGGCTGGACCTGGCTGTCTCTACATCTTGCCCTTCTTCTCTTTAAATGTATGTATTTTTGTTGAAATATAATTCTCATACCATAAAATTCCCCTTTAAAAGTACAGAGTTAATACTGAGAATTATATCAAAAAGCGACTATGATCACACATACACACACACCACACACTAAGAGAAAATAAAATGGCTATTATAATACGCAGCTTCAAAAACCAAATGTATTAAAATAATACAAAGGTGCTATATAGTTTGTTGAAAAAGAAATCTGATGAATGAGGAGGAAAAGAAATAAAAATAATTCATTTGCCATATGTGTATAAGCCAAATTTTTCAGCACATTTTTTATGCAGTTTGAGCACAATTAACAGATATTTAAACACCACACAGGCTAAGATTTCTTGATTTAGAGGATTAGTAGCATGGTCTCATGAGACATTTCAGTCATTTGGCATAATATCATTCTTAAAGCTATATTCCATATCCTAGTTTGGTGAGTAGTGTTTTCGGTCTTAAAAGTTACAAATAGCCAACTGAGGTACCCCTATTGATTTCATCTCATCCAGAGGGAAGCTAAAACTTAAAAGAAAGTAATTTATAGGACAAATAGTTTACACAAACCACAGCCTCATTTACCATAAGGACTAAATGGTCCCAGCTACAGGAGCCGTGCATTATTTAATGTGGCTTGTGTTAGTCTGGGTACTTTGGAGAAACAAATCCACAGCAACTCATGTATAAGAGAGAGTTTTATGTAAAGAAAATGTGCATCATGAAAACATCCCAACCCAATGCTGCCCAAGCCCACAAGTCCAACATTAACCCATTAACCCAACACCAGTCCACAAAGTCCTCCACCTCACAAAACAGA
>NW_022111373.1:36801560-36815654 GCF_000313985.2 Echinops telfairi | reverse complement strand
TGAAGCAGGGAACTGCTAAGGCAGCAGCACCCGGTGCAACCATCACAAAACAAGAGACCCGAGAACTAGAAAGGCGAGGTTCACCACCCATTTATCCCTCCGCCTTTCAATTAGCCCCACATGTGATTATTGGCCAGGCTGGCACAATTAACTAACTCATGGCTCTTCCAGACAAAGTCTCTAACTCCACTCAAATGAGTTTTCCTGCAAGGATCTGGTAAGAAGGTGGGGGAAGAAGATATGGATAGGATTCCTTGGAATGCCATCCTGCTACATACAAATTCCACCCAGCTCATCCTGATGAGAAGCAGGAGGATGGGGGTTCCCAATACCAGCTAAGAGGCAGGAGTTCAGTGCATCCTCTACAACTGAGATCCCTGAGCAGTGAACCTCCTGGATCTAGAACACAGCTATGGCATCAGAGGAGCAGCAGCAGAGCCAGGAGCCAGCACAAGGAATAGAGTGATGGACTTCCCAGTCCACGAAACAAGTAAAGCTGAGTGCTTTTGGCTAGGAGGCTGGTTTGTGGAGTGGGGTGCCTCTGAGCACTTATAGGGGGATCTGGGTTGCTGACCTACAGAGCCTGAGCTGAACGTCTTTGGGTTGAGGCTTAGAGCAGAGTGGTATGCTCCTTTGGGCATTTATTAACGGACATGAAAAAAATTAGTGATATGTCTGATAAACAACTGTATCCTCGTGCTCGCTTCGGCAGCACATATACTAAACAACTGTATCCTCAGCATTTCTCACTGGCATTACAACCTGTTAACTTGCATAATAAACCCTTTAATCATGAATGTGTCTGTGAGTTCTGTGTAGCCATCGAAATGGATATTAGAGCCTAGATATAAAGTAGAAAATGGCTACTTAAATTAACACACCTTTACCGCTCAAAAAACAACTCTTGAATGCAGAATTCAATCAAGTCAAGAAAGGTAGAGAATACCTATTAAGACAACACACCAGCTACTATGACCACTCAGGTCAGAATATATGGACCCTGGTCAAATGGGAGAAAAATGTGGACCAGAACCTCAAACTCCTAAAAGAAAGAAAAAAGAACAATGGGATGAGTAGAGACTGATGACTCCTCAAGGCTATTGACAAGATATTCTTCAAACCTAACCTGAGGTCACCTTGTAGTTAATAAACAAATTGGCTCACAAATTAATGACACCATAAATTTTGTGTTCCTTTAAAACAAATCACCTATCTGAGACTAAACAGGTAACAATTACCTTAACAATTATGTAAGGGACCAGGGAAACTGGAAAAGATAGGGAATGACCAATGATAATGCCCATGTATTGTAAAGAATAGCAAATTACACTAAAATAAGTGTGCAGAAATTGGTGAATTGTTGAATGGGAAACTAAACTGCTGTATAAACATTCACTCTAACTACAATAAAATATTCCTTATTAAAAATATACTATTATTAAAAACATAGATGATCAGGCCTTTTTCAGCAAAAATGGTGGGGCCTAAAGCTCTGTATTTGTACAAACTCCAAGTACATGAAAATCTGAGAGCCCAATGCTGCAAGGATCTTATATAAATGGTATCTGGCATATCTACTAAGTCCTGTTATAAAGGACGAGCAGGATGAAATTCATTTTCTTTGTCTTCGCTCAGCCCCCAACAAAAGCCATGTTATGAAACATTCTTCATGTTATGAAGAATATTATAAACCACACTTGTACTTTATAAAAGGTCCAAATATTTTTTACCATACATTTCCAATTCACTTTGCTCACAGTAAAAATAAAAGAGTAAAGTTAAGTAACTTTGTTAGTCTGTCAAACTTGGTGGCCATTGTATCTCCTTCACATTAGCTTTAATATGGGTGACTTATTTCGTATCTTATCTATTCTGAACAGATATTGGAAAACAAAGATATGTTGGCAGCATGAATTCTAAAACAATCACGCTGAACATTTTCCTGAAATAAAAAAACCAACAGCACCTATGGTACATCTGATAAAAGATTAATTCTGTCCTCAAAAGTACAGTATGCTTTAGCATATTAAGACTAAAGATGCCATTGATAAATTAAAGATGGGCTCTCTGACAGACAACTTTCCAAAGGCATTTGAGGACTTTTCTCCTGTGGAACTGCTTGGGGTTTGCTTTCAACTGCCAAGCGCAGAGGGCGACCAGGGCTCCTGGTGGGCCTGGAGCTCTGCATCTACTTTATTTGAGACACTTCCCATGAGATCCTGAGAGGCAGTCTAAGTTCTGTGCACGTTCCAAGGGCTGGCACTCAGAGTGTGGTCCTCAGAAAAACAACACTGGGTGTCAACTGAGTCCTTGTTAAAAATAGAGAATCACAGACCCAACCCTAATCTTCAACTTAGCAAAAACCCAGGTGAGCCTTACACTAGCTAAGGTTTCAGAAGTACTGTTCTTCTAGGAAGGAAGAATTATGTCATCTTCTTGAGCTATGATGAAGTAAAAACTGAATGGCTATACCATAAAGTACTGAGAGAATATTTGACAATTTTATTGAAGTATAATCTATACCTCATAAAATTAGCCAATTTCAAAAGTATAGTTCATTAAGTTCTAATGTTATACAGATGTGCAATCATCAACCAATTCCGTTACTCCCAAAATTCCTTTATGCCCATATGTAATCAGTTCTAGCACCTGGCTTCCAGCACCCAATGATATGTACCTCTATAGTTTTGTCTTTTCTAGAAATTTCATATACGTAGAATTGTAAAATATATAGGTTTCTGTGTCAACCTTTTAAATGTTTTTGAGACTCATTCATGCTGTTGCACGTGCGAGTACTTTGTTCATCTTATTGCTGTGTAGAATTCCATGTTAAGAATTTACCACATTTGCATATTAACCAGCTGATTAACACTTTGTTTCTAACATTGAACTTTTAAAAACAATGCCACAATGAGCATTCCCATACATGTCTTTGTATATACATTCATTTGTCTTTGTTAAATATCATGGAATTGCTTTTGCCCCCCTTTTAAAACTAGGTTGCTGTAATGAATTGATTTCTAAAGCTCTCCCTCAAATTTGCATTAGAATTCTAATCACTGTAGGTATGGATGTAATCATGTTTGGAAATAATGGGTTTTATTCTCTCTGCTATGTCGATAAGGAAGGTCCTATCAGTGTAGAGTGTCTTTGACCTGATAACTTTTGAGATATAGAAAGTGCAGACTAAAATCCCAGATAATCCATAAGAAAGTCTTAGAACTAATAGGTGTCAGGACATAAGACCAACACACATGAAAAACAAAAACAGAAGGGCGTTTATATTCAAGAATGAGAAATCTGACAGGAAATTTTTACTCAGTGGATCATAAAAAGGAACACAAAAAATGTATTTGTCTTTTCAACTCTTTCAAAACCTATATGAATATTTGCAGTGCAATCAATGATTCAATGTGGCTCTTCTACCTCTTCTTGGTGACTCCCACTCAATGACTTTTTCCTGATGGGTCTGGGTAAGAGAAGCTAGAGAAGACACTGATAGGATTCGGTTTGAGTGACTGTTGCCAACTATAATTGTGATCACAGTCCTGCTGGGTATAAAAATGATCATCTAAGAAGCAGGAAGTGGGATCTCACGACTAGCAAAAGGAATGGAGCTCATTCTTCGGACCTCGAGTTCCCTGTTCCCAGCCCTCCTTGATGCGGGAGGGCTGACACCAGCGGCGGGGCAGGAAAAGGCAGCAACAGCAGGACCTGGAAGAGCCTGAGACAGAGCGATGACTTCGCAGCCCACAGACTAAGTACAGCCGAGTGTTTAGAGAGGAGGCAGGCTTGTGGAGTAAGGTGCCTCTGAACACTTAACTGGGGAAGCATTGGTTTCACACAGTTGGGTCTTAAAAAAGTAGTATGCCCTTCAGGCATTCGCATAGCCCTAAAGAGCTTTGTAACATTGCATAAAACAAGGCAGAAGCCAGGCCAAGTGATTTAAGTCATAGTGTGGCCTGCCAGCAGCCATGACAAACTGTACTGACTGAAAAATAGTATCCCGGGCATGTATTGTACACTGTTAATTTCTCAGATAAACCCCCTATCCCTGAGCATCATCTGTGAGTTCTATGTGACCATCGCAATGAATTATAAACCAAACCAAACTCACTGCCACCAAGTTGATGGCAACTCACAGCAACCCTATAGTACAGGGTAGAACTGCACCCCTTGAGTTTCTGAGATAGTAACCTGTGATCACAGTGCAACTTGTAACCACTATGCCACCAGGACTCCTTGCAATGAATTATAGAATCTAGCCAAAGGTAGAAGGTGTCGTGGGTGGAAGAGTGAGTACTGTAAGAAAAATACTACTTTTTTTTTCAGCTTCACCTTACTTTACTTTTCTATATCATAGCTTTCATGGGATTCTGTATATATGTTTACTAGAAAAGGCTTTCTCATTTGAAATTGCAATATAAAAACAGAACTTAGCATCTGACACACAAAAAGTCAAATATGGAGATAAAAAACAATTGGTATGGATTCATAATGTTCCTCAATTAGTTCATCATTATGCTTTTTATCTACTAAAAACTTCATAACTTTAATCAGTTTTCTCAAACCACCTAAAAGTAGATTAAATAAAAATGTATTCACCTAAAAACATGATTAGAAAATAAATAGACCCATTTCCTTGAGCAACATGATTAGGTTCTGAGATATGGTCAATTAATTAATATGGCCCTTCTAGCTATAACTCCTTATGTGTATATTACAATTCGGGATTCTATACATGTGGCTATGATCCCACTTAGGAAGCAGTGGGTTAAGATTTTTGCTGCTAACCAGTTCAAAGCCAGCTGCTTTGTGGGAGAAAGATGAAGCTTTCTAATTAGTCTTGGAAAGCGACAAAGACAGTTCTATTCTGTTATGTAGGGTCACTATGAGCCCGTATGGCACCAATGGCAGTTGATGTAGTTTTTTAGTTCTCTGTTATAGAATTGAGGTGGGGTTAAAGCCAACTTTAGCAGCAGGTGTGGACCAACCACAGCCTTTGTTGTCCTTGGGGGCATGGTTGGCTAAAAGACAAAACCACACCTCCAGCAAAGCCATTCCTAGTACGTAAGAGCCATCTGGGACATAGAGAGAAATCCCAGGACCATTTTGAAGAGCATAGTCAAGATACCTGTCTGAAGTGAAGAAGCTGCCAAGACCAGATGCACCCAAGATTGTGGCATGGAGAGACTCAGAGGGACAGTACCAATGTGGGGTACCTTCTGTTCATCTAGCCCAGGACTATGGCACTACGAGACAGTGCGACTGATGGCCTGGCTCTCTGGGCCATGGAGGCAAAGGCCAAGGGGTCATATGGCTGAGAGACCTAGGACTGGAGAAAGACTTGGCTGCCAGCTGAGTAGCTGTGCTGCTGTGGATCAATGACTGTATCCTTACTGTTTGCTGATCCTGACTTGTGGTGATCTATTAACTTCCCTAATAAATCCCATTAGTTCTATTGTCTGTGAGTTCTGATGTGGCCATTGCAATGAATTCTTGAACTCAGCATAGAAACAGAGTGTCATGGGAGGAATGGGTGGTGGCAGAATAGGTAAAAAGGATGGATTGTAGACGCATGTCTGACTCTGGTCTTGTGACATTAGGGAGCGTAGAAGAAGTCCAATAGGTTCTCCTCCATTTTGTTTACTGCAGTTTCCAAAGACCAAGTTGCTATATGAAAATCAGCCTTATGCAAAAATGGAGGGCAACATCAGCTCACAAAATGGAGAATGACTTCACATAACTGCCCATTATATTACATAACTGCCAAACAACTGAGAATCATGGCCCAGTCAAATTGACAACATCTAACCATTATAATCAATTTTAGTCTCAACTTGCACCACGGCCTGTGTTATAACCAGACATCATTAAAGTATAAAATACTTACAGTAGTTATTGTCATAAATGCAAAATGTTGGAAAACAAAATAGTTATTAATGAGAGGTTGGTGTATCTACTGAGCAACACTGTGTACAAGACATGTGCTTTGAACAATGAACAACACAGTTTCACGAGATGTACAACCCAGTGAGAAGAACACGTTAAACATTTATTACAAATGTGATTACTATAAACCTTCACATTCACATAATCATTTTCAGTATTCAACAAACTATAACTTTCTATGTATGCTATAATTAAGTGGTTCACATGGAAAGGATCCAACAAGTGACTAGAAATTATGCTCAATTATTACAAGTAAGATTTTTCCCAAATATTTTAAGCTAAGTCTTAATTAAATGCCTGAGAGCATTTCAGGAGAGCTACAGTAAAGACTGTTTTTACTTAGCATAAGAGAAAACAAGATTAAAGAATTTTAACTTTAACTTTAAATTGGAACTATACAATAATTTCATCAAACTAATTCAAAACCCTAATCAATGAATTAGCATTCTTAACTTTTTGTTAAGAAAATTGTCAAACATATACAAAAGCAGAATAGTAAAATAAACCTCTGTTTAACAATCCAATGATTATTAAACTCATGGACAAATTTGTTTCATCTACTTCTAAAATATCACATCTATATGTAAATATTTCATTTTATATATAAAGATGATAAAGTCCTTTTTAAAAACCATAGCCATAATACTATTACCATATCTATAAAAGAAATTCAGGAAAAAACATCCAGGTGAGACAGTATAAGAAATAAACTACATATATGGTTTATGGAAATAATAACAGTTATTCAAAATTTTCATTAAAAATTTACCACAATTTTACAAACAATGACCCTCTGTCAACAAGGGCATTGCAATTCATAACTAATCATGTTCTAAGTGTCTAAAATTCCATTAGTGTCCAATGAGAATCAGATAATTGCATATCTGACCTTCCTTGATTTTTGTTTAGTTAGATAGGTCGCTGTGAGTTGGAAATGACTGGATGGCACCTAACAACAATATCTCACTTAATGTTAGTCTGTATTTACAGAAGTCAGATTGGCTGATACAAAATAGGTTTCTAAAGTGTGCATAAAAGTATTATGAAAGCAAAAGACACTGGTCCAAACAAAAGTCATGTGTGCGTATTTAAAAGGTCTATGGTAAGTGAGATAAAACTTACTCATTTTAAATCAATATGCTAACCTAATTTTTTTTTCACTAATACCTATCTTATTGAAAGTCAATATTTGATTATTAATCAAAATAGAATTAGTCTAATTGATGTCTACTCATTGCCATCAAGTAGATGTCAACTCATAGTGACCCAAGAGGACAGGTTAAAATTTCCCTGTGAGTTTCCAGGACTGTAACTGTTTGCGGGAGTAGAAAGCTGAGGAGAGGCTGATGGTTCCAAACAGTGGACCTTGAGGATTGCAGCCAAACGCATAACCACTCTGCCACCAAGGCTCCTCATTGGTGTGTGCTCATCCTTTAATGCTTGAAGGAAGTAATCAGAAAAGGAATCTGCTATTATTACAACAAAAGATGTATATAACAGTGATATTTGTACGATGCACATTCATTTGCACATGAGGTGGGCAACTGACCTGCCTAAGGTTACTCACAAGTCCAATAATCTTCATCTTAACATACTAACTAAATAATACACTAGCAAAACAACCAAGGAAGCTATTTGAGCACTAAATTTGAGGTCAATTAAATAAATAAGTAAGTACCACATATACTCGAGTATAAGCCAACCCAAATATCAGCCAAGGCACCTAATTTGACCAACTAAAACGGTATTAAAAATGTGCTAAAAACTCAGCTTATACACAAGTATACGGTAACAATAATATACTGTTTCATAAACATGAAATTATTTATTTGACCACATCACAGGAAAATAATTTTTATTCTGTGAAACAAAAGGTTCGTTTTCTATTCTCTCAAACTTTATTTCATTACTAAGGAAACCTTTAAAATTCACAGATGTGACTAGTCTGAGGATTATTTCAAAGACTGTAAAAGAAGAAGTCACAACCATATGACCGGGAGTTAGATCACTTATTAACATTTGATTACCTGGCTCCATCATGTATTATGAAAAAATAGAGAAGTAATATACACAACCTGAATTCCAATCAGATAAGTCTGAGTGACAAAAAGGATGAAATGAACTGATGTTTCATAAGGCTAATACACAAAGAACAATGGAATTACCATGAGCAGCAGTAAAAGAGCTAGTTCATCTTTCAATGTTAAAATTCTCCAACTAAGAGAAACGCCAGGCAAATAGAGTTAATGAAGATTTTACAATGGTCCAAACTTTCTAACTACGGTTGTTAAGAGTTCCAAGAGAATAACTATACACTGGGCACACACTACACACTCTGTGTTCAATAAAGGTTACCTAACACTCAACACAGACACTTCCTTCTCCTGTGTCAATGAAGTGACTGTACAAAGTCAATTTTATTCGTATTATAATTAATAAGCCACATATCACATTTTTAACTCTCCCATGATATGGCCCACCTGCCCCACATCAAGTGTTCAGAAATAAAAATGATAACCAAATGTTTATATTAAACTGTTCTATTCTTCCCTTGTTTATATCAGGGCTAATATATGAGGGGAAGTAAAGAATCCAAGTTACAGGACACTTCCAGGGGTAAACGATCAATAACAGGCTTAACTGTAAATACAGGTTGAATTTATTTGAGATAGTTAAATACAGATATCAAAAAGAAATGAACCAAATAATTACTCATTGTGTTTTCAACTATGTTGATTCTATTGTTAATATTTGAACTCAGTGTTTTCCAAAGTAGGGCATACCGCCCCCTGGGGGTGCTGAAATGAACCACAAGGCTGCAAAACCAGATGCCTGTGCTTTATCCTTAAATATAAGCTATAACACAAAAAGTATTTATTGCAAATAGTGTCACTGGTTTTTTTCTTTCTGGAAAGGGGGCAGTATGTGAAATAAGTCTGTGAACCTATGTTCTAACTTGACAAACGGTTTTACTGTAACAGCATGTGGAGGTGACAGTGTGTGTTACTTTTATTGAAGTCTGTGAAAAACAGCAAAGTTTATATAGTCAGAAGAGGTGTTCTGATACTCTTAAACATATGTACAAGGCCTGTGGTATTAATTAGAATTGAAAATCCTTTATTTATTTGTAATTATAAAGATTTCCACTAAGGTATTCAACTCATGTACTGTGGGCTTCCAAAAGTTTATGGGGAAAAAGTGGAATTAAAAGGTAAGAAAAATTCTCCATAAACTTTTTGAACTTCATATGAGTAGATTTCATGTAAATTTATAATATTCCATTAACACAAAAAATATACCCAACCCTGGAAATGTCATGTGTAATATGAAAAAGAAAATGCTTAGGAACAAAACGTGACCTTCAAATTTTCTCTTGTATTTATAAAAATATTTCATATTTGATGTTAATATTTTAATAGGGAAAGATTATTCCCAAAATGAATAAAGTATAAGCAAGGTATAAACCTCTAGCCATCTGTTTTAAACATAAATGAAAGACAATAATCACTTGTTTTAAAAAAAGAGTACAAACACCCTTATGTATGAATATAGAACATTTCTTACATATTCATGTTTAACATTCTTTAAACAAGCAAACCTATTATCAAAAACAAAACCTAAAATTAGGTTATACATTTTTCATCATGTCAGACAAATACAATCACAGCTCACCAAATGTTCCCTCTTACATGTCAAACAGCTTATAAAATCGTACCTCCTTTAAATAAGATTCCTGAGTAAACTGTAAGACGGTAAATTCGTCATTTGCCCTAGCCCAGTTCACTGGGCACACACACACTTAACCTCCATCAATAAAATCATGTTAAATATCATGAATTTTAAAATAGCATTTTTGTTGGTCAGTTTTGACAGGAGAAAATATTATTTATTTAAGTATAAATATATCTGTTTCAGATTTTTTACTTTAGAAACTCAACAAGGGCAAAGTTCAGATTGTACATCAAAACCCAGATTCATCTCTCCAGATACAAGACTCAAAAAAGGTTTTAAGTTATTTCCATGAGGAAATTGTATCCAAGTTAATACTTATCAGTTGCACAAGGCCTGCCAGATGATAAAACCAAACCAAACCAAACCAAACCAAACCGCTACCATCAATGCAGTTACAATTCATTGTAGTCCAACAGGACAAGGTAGAACTGCTCCATAGGGGTTTCCAGGGCTATAACTCATTACAGAAGCACACTGCCTCATCTTTCTTCTGTGGAGTGAATGGTGGATTCTAACCACTGAACTTTTTGTTAGCAGCTCAGCCTCCCAGTGTTCCTTGTGCAGGAACAGAGAATTATTTAATGTGTCACTTCTAGCTACAATCTCTAACTCCCTTCCAATGATCTTTTCATGCAAAGGTCTGGTAAGAAAGTGGGTGAAGACACTGATAAAATTCACCCATGAGTATGAACAGGCTTCCCTGGAATGCCATCTTGTTGCATATACAATGAGTCCTCTGAGAAGCAAGTGCCTGTATTCAAGAAGGTCTTCTAACCTGAGATCACTGAACAATGAAACTCTTCTTGTATATAGAACACAGTTATGACATCAGAGGAGCAGCAGGAGATGAACCAGGAGTCAGAATATGAAACCAAGTGGTGGACTTCCCAACCCATGGAACATGGAAAGCTTTGCTTTGGGGCAGGAGTCTGGATTGTGGAGTAGGGTGCCTCTGGGCACCTAAATGGAGGAGCTGGGCATCCTGATCCACAGAAGTGAAGCTGTGTGTGCCTTTGGCTTACTGGAGTAGGGAGCATCTGAGCATTTAATTCAGGGGCTGGGGTTGCTGACCCACAGAGCTTGAGCTGAATACCTTTGGGTTGAGGCTTACAACAGAGTGGTATGCCCCCCTTTGGGCATTTATTAATAGACCTGAAAGAACTTTGTAACATGCCCTGATATGCTATCCTGACCATTCCCGACTAGCATTACAACCTGTTAACTTCCTTAACATACCCTTTAACCATTAATACTGTCTGTGAATTCTATGTAACCATTGCAACGGATACTAAAACCTCGATATAAAGTATAGAATGATCATCTTGACAACACATCTTGACAGCTCAAAAAAACATCTCTTAAATACATAAATTGATCAATTAATTCAAGAAAGGCAATCTTTGAAAAAAATCTTATGACTACGAACAAGATGATAAATATAGTATTGCTGTTGTTGCATCAATATTTGAGTCCCTATTTGCAGTTCAAACTCACCAGCCCTATGAAGAAGAAAGACATGACAGTCGGCTCCTGGAAAGATTTTACACACACGCAAACCCTATGGTGCCGCTCTATTCTGACCTACACGGGGTTACGATGCGCTGGAAATGCGCCGACAGAAATCGGAGGGTATCAGATGAGTGCATGTGTCTGTATGCTACAGGGAAAGGGTGTTGTAGATGTTTATATATTTTGATGCTGCAAAAGCACTTTTAGAGACTTCTAAGCACTGGGCTAGACAGACATGGAGAGAGATTTGTGGAGCAGGAGGCATTATTAATAACAATAAAAACATTTGAAACCATCAAATATACTTGTACAACCCATTGCTGTGGGATTTTGTAAGTATAAATTCTATTTTCTTAATGTTCTTCTGTATTCCCAAAGTTCAACAGAAACATTTTTACTCTTAAAATCAGAAAAAAATACAAAATAAATGCAACATAAGAAAGCTTTCTAAAGTCTCTCACCCTAGCCTAAATTATTTTCATATACCATAAGTATATAAAGTTTAATAATATGTAAATATTTTTCCAAATGGGAAAACAGATTAAATATTCTTCCAAATGGGAAAGCAGGTTTTAAATTATTTTAACATAAAATATCAAATATAAAGTTAACCTTATATTCTTACTTGGCCTTCATTTTTCCAAAATAATGTCTGCACACTATGCAATAAGAAAAAAATATATTTGTAGTATGCAAAAACACCATAGTCCTGATTAGGTAGGCCAAAGAAAACATTTTTTAAAATCTGCTTAGATTTTCCAGAATAAAAAACACCGTAACATTTAAGCAATTATTAATAGGAAAAAATAAATATGTAAATTCACTTGTTTAGAAACAAAATATGAGTCAGAAATGTAAAAGATCGAACTACAGTTTGAACACATGGCTGGATCACAAAAACAAGGCATACATGTAGAGACTAATATAAAAATGTCCTTTACAATGCACACAGATATGAAATGTTTGTAGAGGAATACATTCTAGGAAACTATAAAGCCAACTGTTTTTATCAACATGGTGATAATGTACTTACGGGTTCATCAGGGAGGGAGGGGAAAAAATGAGGAGCTGATACCAAGGGCTCAAGTAGAAAGAAAATATTTTGAGAATGATGATGGCAACATATGTACAAATGTGTGTGCTTGACACAATGGCTGGATGGATGGACTGTGTTAAGAGTTGTAAGAGCCCCCAATAAAATGATTTAAAAAAAAAGAATTTCTTGAGAAGCTGATACTAAGGGCTCAAATAGAAAGTAAATGTTTAGAAAATGGTGATGGCAACATACGTACAAATACGCTTCGTACCACTGATATATGGATTGTTATAAGAGCTGTGAGAGCACCCAATAAAATGATTTAAATAAAAAAGAAAGAGTTGTATGAGCCCCCAATAAAATGATTTTTTTTTTGAAAGACTGAAGACAACTTAAGTCAAATTAATGAGAGAGATCCTAAACTTTATCTCCATGAGACTATCAAATTGTATCATATTTACTTTAGGACTTGATTAGGGACTAGGATCCGTACTAGCCTGACAAGTACAAATGAGCCCCTTCATATTTTCTGTGTAGTCATCTTTGAAATTCCCAAAGTGGGACCTCAAAGTCAAAACCAAACACTACTCTTGAGTCAATTCTGACTCATAGCAACCCCATAGACAGAACAAGGTAAACTGCACCTGTGGGTTTCCAAAGCTGTAACTCTTCACTCTCTATGGGAGTAGAACGCCTAGTCTTTCTCCCTAAGAGCAGCCGGGAGTAAGGATAACAACTCAACACGGATCCACCATGGCTCAAAATGGTACCTCATTCTTCCCAAAATACCCAGAAAATTGAGGAACTCACAAGAAGTTAACTCATTTGCCTCTCCTGCTCTTGTTTGTGTTGGCTCCCTGTCTGTGCAGAAGAGCCCCTCAACGAAGCACAGGCCCTCTACTGCCAGTCATTTTTACACTGGAACCACAGCCGAGCTCCTGCATCCCCTCAGCTTCTGGCCCATTGAGAATAAGTGCATTGTAGAAGAGTAGTCAAGGACTCTCTCCCTGGCTATAAGCAAACTTCATCACTTGCAACCCAGAAACTGTATGCTGAGGTCCCATCTCACAATATCTCCCTGTCTCTTATATAGTTTCTGGTGCTCCCCCTCCCCTCTAACCACAGGTTTTTAACCCAAGCACAGAGTTGAAGGAGAAAGAGATATAGTACCACTTGCACTTGCCCCTACTCTCCCTACCATAACCCCCTCTCTCTATCGTCTTCATATTTTAAAAATACAAGGGGGCTTCAAAAAGTTCGTGGAAAAATTCTACTTTTTCGTTAAATTTTTACACCAAATTTCTGAAAACTCCTCTTAAGACTATTAGATATTAGCAAACATTGTGTGAAGATACACAAAATAAAAGAAATGGGCAAGTTTCTCTATGTAAGTTCATTGAGTTAAAACCTGGGGTTACAAGAACTTAAATCACTCATTTCACACCACACCAACCTCCTGCTTAAACTTTCCTATCCTTGCCAGAGCCATTAACAGTACTTACCCCCCCAATCCAATGAAGGTAAGCTTTAAATTAGATAAGGCATACAACATACTCAAAGACTACAAGCCCAATATAACCACTTTAAAACAGAGGAACTACGCCACACCAAGCCTCCTACACCCTCCTCACCACCATTTGGATCACTTGTTGTTCCCTTGTCCCTGGGTTTGAAGCACACCAGCCTGTGTGATCACGAGGCATCAAAGGGATAGGTTATCAGGCATCAAAGAACAAAAAATCATAGCATTGTGTGCTCACCTCCATGATACGATCGCTGAAGACAAATGGGTGCATAAGCAAATGTGGTGAAGAAAGCTGATGGTGCCTGGCTATCAAAAGATATAGTGTCTGGGGTCTTAAAGG